>NW_026967608.1:300000-600000 GCF_028390025.1 Pseudophryne corroboree
GCAGAGAAAAAGAAATATGCTGGCAAAAAAAATCCAATTGAGTGATTAAACAGCTCTTCATTTTCTGGCTTTATTTTTATGCTAACAAATTTGTTCTCTGAAAAGTGTCCACAAAGCCAAGTCTCTGATTAACACCTTTGTTGGGATGGTTTTTCACCTATTACTAAATTAAACTTGCTTCATTGGAAAGGCAGCAAGATGCATCCTCATTTCAATGTCTACTGAAATAATACAGGTTGACACCAGGAAACATTAACACCACTGTATCCTTGCTGCTTTCTCATGTGGAAGTCTGTTTAATGTGAAAACAAGGTGATATCTAATTAGCACACAGGTAAGGAATTAAGAAAATCTTTATTTAAGGGTGAAGATGTTTCTCACAAAATCGTTGCCCCAATGCATCATTGAAATTCAAGCTGGAAAGATGATTTTAATATATCACTTGTACATTTTGTATTGCTCTTCTGGTGACAATGTAGTTTGTTTTTGTCAATTACCATTTTAATAATAGGGTAAAGAAAATTAAGTGGATTTTTGAAAGAAAACAATACTGTCAATATACTATTAAAACAAATTAAAATGGTAAAAGTTATTGTACTTTAAGTAAACATAAAAGAGCTAACATATCAATCCCAGTTTTGATTACTTAAATTAACAAAAAAAAATGCATATAGCAGAGGATAGTTTCAATCTGCCTACCGCTGGGTTATGGGCCCAGCATGCTTCCATTGCTGTACTCTGCTGCACATGTAAGTTCAAGAGATCCTGAAGCACTCACTCATCATGGGAAAGTACCAATGTGTTTCTTCATTGGTTGATGGAAGAAACATCTTACAAAAACTCTCCAGATTATTGACTTTTTAAAGTTTTTCTAGGAAACGTTTTAGATGAATGCTTATTAGCCTTTGTCAGTATGGACTTTTGCAAAGTGTCTCTGTGGCGCAATCAGTTAGTGTGCACGGCTATTAACCAAAAGGTTGGTGATTCAATCCCACCCAGGGACGTAATTGACCTTGTTATCAGATTTTGGTGATCTTTAAGTAGACAAGTCAAAATTTCAAAACCCCTGTTCTGGTGTAGGGTACCTGGCCATCTCTGATGTAATCAGAGTTAGATTTGATTCAGTGATTTTATAAAAACAGCTAGGAAGCACAATTTAGCAGTGGGTTGCAGAGAAAAAGAAATATGCTGGCAAAAAAATCCAATTGAGTGATTAAACAGCTCTTCATTTTCTGGCTTTATTTTTATGCTAACAAATTTGTTCTCTGAAAAGTGTCCACAAAGCCAAGTCTCTGATTAACACCTTTGTAGGGATGGTTTTTCACCTATTACTAAATTAAACTTGCTTCATTGGAAAGGCAGCAAGATGCATCCTCATTTCAATGTCTACTGAAATAATACAGGTTGACACCAGGAAACATTAACGCCACTGCATCCTTGCTGCTTTCTCATGTAGAAGTCTGTTTAATGTGAAAACAAGGTGATATCTAATAAGCACACAGGTAAGGAATTAAGAAAATCTTTATTTTAGGGTGAAGATGTTTCTCACAAAATCGTTGCCCCAATGCATCATTGAAATTCAAGCTGGAAAGATGATTTTAATATATCACTTGTACATTTTGTATTGCTCTTCTGGTGACAATGTAGTTTGTTTTTGTCAATTACCATTTTAATAATAGGGTAAAGAAAATTAAGTGGATTTTTTAAAGAAAACTATACTGTCAATATACTATTAAAACAAATTAAAATGGTAAAAGTTTTTGTACTTTAAGTAAAAATAAAAGAGCAAAAATATCAATCCCAGTTTTGATTACTTAAATTAACAAAAAAAAATGCATATAGCAAAGGATAGTTTCAATCTGCCTACCTCTGGGTTATGGGCCCAGCATGCTTCCATTGCAGTACTCTGCTGCACATGTAAGTGCAAGAGATCCTGAAGCACTCACTCATCATGGGAAAGTACCAATGTGTTTCTTCGTTGGTTGATGGAAGAAACATCTTACAAAAACTCTCCAGATTATTGACTTTTTAAAGTTTTTCTAGGAAACGTTCTAGATGTATGCTTATTAGCCTTTGTCAGTATGTACTTTTTACAAAGTGTCTCTGTGGCGCAATCGGTTAGTGTGTCTGGCTACTAACCAAAAGGTTGGTGGCTCAATCCCACCCAGGGACGTAATTGACCTTGTTATCAGATTTTGGTGATCTTTAAGTAGACAAGTCAAAATTTCAAACCCCCTGTTATGGTGTAGGGTACCTGGCCTTCTCTGATGTAATCAGAGTTAGATTTGATTCAGTGATTTTATAAAAACAGATAGGAAGCACAATTTAGCAGTGGTTTGCAGAGAAAAAGAAATATGCTGGCAGAAAAATCCAATTGAGTGATTAAACAGCTCTTCATTTTCTGCCTTTATTTTTATGCTAACAAATTTGTTCTCTGAAAAGTGTCCACAAAGCCAAGTCTCTGATTAACACCTTTGTAGGGATGGTTTTTCACCTATTACTAAATTAAACTTGCTTCATTGGAAAGGCTGCAAGATGCATCTTCATTTCAATTTCTACTGAAATAATACAGGTTGACACCAGGAAACATTAACGCCACTGCATCCTTGCTGCTTTCTCATGTGGAAGTCTGTTTAATGTGAAAACAAGGTGATATCTAATTAGCACACAGGTAAGGAATTAAGAAAATCTTTATTTAAGGGTGAAGATGTTTCTCACAAAATCGTTGCCCCAATGCATCATTGAAATTCAAGCTGGAAAGATGATTTTAATATATCACGTGTACATTTTGTATTGCTCTTCTGGTGACAATGTAGTTTGTTTTTGTCAATTACCCTTTTAATAATAGGGTAAAGAAAATTAAGTGGATTTAAACAAATTAAAATGGTAAAAATTATTGTACTTCAAGTAAAAATAAAAGAGCAAAAATATCAATCCCAGTTTTGATTACTTAAATTAACAAAAAAAATGCATATAGCAAAGGATAGTTTCAATCTGCCTACCTCTGGGTTATGGGCCCAGCATGCTTCCATTGCAGTACTCTGCTGCACATGTAAGTGCAAGAGAGCCTGAAGCACTCACTCATCATGGGATAGTACCAATGTGTTTCTTTGTTGGTTGATGGAAGAAACATTTTACAAAAACTCTCCAGATTATTGACTTTTTAAAGTTTTTCTAGGAAACGTTCTAGATGTATGCTTATTAGCCTTTGTCAGTATGTACTTTTTGTGAAGTGTCTCTGTGGCGCAATCGGTTAGTGTGTCTGGCTACTAGCCAAAAGGTTGGTGGTTCAATCCCACCCAGGGACGTAATTGACCTTGTTATCAGATTTTGGTGATCTTTAAGTAGACAAGTCAAAATTTCAAACCCCCTGTTATGGTGTAGGGTACCTGGCCTTTTCTGATGTAATCAGAGTTAGATTTGATTCAGTGATTTAATAAAAACAGCTAGGAAGCACAATTTAGCAGTGGGTTGCAGAGAAAAAGAAATATGCTGGCAAAAAAAATCCAATTGAGTGATTAAACAGCTCTTCATTTTCTGGCTTTATTTTTATGCTAACAAATTTGTTCTCTGAAAAGTGTCCACAAAGCCAAGTCTCTGATTAACACCTTTGTAGGGATGGTTTTTCACCTATTACTAAATTAAACGCTTCATTGGAAAGGCAGCAAGATGCATCCTCATTTCAATGTCTACTGAAATAATACAGGTTGACACCAGGAAACATTAACGCCACTGCATCCTTGCTGCTTTCTCATGTGGAAGTCTGTTTAATGTGAAAACAAGGTGATATCTAATTAGCACACAGGTAAGGAATTAAGAAAATCTTTATTTAAGGGTGAAGATGTTTCTCACAAAATCGTTGCCCCAATGCATCATTGAAATTCAAGCTGGAAAGATGATTTTAATATATCACTTGTACATTTTGTATTGCTCTTCTGGTGACAATGTAGTTTGTTTTTGTCAATTACCATTTTAATAATAGGGTAAAGAAAATTAAGTGGATTTTTGAAAGAAAACAATACTGTCAATATACTATTAAAACAAATTAAAATGGTAAAAGTTATTGTACTTTAAGTAAAAATAAAAGAGCAAAAATATCAATCCCAGCTTTGATTACTTAAATTAACAAAAAAAATGCATATAGCAAAGGATAGTTTCAATCTGCCTACCTCTGGGTTATGGGCCCAGCATGCTTCCATTGCAGTACTCTGCTGCACATGTAAGTGCAAGAGATCCTGAAGCACTCACTCATCATGGGCAAGTACCAATGTGTTTCTTCGTTGGTTGATGGAAGAAACATCTTACAAAAACTCTCCAGATTATTGACTTTTTAAAGTTTTTCTAGGAAACGTTCTAGATGTATGCTTATTAGCCTTTGTCAGTATATACTTTTTACAAAGTGTCTCTGTGGCGCAATCGGTTAGTGTGTCTGGCTACTAACCAAAAGGTTGGTGGTTCAATCCCACCCAGGGACGTAATTGACCTTGTTATCAGATTTTGGTGATCTTTAAGTAGACAAGTCAAAATTTCAAACCCCCTGTTATGGTGTAGGGTACCTGGCCTTCTCTGATGTAATCAGAGTTAGATTTGATTCAGTGATTTTATAAAAACAGATAGGAAGCACAATTTAGCAGTGGTTTGCAGAGAAAAAGAAATATGCTGGCAGAAAAATCCAATTGAGTGATTAAACAGCTCTTCATTTTCTGGCTTTATTTTTATGCTAACAAATTTGTTCTCTGAAAAGTGTCCACAAAGCCAAGTCTCTGATTAACACCTTTGTAGAGATGGTTTTTCACCTATTACTAAATTAAACTTGCTTCATTGGAAAGGCAGCAAGATGCATCCTCATTTCAATTTCTACTGAAATAATACAGGTTGACACCAGGAAACATTAACGCCACTGCATCCTTGCTGCTTTCTCATGTGGAAGTCTGTTTAATGTGAAAACAAGGTGATATCTAATTAGCACACAGGTAAGGAATTAAGAAAATCTTTATTTAAGGGTGAAGATGTTTCTCACAAAATCGTTGCCCCAATGCATCATTGAAATTCAAGCTGGAAAGATGATTTTAATATATCACGTGTACATTTTGTATTGCTCTTCTGGTGACAATGTAGTTTGTTTTTGTCAATTACCCTTTTAATAATAGGGTAAAGAAAATTAAGTGGATTTAAACAAATTAAAATGGTAAAAATTATTGTACTTCAAGTAAAAATAAAAGAGCAAAAATATCAATCCCAGTTTTGATTACTTAAATTAACAAAAAAAATGCATATAGCAAAGGATAGTTTCAATCTGCCTACCGCTGGGTTATGGGCCCTGTATGCTTCCATTGCAGTACTCTGCTGCACATGTAAGTGCAAGAGATCCTGAAGCACTCACTCATCATGGGAAAGTACGAATGTGTTTCTTCGTTGGTTGATGGAAGAAACATTTTACAAAAACTCTCCAGATTATTGACTTTTTAAAGTTTTTCTAGGAAACGTTCTAGATGTATGCTTATTAGCCTTTGTCAGTATGTACTTTTTGTGAAGTGTCTCTGTGGCGCAATCGGTTAGTGTGTCCGGCTTCTAACCAAAAGGTTGGTGGTTCAATCCCACCCAGGGACGTAATTGACCTTGTTATCAGATTTTGGTGATCTTTAAGTAGACAAGTCAAAATTTCAAACCCCCTGTTATGGTGTAGGGTACCTGGCCTTTTCTGATGTAATCAGAGTTAGATTTGATTCAGTGATTTAATAAAAACAGCTAGGAAGCACAATTTAGCAGTGGGTTGCAGAGAAAAAGAAATATGCTGGCAAAAAAAATCCAATTGAGTGATTAAACAGCTCTTCATTTTCTTGCTTTATTTTTATGCTAACAAATTTGTTCTCTGAAAAGTGTCCACAAAGCCAAGTCTCTGATTAACACCTTTGTAGGGATGGTTTTTCACCTATTACTAAATTAAATGCTTCATTGGAAAGGCAGCAAGATGCATCCTCATTTCAATGTCTACTGAAATAATACAGGTTGACACCAGGAAACATTAACGCCACTGCATCCTTGCTGCTTTCTCATGTGGAAGTCTGTTTAATGTGAAAACAAGGTGATATCTAATTAGCACACAGGTAAGGAATTAAGAAAATCTTTATTTAAGGGTGAAGATGTTTCTCACAAAATCGTTGCCCCAATGCATCATTGAAATTCAAGCTGGAAAGATGATTTTAATATATCACTTGTACATTTTGTATTGCTCTTCTGGTGACAATGTAGTTTGTTTTTGTCAATTACCATTTTAATAATAGGGTTAAGAAAATTAAGTGGATTTTTTGAAAGAAAACAATACTGTCAATATACTATTAAAACAAATTAAAATGGTAAAAGTTATTGTACTTTAAGTGAAAATAAAAGAGCCAAAATATCAATCCCAGTTTTGGATTACTTTAATTAACAAAAAAAAAATGCATATAGCAGAGGATAGTTTCAATCTGCCTACCGCTGGGTTATGGGCCCTGTATGCTTCCATTGCAGTACTCTGCTGCACATGTAAGTGCAAGAGATCCTGAAGCACTCACTCATCATGGGAAAGTACCAATGTGTTTCTTCGTTGGTTGATGGAAGAAACATCTTACAAAAACTCTCCAGATTATTGACTTTTTAAAGTTTTTCTAGGAAACGTTTTAGATGAATGCTTATTAGCCTTTGTCAGTATGGACTTTTGCAAAGTGTCTCTGTGGCGCAATCAGTTAGTGTGCACGGCTATTAACCAAAAGGTTGGTGATTCAATCCCACCCATGGACGTAATTGACCTTGTTATCAGATTTTGGTGATCTTTAAGTAGACAAGTCAAAATTTCAAACCCCCTGTTATGGTGTAGGGTACCTGGCCTTCTCTGATGTAATCAGAGTTAGATTTGATTCAGTGATTTTATAAAAACAGCTAGGAAGCACAATTTAGCAGTGGGTTGCAGAGAAAAAGAAATATGCTGGCAAAAAAAATCCAATTGAGTGATTAAACAGCTCTTCATTTTCTGGCTTTATTTTTATGCTAACAAATTTGTTCTCTGAAAAGTGTCCACAAAGCCAAGTCTCTGATTAACACCTTTGTTGGGATGGTTTTTCACCTATTACTAAATTAAACTTGCTTCATTGGAAAGGCAGCAAGATGCATCCTCATTTCAATGTCTACTGAAATAATACAGGTTGACACCAGGAAACATTAACACCACTGTATCCTTGCTGCTTTCTCATGTGGAAGTCTGTTTAATGTGAAAACAAGGTGATATCTAATTAGCACACAGGTAAGGAATTAAGAAAATCTTTATTTAAGGGTGAAGATGTTTCTCACAAAATCGTTGCCCCAATGCATCATTGAAATTCAAGCTGGAAAGATGATTTTAATATATCACTTGTACATTTTGTATTGCTCTTCTGGTGACAATGTAGTTTGTTTTTGTCAATTACCATTTTAATAATAGGGTAAAGAAAATTAAGTGGATTTTTGAAAGAAAACAATACTGTCAATATACTATTAAAACAAATTAAAATGGTAAAAGTTATTGTACTTTAAGTAAAAATAAAAGAGCAAAAATATCAATCCCAGCTTTGATTACTTAAATTAACAAAAAAAATGCATATAGCAAAGGATAGTTTCAATCTGCCTACCTCTGGGTTATGGGCCCAGCATGCTTCCATTGCAGTACTCTGCTGCACATGTAAGTGCAAGAGATCCTGAAGCACTCACTCATCATGGGCAAGTACCAATGTGTTTCTTCGTTGGTTGATGGAAGAAACATCTTACAAAAACTCTCCAGATTATTGACTTTTTAAAGTTTTTCTAGGAAACGTTCTAGATGTATGCTTATTAGCCTTTGTCAGTATATACTTTTTACAAAGTGTCTCTGTGGCGCAATCGGTTAGTGTGTCTGGCTACTAACCAAAAGGTTGGTGGTTCAATCCCACCCAGGGACGTAATTGACCTTGTTATCAGATTTTGGTGATCTTTAAGTAGACAAGTCAAAATTTCAAACCCCCTGTTATGGTGTAGGGTACCTGGCCTTCTCTGATGTAATCAGAGTTAGATTTGATTCAGTGATTTTATAAAAACAGATAGGAAGCACAATTTAGCAGTGGTTTGCAGAGAAAAAGAAATATGCTGGCAGAAAAATCCAATTGAGTGATTAAACAGCTCTTCATTTTCTGGCTTTATTTTTATGCTAACAAATTTGTTCTCTGAAAAGTGTCCACAAAGCCAAGTCTCTGATTAACACCTTTGTAGAGATGGTTTTTCACCTATTACTAAATTAAACTTGCTTCATTGGAAAGGCAGCAAGATGCATCCTCATTTCAATTTCTACTGAAATAATACAGGTTGACACCAGGAAACATTAACGCCACTGCATCCTTGCTGCTTTCTCATGTGGAAGTCTGTTTAATGTGAAAACAAGGTGATATCTAATTAGCACACAGGTAAGGAATTAAGAAAATCTTTATTTAAGGGTGAAGATGTTTCTCACAAAATCGTTGCCCCAATGCATCATTGAAATTCAAGCTGGAAAGATGATTTTAATATATCACGTGTACATTTTGTATTGCTCTTCTGGTGACAATGTAGTTTGTTTTTGTCAATTACCCTTTTAATAATAGGGTAAAGAAAATTAAGTGGATTTAAACAAATTAAAATGGTAAAAATTATTGTACTTCAAGTAAAAATAAAAGAGCAAAAATATCAATCCCAGTTTTGATTACTTAAATTAACAAAAAAAATGCATATAGCAAAGGATAGTTTCAATCTGCCTACCGCTGGGTTATGGGCCCTGTATGCTTCCATTGCAGTACTCTGCTGCACATGTAAGTGCAAGAGATCCTGAAGCACTCACTCATCATGGGAAAGTACCAATGTGTTTCTTCGTTGGTTGATGGAAGAAACATTTTACAAAAACTCTCCAGATTATTGACTTTTTAAAGTTTTTCTAGGAAACGTTCTAGATGTATGCTTATTAGCCTTTGTCAGTATGTACTTTTTGTGAAGTGTCTCTGTGGCGCAATCGGTTAGTGTGTCCGGCTTCTAACCAAAAGGTTGGTGGTTCAATCCCACCCAGGGACGTAATTGACCTTGTTATCAGATTTTGGTGATCTTTAAGTAGACAAGTCAAAATTTCAAACCCCCTGTTATGGTGTAGGGTACCTGGCCTTTTCTGATGTAATCAGAGTTAGATTTGATTCAGTGATTTAATAAAAACAGCTAGGAAGCACAATTTAGCAGTGGGTTGCAGAGAAAAAGAAATATGCTGGCAAAAAAAATCCAATTGAGTGATTAAACAGCTCTTCATTTTCTTGCTTTATTTTTATGCTAACAAATTTGTTCTCTGAAAAGTGTCCACAAAGCCAAGTCTCTGATTAACACCTTTGTAGGGATGGTTTTTCACCTATTACTAAATTAAATGCTTCATTGGAAAGGCAGCAAGATGCATCCTCATTTCAATGTCTACTGAAATAATACAGGTTGACACCAGGAAACATTAACGCCACTGCATCCTTGCTGCTTTCTCATGTGGAAGTCTGTTTAATGTGAAAACAAGGTGATATCTAATTAGCACACAGGTAAGGAATTAAGAAAATCTTTATTTAAGGGTGAAGATGTTTCTCACAAAATCGTTGCCCCAATGCATCATTGAAATTCAAGCTGGAAAGATGATTTTAATATATCACTTGTACATTTTGTATTGCTCTTCTGGTGACAATGTAGTTTGTTTTTGTCAATTACCATTTTAATAATAGGGTTAAGAAAATTAAGTGGATTTTTTGAAAGAAAACAATACTGTCAATATACTATTAAAACAAATTAAAATGGTAAAAGTTATTGTACTTTAAGTGAAAATAAAAGAGCCAAAATATCAATCCCAGTTTTGGATTACTTTAATTAACAAAAAAAAAATGCATATAGCAGAGGATAGTTTCAATCTGCCTACCGCTGGGTTATGGGCCCTGTATGCTTCCATTGCAGTACTCTGCTGCACATGTAAGTGCAAGAGATCCTGAAGCACTCACTCATCATGGGAAAGTACCAATGTGTTTCTTCGTTGGTTGATGGAAGAAACATCTTACAAAAACTCTCCAGATTATTGACTTTTTAAAGTTTTTCTAGGAAACGTTTTAGATGAATGCTTATTAGCCTTTGTCAGTATGGACTTTTGCAAAGTGTCTCTGTGGCGCAATCAGTTAGTGTGCACGGCTATTAACCAAAAGGTTGGTGATTCAATCCCACCCATGGACGTAATTGACCTTGTTATCAGATTTTGGTGATCTTTAAGTAGACAAGTCAAAATTTCAAACCCCCTGTTATGGTGTAGGGTACCTGGCCTTCTCTGATGTAATCAGAGTTAGATTTGATTCAGTGATTTTATAAAAACAGCTAGGAAGCACAATTTAGCAGTGGGTTGCAGAGAAAAAGAAATATGCTGGCAAAAAAAATCCAATTGAGTGATTAAACAGCTCTTCATTTTCTGGCTTTATTTTTATGCTAACAAATTTGTTCTCTGAAAAGTGTCCACAAAGCCAAGTCTCTGATTAACACCTTTGTTGGGATGGTTTTTCACCTATTACTAAATTAAACTTGCTTCATTGGAAAGGCAGCAAGATGCATCCTCATTTCAATGTCTACTGAAATAATACAGGTTGACACCAGGAAACATTAACACCACTGTATCCTTGCTGCTTTCTCATGTGGAAGTCTGTTTAATGTGAAAACAAGGTGATATCTAATTAGCACACAGGTAAGGAATTAAGAAAATCTTTATTTAAGGGTGAAGATGTTTCTCACAAAATCGTTGCCCCAATGCATCATTGAAATTCAAGCTGGAAAGATGATTTTAATATATCTCTTGTACATTTTGTATTGCTCTTCTGGTGACAATGTAGTTTGTTTTTGTCAATTACCATTTTAATAATAGGGTAAAGAAAATTAAGTGGATTTTTGAAAGAAAACAATACTGTCAATATACTATTAAAACAAATTAAAATGGTAAAAGTTATTGTACTTTAAGTAAACATAAAAGAGCTAACATATCAATCCCAGTTTTGATTACTTAAATTAACAAAAAAAAATGCATATAGCAGAGGATAGTTTCAATCTGCCTACCGCTGGGTTATGGGCCCAGCATGCTTCCATTGCTGTACTCTGCTGCACATGTAAGTTCAAGAGATCCTGAAGCACTCACTCATCATGGGAAAGTACCAATGTGTTTCTTCATTGGTTGATGGAAGAAACATCTTACAAAAACTCTCCAGATTATTGACTTTTTAAAGTTTTTCTAGGAAACGTTTTAGATGAATGCTTATTAGCCTTTGTCAGTATGGACTTTTGCAAAGTGTCTCTGTGGCGCAATCAGTTAGTGTGCACGGCTATTAACCAAAAGGTTGGTGATTCAATCCCACCCAGGGACGTAATTGACCTTGTTATCAGATTTTGGTGATCTTTAAGTAGACAAGTCAAAATTTCAAAACCCCTGTTCTGGTGTAGGGTACCTGGCCATCTCTGATGTAATCAGAGTTAGATTTGATTCAGTGATTTTATAAAAACAGCTAGGAAGCACAATTTAGCAGTGGGTTGCAGAGAAAAAGAAATATGCTGGCAAAAAAATCCAATTGAGTGATTAAACAGCTCTTCATTTTCTGGCTTTATTTTTATGCTAACAAATTTGTTCTCTGAAAAGTGTCCACAAAGCCAAGTCTCTGATTAACACCTTTGTAGGGATGGTTTTTCACCTATTACTAAATTAAACTTGCTTCATTGGAAAGGCAGCAAGATGCATCCTCATTTCAATGTCTACTGAAATAATACAGGTTGACACCAGGAAACATTAACGCCACTGCATCCTTGCTGCTTTCTCATGTAGAAGTCTGTTTAATGTGAAAACAAGGTGATATCTAATAAGCACACAGGTAAGGAATTAAGAAAATCTTTATTTTAGGGTGAAGATGTTTCTCACAAAATCGTTGCCCCAATGCATCATTGAAATTCAAGCTGGAAAGATGATTTTAATATATCACTTGTACATTTTGTATTGCTCTTCTGGTGACAATGTAGTTTGTTTTTGTCAATTACCATTTTAATAATAGGGTAAAGAAAATTAAGTGGATTTTTTAAAGAAAACTATACTGTCAATATACTATTAAAACAAATTAAAATGGTAAAAGTTTTTGTACTTTAAGTAAAAATAAAAGAGCAAAAATATCAATCCCAGTTTTGATTACTTAAATTAACAAAAAAAAATGCATATAGCAAAGGATAGTTTCAATCTGCCTACCTCTGGGTTATGGGCCCAGCATGCTTCCATTGCAGTACTCTGCTGCACATGTAAGTGCAAGAGATCCTGAAGCACTCACTCATCATGGGAAAGTACCAATGTGTTTCTTCGTTGGTTGATGGAAGAAACATCTTACAAAAACTCTCCAGATTATTGACTTTTTAAAGTTTTTCTAGGAAACGTTCTAGATGTATGCTTATTAGCCTTTGTCAGTATGTACTTTTTACAAAGTGTCTCTGTGGCGCAATCGGTTAGTGTGTCTGGCTACTAACCAAAAGGTTGGTGGCTCAATCCCACCCAGGGACGTAATTGACCTTGTTATCAGATTTTGGTGATCTTTAAGTAGACAAGTCAAAATTTCAAACCCCCTGTTATGGTGTAGGGTACCTGGCCTTCTCTGATGTAATCAGAGTTAGATTTGATTCAGTGATTTTATAAAAACAGATAGGAAGCACAATTTAGCAGTGGTTTGCAGAGAAAAAGAAATATGCTGGCAGAAAAATCCAATTGAGTGATTAAACAGCTCTTCATTTTCTGCCTTTATTTTTATGCTAACAAATTTGTTCTCTGAAAAGTGTCCACAAAGCCAAGTCTCTGATTAACACCTTTGTAGGGATGGTTTTTCACCTATTACTAAATTAAACTTGCTTCATTGGAAAGGCTGCAAGATGCATCTTCATTTCAATTTCTACTGAAATAATACAGGTTGACACCAGGAAACATTAACGCCACTGCATCCTTGCTGCTTTCTCATGTGGAAGTCTGTTTAATGTGAAAACAAGGTGATATCTAATTAGCACACAGGTAAGGAATTAAGAAAATCTTTATTTAAGGGTGAAGATGTTTCTCACAAAATCGTTGCCCCAATGCATCATTGAAATTCAAGCTGGAAAGATGATTTTAATATATCACGTGTACATTTTGTATTGCTCTTCTGGTGACAATGTAGTTTGTTTTTGTCAATTACCCTTTTAATAATAGGGTAAAGAAAATTAAGTGGATTTAAACAAATTAAAATGGTAAAAATTATTGTACTTCAAGTAAAAATAAAAGAGCAAAAATATCAATCCCAGTTTTGATTACTTAAATTAACAAAAAAAATGCATATAGCAAAGGATAGTTTCAATCTGCCTACCTCTGGGTTATGGGCCTAGCATGCTTCCATTGCAGTACTCTGCTGCACATGTAAGTGCAAGAGAGCCTGAAGCACTCACTCATCATGGGATAGTACCAATGTGTTTCTTTGTTGGTTGATGGAAGAAACATTTTACAAAAACTCTCCAGATTATTGACTTTTTAAAGTTTTTCTAGGAAACGTTCTAGATGTATGCTTATTAGCCTTTGTCAGTATGTACTTTTTGTGAAGTGTCTCTGTGGCGCAATCGGTTAGTGTGTCTGGCTACTAGCCAAAAGGTTGGTGGTTCAATCCCACCCAGGGACGTAATTGACCTTGTTATCAGATTTTGGTGATCTTTAAGTAGACAAGTCAAAATTTCAAACCCCCTGTTATGGTGTAGGGTACCTGGCCTTTTCTGATGTAATCAGAGTTAGATTTGATTCAGTGATTTAATAAAAACAGCTAGGAAGCACAATTTAGCAGTGGGTTGCAGAGAAAAAGAAATATGCTGGCAAAAAAAATCCAATTGAGTGATTAAACAGCTCTTCATTTTCTGGCTTTATTTTTATGCTAACAAATTTGTTCTCTGAAAAGTGTCCACAAAGCCAAGTCTCTGATTAACACCTTTGTAGGGATGGTTTTTCACCTATTACTAAATTAAACGCTTCATTGGAAAGGCAGCAAGATGCATCCTCATTTCAATGTCTACTGAAATAATACAGGTTGACACCAGGAAACATTAACGCCACTGCATCCTTGCTGCTTTCTCATGTGGAAGTCTGTTTAATGTGAAAACAAGGTGATATCTAATTAGCACACAGGTAAGGAATTAAGAAAATCTTTATTTAAGGGTGAAGATGTTTCTCACAAAATCGTTGCCCCAATGCATCATTGAAATTCAAGCTGGAAAGATGATTTTAATATATCACTTGTACATTTTGTATTGCTCTTCTGGTGACAATGTAGTTTGTTTTTGTCAATTACCATTTTAATAATAGGGTAAAGAAAATTAAGTGGATTTTTGAAAGAAAACAATACTGTCAATATACTATTAAAACAAATTAAAATGGTAAAAGTTATTGTACTTTAAGTAAAAATAAAAGAGCAAAAATATCAATCCCAGTTTTGATTACTTAAATTAACAAAAAAAATGCATATAGCAAAGGATAGTTTCAATCTGCCTACCTCTGGGTTATGGGCCCAGCATGCTTCCATTGCAGTACTCTGCTGCACATGTAAGTGCAAGAGATCCTGAAGCACTCACTCATCATGGGCAAGTACCAATGTGTTTCTTCGTTGGTTGATGGAAGAAACATCTTACAAAAACTCTCCAGATTATTGACTTTTTAAAGTTTTTCTAGGAAACGTTCTAGATGTATGCTTATTAGCCTTTGTCAGTATATACTTTTTACAAAGTGTCTCTGTGGCGCAATCGGTTAGTGTGTCTGGCTACTAACCAAAAGGTTGGTGGTTCAATCCCACCCAGGGACGTAATTGACCTTGTTATCAGATTTTGGTGATCTTTAAGTAGACAAGTCAAAATTTCAAACCCCCTGTTATGGTGTAGGGTACCTGGCCTTCTCTGATGTAATCAGAGTTAGATTTGATTCAGTGATTTTATAAAAACAGATAGGAAGCACAATTTAGCAGTGGTTTGCAGAGAAAAAGAAATATGCTGGCAGAAAAATCCAATTGAGTGATTAAACAGCTCTTCATTTTCTGGCTTTATTTTTATGCTAACAAATTTGTTCTCTGAAAAGTGTCCACAAAGCCAAGTCTCTGATTAACACCTTTGTAGAGATGGTTTTTCACCTATTACTAAATTAAACTTGCTTCATTGGAAAGGCAGCAAGATGCATCCTCATTTCAATTTCTACTGAAATAATACAGGTTGACACCAGGAAACATTAACGCCACTGCATCCTTGCTGCTTTCTCATGTGGAAGTCTGTTTAATGTGAAAACAAGGTGATATCTAATTAGCACACAGGTAAGGAATTAAGAAAATCTTTATTTAAGGGTGAAGATGTTTCTCACAAAATCGTTGCCCCAATGCATCATTGAAATTCAAGCTGGAAAGATGATTTTAATATATCACGTGTACATTTTGTATTGCTCTTCTGGTGACAATGTAGTTTGTTTTTGTCAATTACCCTTTTAATAATAGGGTAAAGAAAATTAAGTGGATTTAAACAAATTAAAATGGTAAAAATTATTGTACTTCAAGTAAAAATAAAAGAGCAAAAATATCAATCCCAGTTTTGATTACTTAAATTAACAAACAAAATGCATATAGCAAAGGATAGTTTCAATCTGCCTACCGCTGGGTTATGGGCCCTGTATGCTTCCATTGCAGTACTCTGCTGCACATATAAGTGCAAGAGATCCTGAAGCACTCACTCATCATGGGAAAGTACCAATGTGTTTCTTCGTTGGTTGATGGAAGAAACATTTTACAAAAACTCTCCAGATTATTGACTTTTTAAAGTTTTTCTAGGAAACGTTCTAGATGTATGCTTATTAGCCTTTGTCAGTATGTACTTTTTGTGAAGTGTCTCTGTGGCGCAATCGGTTAGTGTGTCCGGCTTCTAACCAAAAGGTTGGTGGTTCAATCCCACCCAGGGACGTAATTGACCTTGTTATCAGATTTTGGTGATCTTTAAGTAGATAAGTCAAAATTTCAAACCCCCTGTTATGGTGTAGGGTACCTGGCCTTTTCTGATGTAATCAGAGTTAGATTTGATTCAGTGATTTAATAAAAACAGCTAGGAAGCACAATTTAGCAGTGGGTTGCAGAGAAAAAGAAATATGCTGGCAAAAAAAATCCAATTGAGTGATTAAACAGCTCTTCATTTTCTGGCTTTATTTTTATGCTAACAAATTTGTTCTCTGAAAAGTGTCCACAAAGCCAAGTCTCTGATTAACACCTTTGTAGGGATGGTTTTTCACCTATTACTAAATTAAACGCTTCATTGGAAAGGCAGCAAGATGCATCCTCATTTCAATGTCTACTGAAATAATACAGGTTGACACCAGGAAACATTAACGCCACTGCATCCTTGCTGCTTTCTCATGTGGAAGTCTGTTTAATGTGAAAACAAGGTGATATCTAATTAGCACACAGGTAAGGAATTAAGAAAATCTTTATTTAAGGGTGAAGATGTTTCTCACAAAATCGTTGCCCCAATGCATCATTGAAATTCAAGCTGGAAAGATGATTTTAATATATAACTTGTACATTTTGTATTGCTCTTCTGGTGACAATGTAGTTTGTTTTTGTCAATTACCATTTTAATAATAGGGTTAAGAAAATTAAGTGGATTTTTTGAAAGAAAACAATACTGTCAATATACTATTAAAACAAATTAAAATGGTAAAAGTTATTGTACTTTAAGTGAAAATAAAAGAGCCAAAATATCAATCCCAGTTTTGGATTACTTTAATTAACAAAAAAAAAATGCATATAGCAGAGGATAGTTTCAATCTGCCTACCGCTGGGTTATGGGCCCTGTATGCTTCCATTGCAGTACTCTGCTGCACATGTAAGTGCAAGAGATCCTGAAGCACTCACTCATCATGGGAAAGTACCAATGTGTTTCTTCGTTGGTTGATGGAAGAAACATTTTACAAAAACTCTCCAGATTATTGACTTTTTAAAGTTTTTCTAGGAAACGTTCTAGATGTATGCTTATTAGCCTTTGTCAGTATGTACTTTTTGTGAAGTGTCTCTGTGGCGCAATCGGTTAGTGTGTCCAGCGACTAACCAAAAGGTTGGTGGTTCAATCCCACCCAGGGATGTAATTGACCTTGTTATCAGATTTTGGTGATCTTTAAGTAGACAAGTCAAAATTTCAAACCCCCTGTTCTGGTGTAGGGTACCTGGCCTTTTCTGATGTAATCAGAGTTAGATTTGATTCAGTGATTTAATAAAAACAGCTAGGAAGCACAATTTAGCAGTGGGTTGCAGAGAAAAAGAAATATGCTGGCAAAAAAAATCCAATTGAGTGATTAAACAGCTCTTCATTTTCTGGCTTTATTTTTATGCTAACAAATTTGTTCTCTGAAAAGTGTCCACAAAGCCAAGTCTCTGATTAACACCTTTGTAGGGATGGTTTTTCACCTATTACTAAATTAAACGCTTCATTGGAAAGGCAGCAAGATGCATCCTCATTTCAATGTCTACTGAAATAATACAGGTTGACACCAGGAAACATTAACGCCACTGCATCCTTGCTGCTTTCTCATGTGGAAGTCTGTTTAATGTGAAAACAAGGTGATATCTAATTAGCACACAGGTAAGGAATTAAGAAAATCTTTATTTAAGGGTGAAGATGTTTCTCACAAAATCGTTGCCCCAATGCATCATTGAAATTCAAGCTGGAAAGATGATTTTAATATATCACTTGTACATTTTGTATTGCTCTTCTGGTGACAATGTAGTTTGTTTTTGTCAATTACCATTTTAATAATAGGGTTAAGAAAATTAAGTGGATTTTTGAAAGAAAACAATACTGTCAATATACTATTAAAACAAATTAAAATGGTAAAAGTTATTGTACTTTAAGTGAAAATAAAAGAGCCAAAATATCAATCCCAGTTTTGGATTACTTTAATTAACAAAAAAAAAATGCATATAGCAGAGGATAGTTTCAATCTGCCTACCGCTGGGTTATGGGCCCAGCATGCTTCCATTTCTGTACTCTGCTGCACATGTAAGTGCAAGAGATCCTGAAGCACTCACTCATCATGGGAAAGTACCAATGTGTTTCTTCGTTGGTTGATGGAAGAAACATCTTACAAAAACTCTCCAGATTATTGACTTTTTAAAGTTTTTCTAGGAAACGTTTTAGATGAATGCTTATTAGCCTTTGTCAGTATGGACTATTGCAAAGTGTCTCTGTGGCGCAATCATTTAGTGTGCACGGCGATTAACCAAAAGGTTGGTGGTTCAATCCCACCCAGGGACGTAATTGACCTTGTTATCAGATTTTGGTGATCTTTAAGTAGACAAGTCAAAATTTCAAATCCCCCTGTTCTGGTGTAGGGTACCTGGCCTTCTCTGATGTAATCAGAGTTAGATTTGATTCAGTGATTTTATAAAAACAGCTAGGAAGCACAATTTAGCAGTGGGTTGCAGAGAAAAAGAAATATGCTGGCAAAAAAAATCAAATTGAGTGATTAAACAGCTCTTAATTTTCTGGCTTTATTTTTATGCTAACAAATTTGTTCTCTGAAAAGTGTCCACAAAGCCAAGTCTCTGATTAACACCTTTGTAAGGATGGTTTTTAACCTATTACTAAATTAAACTTGCTTCATTGGAAAGGCAGCAAGATGCATCCTCATTTCAATGTCTACTGAAATAATACACGTTGACACCAGGAAACATTAACGCCACTGCATCCTTGCTGCTTTCTCATGTGGAAGTCTGTTTAATGTGAAAACAAGGTTATATCTAATTAGCACACAGGTAAGGAATTAAGAAAATCTTTATTTAAGGGTGAAAATGTTTCTCACAAAATCGTTGCCCCAATGCATCATTGAAATTCAAGCTGGAAAGATGATTTTAATATATCACTTGTACATTTTGTATTGCTCTTCTGGTGACAATGTAGTTTGTTTTTGTCAATTACCATTTTAATAATAGGGTAATGAAAATTAAGTGGATTTTTGAAAGAAAACAATACTGTCAATATACTATTAAAACAAATTAAAATGGTAAAAGTTATTGTACTGTAAGTAAAAATAAAAGAGCCAACATATCAATCCCAGTTTTGGATTACTTTAACAAAAAAAAATGCATATAGCAGAGGATAGTTTCAATCTGCCTACCTCTGGGTTATGTGCCCAGCATGCTTCCATTGCAGTACTCTGCTGCACATGTAAGTGTAATAGATCCTGAAGCACTCACTCATCATGGGAAAGTACCAATGTGTTTCTTCATTGGTTGATGGAAGAAACATCTTACAAAAACTCTCCAGATTATTGACTTTTTAAAGTTTTTCTATGAAACGTTTTAGATGAATGCTTATTAGCCTTTGCCAGTATGTACTTTTGCAAAGTGTCTCTGTGGCGCAATCAGTTAGTGTGTATGGCTATTAACCAAAAGGTTGGTGGTTCAATCCCACCCAGGGACGTAATTGACCTTGTTATCAGATTTTGGTGATCTTTAAGTAGACAAGTCAAAATTTCAAACCCTCTCTTATGGTGTAGGGTACCTGGCCTTCTCTGATGTAATCAGAGTTAGATTTGATTCAGTGATTTTATAAAAACAGCTAGGAAGCACAATTTAGCAGTGGGTTGCAGAGAAAAATAAATATGCTGGCAAAAAAATCCAATTGAGTGATTAAACAGCTCTTCATTTTCTGGCTTTATTTTTATGCTAACAAATTTGTTCTCTGAAAAGTGTCCACAAAGCCAAGTCTCTGATTAACACCTTTGTAAGGATGGTTTTTCACCTATTACTAAATTAAACTTGCTTCATTGGAAAGGCAGCAAGATGCATCCTCATTTCAATGTCTACTGAAATAATACAGGTTGACACCAGGAAACATTAACGCCACTGCATCCTTGCTGCTTTCTCATGTGGAAGTCTGTTTAATGTGAAAACAAGGTGATATCTAATTAGCACACAGGTAAGGAATTAAGAAAATCTTTATTTAAGGGTGAAGATGTTTCTCACAAAATCGTTGCCCCAATGCATCATTGAAATTCAAGCTGGAAAGATGATTTTAATATATCACTTGTACATTTTGTATTGCTCTTCTAGTGACAATGTAGTTTGTTTTTGTCAATTACCATTTTAATAATAGGGTAAAGAAAATTAAGTGGATTTTTGAAAGAAAACAATACTGTCAATATACTATTAAAACAAATTAAAATGGTAAAAGTTATTGTACTTTAAGTAAAAATAAAAGAGCAAAAATATCAATCCCAGTTTTGATTACTTAAATTAACAAAAAAAAATGCATATAGCAAAGGATAGTTTCAATCTGCCTACCTCTGGGTTATGGGCCCAGCATGCTTCCATTGCAGTACTCTGCTGCACATGTAAGTGCAAGAGATCCTGAAGCACTCACTCATCATGGGAAAGTACCAATGTGTTTCTTCGTTGGTTGATGGAAGAAACATCTTACAAAAACTCTCCAGATTATTGACTTTTTAAAGTTTTTCTAGGAAACGTTCTAGATGTATGCTTATTAGCCTTTGTCAGTATAGACTTTTTACAAAGTGTCTCTGTGGCGCAATCGGTTAGTGTGTCTGGCTACTAACCAAAAGGTTGGTGGTTCAATCCCACCCAGGGACGTAATTGACCTTGTTATCAGATTTTGGTGATCTTTAAGTAGACAAGTCAAAATTTCAAACCCCCTGTTATGGTGTAGGGTACCTGGCCTTCTCTGATGTAATCAGAGTTAGATTTGATTCAATGATTTTATAAAAACAGATAGGAAGCACAATTTAGCAGTGGTTTGCAGAGAAAAAGAAATATGCTGGCAGAAAAATCCAATTGAGTGATTAAACAGCTCTTCATTTTCTGGCTTTATTTTTATGCTAACAAATTTGTTCTCTGAAAAGTGTCCACAAAGCCAAGTCTCTGATTAACACCTTTGTAGGGATGGTTTTTCACCTATTACTAAATTAAACTTGCTTCATTGGAAAGGCAGCAAGATGCATCCTCATTTCAATTTCTACTGAAATAATACAGGTTGACACCAGGAAACATTAACGCCACTGCATCCTTGCTGCTTTCTCATGTGGAAGTCTGTTTAATGTGAAAACAAGGTGATATCTAATTAGCACACAGGTAAGGAATTAAGAAAATCTTTATTTAAGGGTGAAGATGTTTCTCACAAAATCGTTGCCCCAATGCATCATTGAAATTCAAGCTGGAAAGATGATTTTAATATATCACGTGTACATTTTGTATTGCTCTTCTGGTGACAATGTAGTTTGTTTTTGTCAATTACCCTTTTAATAATAGGGTAAAGAAAATTAAGTGGATTTAAACAAATTAAAATGGTAAAAATTATTGTACTTCAAGTAAAAATAAAAGAGCAAAAATATCAATCCCAGTTTTGATTACTTAAATTAACAAAAAAAATGCATATAGCAAAGGATAGTTTCAATCTGCCTACCGCTGGGTTATGGGCCCTGTATGCTTCCATTGCAGTACTCTGCTGCACATGTAAGTGCAAGAGATCCTGAAGCACTCACTCATCATGGGAAAGTACCAATGTGTTTCTTCGTTGGTTGATGGAAGAAACATTTTACAAATACTCTCCAGATTATTGACTTTTTAAAGTTTTTCTAGGAAACGTTCTAGATGTATGCTTATTAGCCTTTGTCAGTATGTACTTTTTGTGAAGTGTCTCTGTGGCGCAATCGGTTAGTGTGTCCGGCTTCTAACCAAAAGGTTGGTGGTTCAATCCCACCCAGGGACGTAATTGACCTTGTTATCAGATTTTGGTGATCTTTAAGTAGACAAGTCAAAATTTCAAACCCCCTGTTATGGTGTAGGGTACCTGGCCTTTTCTGATGTAATCAGAGTTAGATTTGATTCAGTGATTTAATAAAAACAGCTAGGAAGCACAATTTAGCAGTGGGTTGCAGAGAAAAAGAAATATGCTGGCAAAAAAAATCCAATTGAGTGATTAAACAGCTCTTCATTTTCTGGCTTTATTTTTATGCTAACAAATGTGTTCTCTGAAAAGTGTCCACAAAGCCAAGTCTCTGATTAACACCTTTGTAGGGATGGTTTTTCACCTATTACTAAATTAAACGCTTCATTGGAAAGGCAGCAAGATGCATCCTCATTTCAATGTCTACTGAAATAATACAGGTTGACACCAGGAAACATTAACGCCACTGCATCCTTGCTGCTTTCTCATGTGGAAGTCTGTTTAATGTGAAAACAAGGTGATATCTAATTAGCACACAGGTAAGGAATTAAGAAAATCTTTATTTAAGGGTGAAGATGTTTTCACAAAATCGTTGCCCCAATGCATCATTGAAATTCAAGCTGGAAAGATGATTTTAATATATCACTTGTACATTTTGTATTGCTCTTCTGGTGACAATGTAGTTTGTTTTTGTCAATTACCATTTTAATAATAGGGTTAAGAAAATTAAGTGGATTTTTTGAAAGAAAACAATACTGTCAATATACTATTAAAACAAATTAAAATGGTAAAAGTTATTGTACTTTAAGTGAAAATAAAAGAGCCAAAATATCAATCCCAATTTTGGATTACTTTAATTAACAAAAAAAAAATGCATATAGCAAAGGATAGTTTCAATCTGCCTACCGCTGGGTTATGGGCCCTGTATGCTTCCATTGCAGTACTCTGCTGCACATGTAAGTGCAAGAGATCCTGAAGCACTCACTCATCATGGGAAAGTACCAATGTGTTTCTTCGTTGGTTGATGGAAGAAACATTTTACAAAAACTCTCCAGATTATTGACTTTTTAAAGTTTTTCTAGGAAACGTTTTAGATGAATGCTTATTAGCCTTTGTCAGTATGGACTTTTGCAAAGTGTCTCTGTGGCGCAATCATTTAGTGTGCACGGCGATTAACCAAAAGGTTGGTGGTTCAATCCCACCCAGGGACGTAATTGACCTTGTTATCAGATTTTGGTGATCTTTAAGTAGACAAGTCAAAATGTCAAATCCCCCTGTTCTGGTGTAGGGTACCTGGCCTTCTCTGATGTAATCAGAGTTAGATTTGATTCAGTGATTTTATAAAAACAGCTAGGAAGCACAATTTAGCAGTGGGTTGCAGAGAAAAAGAAATATGCTGGCAAAAAAAATCAAATTGAGTGATTAAACAGCTCTTAATTTTCTGGCTTTATTTTTATGCTAACAAATTTGTTCTCTGAAAAGTGTCCACAAAGCCAAGTCTCTGATTAACACCTTTGTAAGGATGGTTTTTAACCTATTACTAAATTAAACTTGCTTCATTGGAAAGGCAGCAAGATGCATCCTCATTTCAATGTCTACTGAAATAATACACGTTGACACCAGGAAACATTAACGCCACTGCATCCTTGCTGCTTTCTCATGTGGAAGTCTGTTTAATGTGAAAACAAGGTGATATCTAATTAGCACACAGGTAAGGAATTAAGAAAATCTTTATTTAAGGGTGAAAATGTTTCTCACAAAATCGTTGCCCCAATGCATCATTGAAATTCAAGCTGGAAAGATGATTTTAATATATCACTTGTACATTTTGTATTGCTCTTCTGGTGACAATGTAGTTTGTTTTTGTCAATTACCATTTTAATAATAGGGTAATGAAAATTAAGTGGATTTTAGAAAGAAAACAATACTGTCAATATACTATTAAAACAAATTAAAATGGTAAAAGTTATTGTACTGTAAGTAAAAATAAAAGAGCCAACATATCAATCCCAGTTTTGGATTACTTTAACAAAAAAAAATGCATATAGCAGAGGATAGTTTCAATCTGCCTACCTCTGGGTTATGTGCCCAGCATGCTTCCATTGCTGTACTCTGCTGCACATGTAAGTGTAATAGATCCTGAAGCACTCACTCATCATGGGAAAGTACCAATGTCATTGGTTGATGGAAGAAACATCTTACAAAAACTCTCCAGATTATTGACTTTTTAAAGTTTTTCTAGGAAACGTTTTAGATGAATGCTTATTAGCCTTTGTCAGTATGGACTTTTGCAAAGTGTCTCTGTGGCGCAATCATTTAGTGTGCACGGCGATTAACCAAAAGGTTGGTGGTTCAATCCCACCCAGGGACGTAATTGACCTTGTTATCAGATTTTGGTGATCTTTAAGTAGACAAGTCAAAATTTCAAATCCCCTTGTTCTGGTGTAGGGTACCTGGCCTTCTCTGATGTAATCAGAGTTAGATTTGATTCAGTGATTTTATAAAAACAGCTAGGAAGCACAATTTAGCAGTGGGTTGCAGAGAAAAAGAAATATGCTGGCAAAAAAAATCAAATTGAGTGATTAAACAGCTCTTAATTTTCTGGCTTTATTTTTATGCTAACAAATTTGTTCTCTGAAAAGTGTCCACAAAGCCAAGTCTCTGATTAACACCTTTGTAAGGATGGTTTTTAACCTATTACTAAATTAAACTTGCTTCATTGGAAAGGCAGCAAGATGCATCCTCATTTCAATGTCTACTGAAATAATACACGTTGACTCCAGGAAACATTAACGCCACTGCATCCTTGCTGCTTTCTCATGTGGAAGTCTGTTTAATGTGAAAACAAGGTGATA
Source organism: Pseudophryne corroboree (assembly GCF_028390025.1). Lineage (NCBI taxonomy): Eukaryota > Metazoa > Chordata > Amphibia > Anura > Myobatrachidae > Pseudophryne > Pseudophryne corroboree. Next base: position 324,654 of record NW_026967608.1, read on the forward strand.
TCTAATTAGCACACAGGTAAGGAATTAAGAAAATCTTTATTTAAGGGTGAAGATGTTTCTCACAAAATCGTTGCCCCAATGCATCATTGAAATTCAAGCTGGAAAGATGATTTTAATATATCACTTGTACATTTTGTATTGCTCTTCTGGTGACAATGTAGTTTGTTTTTGTCAATTACCATTTTAATAATAGGGTAATGAAAATTAAGTGGATTTTTGAAAGAAAACAATACTGTCAATATACTATTAAAACAAATTAAAATGGTAAAAGTTATTGTACTGTAAGTAAAAATAAAAGCCAACATATCAATCCCAGTTTTGGATTACTTTAACAAAAAAAAATGCATATAGCAGAGGATCGTTTCAATCTGCCTACCTCTGGGTTATGTGCCCAGCATGCTTCCATTGCTGTACTCTGCTGCACATGTAAGTGTAATAGATCCTGAAGCACTCACTCATCATGGGAAAGTACCAATGTGTTTCTTCGTTGGTTGATGGAAGAAACATCTTACAAAAACTCTCCAGATTATTGACTTTTTAAAGTTTTTCTAGGAAACGTTTTAGATGAATGCTTATTAGCCTTTGCCAGTATGTACTTTTGCAAAGTGTCTCTGTGGTGCAATCAGTGTGTATGGCTATTAACCAAAAGGTTGGTGGTTCAATCCCACCCAGGGACGTAATTGACCTTGTTATCAGATTTTGGTGATCTTTAAGTAGACAAGTCAAAATTTCAATCCCTCTCTTATGGTGTAGGGTACCTGGCCTTCTCTGATGTAATCAGAGTTAGATTTGATTCAGTGATTTTATAAAAACAGATAGGAAGCACAATTTAGCAGTGGGTTGCAGAGAAAAATAAATATGCTGGCAAAAAAATCCAATTGAGTGATTAAACAGCTCTTCATTTTCTGGCTTTATTTTTATGCTAACAAATTTGTTATCTGAAAAGTGTCCACAAAGCCAAGTCTCTGATTAACACCTTTGTAAGGATGGTTTTTCACCTATTACTAAATTAAACTTGCTTCATTGGAAAGGCAGCAAGATGCATCCTCATTTCAATGTCTACTGAAATAATACAGGTTGACACCAGGAAACATTAACGCCACTGCATCCTTGCTGCTTTCTCATGTGGAAGTCTGTTTAATGTGAAAACAAGGTGATATCTAATTAGCACACAGGTAAGGAATTAAGAAAATCTTTATTTAAGGGTGAAAATGTTTCTCACAAAATCGTTGCCCCAATGCATCATTGAAATTCAAGCAGGAAAGATGATTTTAATATATCACTTGTACATTTTGTATTGCTCTTCTGGTGACAATGTAGTTTGTTTTTGTCAATTACCATTTTAATAATAGGGTAAAGAAAATTAAGTGGATTTTTTAAAAAAACAATACTTTCAATATACTATTAAAACAAATTAAAATGGTAAAAGTTATTGTACTTTAATGAAAAATAAAAGAGCAAAAATATCAATCCCAGTTTTGGATTACTTTAACAAAAAAAATGCATATAGCAGAGGATAGTTTTAATCTGCCTACCTCTGGGTTATGGGCCCAGCATGCTTCCATTGCAGTTCTCTGCTGCACATGTAAGTGCAAGAGATCCTGAAGCACTCACTCATCATGGGAAAGTACCAATGTGTTTCTTCGTTGGTGGATGGAAGAAACATCTTACAAAAACTCTCCAGATTATTGACTTTTTAAAGTTTTTCTAGGAAACGTTTTAGATGAATGCTTATTAGCCTTTGTCAGTATGTACTTTTGCAAAGTGTCTCTGTGGCGCAATCAGTTAGTGTGTACGGCTATAAACCAAAAGGTTGGAGGCTCAATCCCACCCAGGGACGTAATTGACCTTGTTATCAGATTTTGGTGATCTTTAAGTAGACAAGTCAAAATTTCAAATCCCCTCTTATGGTGTAGGGTACCTGGCCTTCTCTGATGTAATCAGAGTTAGATTTGATTCAGTGATTTTATAAAAACAGCTAGGAAGCACAATTTAGCAGTGGGTTGCAGAGAAAAAGAAATATGCTGGCAGAAAAATCCAATTGAGTGATTAAACAGCTCTTCATTTTCTGCCTTTATTTTTATGCTAACAAATTTGTTCTCTGAAAAGTGTCCACAAAGCCAAGTCTCTGATTAACACCTTTGTAGGGATGGTTTTTCACCTATTACTAAATTAAACTTGCTTCATTGGAAAGGCAGCAAGATGCATCCTCATTTTAATGTCTACTGAAATAATACAGGTTGACACCAGGAAACATTAACGCCACTGCATCCTTGCTGCTTTCTCATGTAGAAGTCTGTTTAATGTGAAAACAAGGTGATATCTAATTAGCACACAGGTAAGGAATTAAGAAAATCTTTATTTAAGGGTGAAGATGTTTCTCACAATATCGTTGCCCCAATGCATCATTGAAATTCAAGCTGGAAAGATGATTTTAATATATCACTTGTACATTTTGTATTGCTCTTCTGGTGACAATGTAGTTTGTTTTTATCAATTACCATTTTAATAATAGGGTAAAGAAAATTAAGTGGATTTTTGAAAGAAAACAATACTGTCAATATACTATTAAAACAAATTAAAATGGTAAAAGTTATTGTACTTTAAGTAAACATAAAATAGCTAACATATCAATCCCAGTTTTGGATTACTTTAATTAACAAAAAAAAATGCATATAGCAGAGGATAGTTTCAATCTGCCTACCTCTGGGTAATGGGCCCAGCATGCTTCCATTGCAGTACTCTGCTGCACATGTGAGTGCAAGAGATCCTGAAGCACTCACTCATCATGGGAAAGTACCAATGTGTTTCTTCGTTGGTTGATTTAAGAAAATTCTTACAAAAACTCTCCAGATTATTGACTTTTTAAAGTTTTTCTAGGAAACGTTCTAGATGTATGCTTATTAGCCTTTGTCAGAATGCATTTTTAGCGAAGTGTCTCTGTGGCGCAATCGGTTAGTGTATCCGGCTACTAACCAAAAGGTTGGTGGTTCAATCCCACCCAGGGACGTAATTGACCTTGTTATCAGATTTTGGTGATCTTTAAGTAGACAAGTCAAAATTTCAAACCCCCTGTTATGGTGTAGGGTACCTGGCCTTTTCTGATGTAATCAGAGTTAGATTTGATTCAGTGATTTAATAAAAACAGCTAGGAAGCACAATTTAGCAGTGGGTTGCAGAGAAAAATAAATATGCTGGCAAAAAAATCCAATTGAGTGATTAAACAGCTCTTCATTTTCTGGCTTTATTTTTATGCTAACAAATTTGTTCTCTGAAAAGTGTCCACAAAGCCAAGTCTCTGATTAACACCTTTGTAGGGATGGTTTTTCACCTATTACTAAATTAAACTTGCTTCATTGGAAAGGCAGCAAGATGCATCCTCATTTCAATGTCTACTGAAATAATACAGGTTGACACCAGGAAACATTAACGCCACTGCATCCTTGCTGCTTTCTCATGTAGAAGTCTGTTTAATGTGAAAACAAGGTGATATCTAATTAGCACACAGGTTAGGAATTAAGAAAATCTTTATTTAAGGGTGAAGATGTTTCTCACAAAATTGTTGCCCCAATGCATCATTGAAATTCAAGCTGGAAAGATGATTTTAATATATCACCTGTACATTTTGTATTGCTCTTCTGGTGACAATGTAGTTTGTTTTTGTCAATTACCCTTTTAATAATAGGGTAAAGAAAATTAAGTGGATTTTTTAAAGAAAACAATACTGTCAATATACTATTAAAACAAATTAAAATGGTAAAAGTTATTGTACTTTAAGTGAAAATAAAAGAGCCAAAATATCAATCCCAGTTTTGGATTACTTTAATTAACAAAAAAAAATGCATATAGCAGAGGATAGTTTCAATCTGCCTACCGCTGGGTTATGGGCCCAGCATGCTTCCATTGCTGTACTCTGCTGCACATGTAAGTGCAAGAGATCCTGAAGCACTCACTCATCATGGGAAAGTACCAATGTGTTTCTTCGTTGGTTGATGGAAGAAACATATTACAAAAACTCTCCAGATTATTGACTTTTTAAAGTTTTTCTAGGAAACGTTTTAGATGAATGCTTATTAGCCTTTGTCAGTATGGACTTTTGCAAAGTGTCTCTGTGGCGCAATCATTTAGTGTGCACGGCGATTAACCAAAAGGTTGGTGGTTCAATCCCACCCAGGGACGTAATTGACCTTGTTATCAGATTTTGGTGATCTTTAAGTAGACAAGTAAAAATTTCAAATCCCCCTGTTCTTGTGTAGGGTACCTGGCCTTCTCTGATGTAATCAGAGTTAGATTTGATTCAGTGATTTTATAAAAACAGCTAGGAAGCACAATTTAGCAGTGGGTTGCAGAGAAAAAGAAATATGCTGGCAAAAAAAATCAAATTGAGTGATTAAACAGCTCTTAATTTTCTGGCTTTATTTTTATGCTAACAAATTTGTTCTCTGAAAAGTGTCCACAAAGCCAAGTCTCTGATTAACACCTTTGTAAGGATGGTTTTTAACCTATTACTAAATTAAACTTGCTTCATTGGAAAGGCAGCAAGATGCATCCTCATTTCAATGTCTACTGAAATAATACAGGTTGACACCAGGAAACATTAACGCCACTGCATCCTTGCTGCTTTCTCATGTGGAAGTCTGTTTAATGTGAAAACAAGGTGATATCTAATTAGCACACAGGTAAGGAATTAAGAAAATCTTTATTTAAGGGTTAAAATGTTTCTCACAAAATCGTTGCCCCAATGCATCATTGAAATTCAAGCTGGAAAGATGATTTTAATATATCACTTGTACATTTTGTATTGCTCTTCTGGTGACAATGTAGTTTGTTTTTGTCAATTACCATTTTAATAATAGGGTAATGAAAATTAAGTGGATTTTTGAAAGAAAACAATACTGTCAATATACTATTAAAACAAATTAAAATGGTAAAAGTTATTGTACTGTAAGGAAAAAGAAAAGAGCCAACATATCAATCCCAGTTTTGGATTACTTTAACAAAAAAAAATGCATATAGCAGAGGATAGTTTCAATCTGCCTACCTCTGGGTTATGTGCCCAGCATGCTTCCATTGCTGTAATCTGCTGCACATGTAAGTGTAATAGATCCTGAAGCACTCACTCATCATGGGAAAGTACCAATGTGTTTCTTCATTGGTTGATGGAAGAAACATCTTACAAAAACTCTCCAGATTATTGACTTTTTAAAGTTTTTCTAGGAAACGTTTTAGATGAATGCTTATTAGCCTTTGCCAGTATGTACTTTAGCGAAGTGTCTCTGTGGCGCAATCAGTTAGTGTGTATGGCTATTAACCAAAAGGTTGGTGGTTCAATCCCACCCAGGGACGTCATTGACCTTGTTATCAGATTTTGGTGATCTTTAAGTAGACAAGTCAAAATTTCAAACCCTCTCTTATGGTGTAGGGTACCTGGCCTTCTCTGATGTAATCAGAGTTAGATTTGATTCAGTGATTTTATAAAAACAGCTAGGAAGCACAATTTAGCAGTGGGTTGCAGAGAAAAATAAATATGCTGGCAAAAAAATCCAATTGAGTGATTAAACAGCTCTTCATTTTCTGGCTTTATTTTTATGCTAACAAATTTGTTCTCTGAAAAGTGTCCACAAAGCCAAGTCTCTGATTAACACCTTTGTAAGGATGGTTTTTCACCTATTACTAAATTAAACTTACTTCATTGGAAAGGCAGCAAGATGCATCCTCATTTCAATGTCTACTGAAATAATACAGGTTGACACCAGGAAACATTAACGCCACTGCATCCTTGCTGCTTTCTCATGTGGAAGTCTGTTTAATGTGAAAACAAGGTGATATCTAATTAGCACACAGGTAAGGAATTAAGAAAATCTTTATTTAAGGGTGAAAATGTTTCTCACAAAATCGTTGCCCCAATACATCATTGAAATACAAGCAGGAAAGATGATTTTAATATATCACTTGTACATTTTGTATTGCTCTTCTGGTGACAATGTAGTTTGTTTTTGTCAATTACCATTTTAATAATAGGGTAAAGAAAATTAAGTGGATTTTTAAAAGAAAACAATACTTTCAATATACTATTAAAACAAATTAAAATGGTAAAAGTTATTGTACTTTAATGAAAAATAAAAGAGCAAAAATATCAATCCCAGTTTTGGATTACTTTAACAAAAAAAATGCATATAGCAGAGGATAGTTTTAATCTGCCTACCTCTGGGTTATGGGCCCAGCATGCTTCCATTGCAGTACTCTGCTGCACATGTAAGTGCAAGAGATCCTGAAGCACTCACTCATCATGGGAAAGTACCAATGTGTTTCTTCGTTGGTGGATGGAAGAAACATCTTACAAAAACTCTCCAGATTATTGACTTTTTAAAGTTTTTATATGGAAACGTTTTAGATGAATGCTTATTAGCCTTTGTCAGTATAGACTTTTGCAAAGTGTCTCTGTGGCGCAATCAGTTAGTGTGTATGGCTATAAACCAAAAGGTTGGTGGCTCAATCCCACCCAGGGATGTAATTGACCTTGTTATCAGATTTTGGTGATCTTTAAGTAGACAAGTCAAAATTTCAAATCCCCTCTTATGGTGTAGGGCAGGCATTCCCAACCACGGTCCTCAAGGCACACCAACAGTGCACGTTTTAGTGATATCCAGGCTGCAGCACAGATGGTAAAATCAAAATAACTGAGGTACTAATTACGTCACCTGTGCTGAAGCCTGGATATCACTAAAACCTGCACTGTTGGTGTGCCTTGAGGACCGTGGTTGGGAATGCCTGGTGTAGGGTACCTGGCCTTCTCTGATGTAATCAGAGTTAGATTTGATTCAGTGATTTTATAAAAACAGCTAGGAAGCACAATTTAGCAGTGGGTTGCAGAGAAAAAGAAATATGCTGGCAGAAAGATCCAATTGAGTGATTAAACAGCTCTTCATTTTCTGCCTTTATTTTTATGCTAACAAATTTGTTCTCTGAAAAGTGTCCACAAAGCCAAGTCTCTGATTAACACCTTTGTAGGGAAGGTTTTTCACCTATTACTAAATTAAACTTGCTTCATTGGAAAGGCAGCAAGATGCATCCTCATTTCAATGTCTACTGAAATAATACAGGTTGACACCAGGAAACATTAACGCCACTGCATCCTTGCTGCTTTCTCATGTAGAAGTCTGTTTAATGTGAAAACAAGGTGATATCTAATTAACACACAGGTTAGGAATTAAGAAAATCTTTATTTAAGGGTGAAGATGTTTCTCACAAAATAGTTGCCCCAATGCATCATTGAAATTCAAGCTGGAAAGATGATTTTAATATATCACTTGTACATTTTGTTTTGCTCTTCTGGTGACAATGTAGTTTGTTTTTGTCAATTACCCTTTTAATAATAGGGTAAAGAAAATTAAGTGGATTTTTTAAAGAAAACTATACTGTCAATATACTATTAAAACAAATTAAAATGGTAAAAGTTATTGTACTTTAAGTAAAAATAAAAGAGCAAAAATATCAATCCCAGTTTTGATTACTTAAATGAACAAAAAAAATGCATATAGCAAAGGATAGTTTCAATCTGCCTACCTCTGGGTTATGGGCCCTGTATGCTTCCATTGCAGTACTCTGCTGCACATGTAAGTGCAAGAGATCCTGAAGCACTCACTCATCATGGGAAAGTACCAATGTGTTTCTTCATTGGTTGATGGAAGAAACATCTTACAAAAACTCTCCAGATTATTGACTTTTTTAAGTTTTTCAAGGAAACGTTCTAGATGTATGCTTATTAGACTTTGTCAGTATGTACTTTTTGCAAAGTGTCTCTGTGGCGCAATCGGTTAGTGTGTCCGGCTACTAACCAAAAGGTTGGTGGTTCAATCCCAACCAGGGACGTAATTGACATTGTTATCAGATGTTGGTGATCTTTAAGTAGACAAGTCAACATTTCAAACCCCCTGTTATGGTGTAGGGTACCTGGCCTTCTCTGATGTAATCAGAGTTAGATTTGATTCAGTGATTTTATAAAAACAGCTAGGAAGCACAATTTAGCAGTGGGTTGCAGAGAAAAAGAAATATGCTGGCAAAAAAAATCCAATTGAGTGATTAAACAGCTCTTCATTTTCTGGCTTTATTTTTATGCTAACAAATTTGTTCTTTGAAAAGTGTCCACAAAGCCAAGTCTCTGATTAACACCTTTGTAGGGATGGTTTTTCACCTATTACTAAATTAAACTTGCTTCATTGGAAAGGCAGCAAGATGCATCCTCATTTCAATGTCTACTGAAATAATACAGGTTGACACCAGGAAACATTAACGCCACTGCATCCTTGCTGCTTTCTCATGTAGAAGTCTGTTTAATGTGAAAACAAGGTGATATCTAATTAGCACACAGGTTAGGAATTAAGAAAATCTTTATTTAAGGGTGAAGATGTTTCTCACAAAATTGTTGCCCCAATGCATCATTGAAATTCAAGCTGGAAAGATGATTTTAATATATCACTTGTACATTTTGTATTGCTCTTCTGGTGACAATGTAGTTTGTTTTTGTCAATTACCCTTTTAATAATAGGGTAAAGAAAATTAAGTGGATTTTTTAAAGAAAACTATACTGTCAATATACTATTAAAACAAATTAAAATGGTAAAAGTTATTGTACTTTAAGTAAAAATAAAAGAGCAAAAATATCAATCCCAGTTTTGATTACTTAAATTAACAAAAAAAAATGCATATAGCAAAGGATAGTTTCAATCTGCCTACCTCTGGGTTATGGGCCCAGCATGCTTCCATTGCAGTACTCTGCTGCACATGTAAGTGCAAGAGATCCTGAAGCACTCACTCATCATGGGAAAGTACCAATGTGTTTCTTCGTTGGTTGATGGAAGAAACATCTTACAAAAACTCTCCAGATTATTGACTTTTTAAAGTTTTTCTAGGAAACGTTCTAGATGTATGCTTATTAGCCTTTGTCAGTATGTACTTTTTGCAAAGTGTCTCTGTGGCGCAATCGGTTAGTGTGTCTGGCTACTAACCAAAAGGTTGGTGGTTCAATCCCACCCAGGGAAGTAATTGACCTTGTTATCAGATTTTGGTGATCTTTAAGTAGACAAGTCAAAATTTCAAACCCCCTGTTATGGTGTAGGGTACCAGGCCTTCTCTGATGTAATCAGAGTTAGATTTGATTCATTGATTTTATAAAAACAGCTAGGAAGCACAATTTAGCAGTGGGTTGCAGAGAAAAAGAAATATGCTGGCAAAAAAAATCCAATTGAGTGATGAAACAGCTCTTCATTTTCTGGCTTTATTTTTATGCAAACAAATTTGTTCTCTGAAAAGTGTCCACAAAGCCAAGTCTCTGATTAACACCTTTGTAGGGATGGTTTTTCACCTATTACTAAATTAAACTTGCTTCATTGGAAAGGCAGCAAGATGCATCCTCATTTCAATGTCTACTGAAATAATACAGGTTGACACCAGGAAACATAAACGCCACTGCATCCTTGCTGCTTTCTCATGTAGAAGTCTGTTTAATGTGAAAACAAGGTGATATCTAATTAGCACACAGGTAAGGAATTAAGAAAATCTTTATTTAAGGGTGAAGATGTTTCTCACAAAATCGTTGCCCCAATGCATCATTGAAATTCAAGCTGGAAAGATGATTTTAATATATCACTTGTACATTTTGTATTGCTCTTCTGGTGACAATGTAGTTTGTTTTTGTCAATTACCCTTTTAATAATAGGGTAAAGAAAATTAAGTGGATTTTTTTAAGGAAAACTATACTGTCAATATACTATTAAAACAAATTAAAATGGTAAAAGTTATTGTACTTTAAGTAAAAATAAAAGAGCAAAAATATCAATCCCAGTTTTGATTACTTAAATTAACAAAAAAAAAATGCATATAGTAAAGGATAGTTTCAATCTGCCTACCTCTGGGTTATGGGCCCAGCATGCTTCCATTGCAGTACTCTGCTGCACATGTAAGTGCAAGAGATCCTGAAGCACTCACTCATCATGGGAAAGTACCAATGTGTTTCTTCGTTGGTTGATGGAAGAAACATCTTACAAAAACTCTCCAGATTATTGACTTTTTAAAGTTTTTCTAGGAAACGTTCTAGATGTATGCTTATTAGCCTTTGTCAGTATGTACTTTTTACAAAGTGTCTCTGTGGCGCAATCGGTTAGTGTGTCTGGCTACTAACCGAAAGGTTGGTGGTTCAATCCCACCCAGGGACGTAATTGACCTTGTTATCAGATTTTGGTGATCTTTAAGTAGACAAGTCAAAATTTCAAACCCCCCGTTATGGTGTAGGGTACCTGGCCTTCTCTGATGTAATCAGAGTTAGATTTGATTCAGTGATTTTATAAAAACAGATAGGAAGCACAATTTAGCAGTGGGTTGCAGAGAAAAAGAAATATGCTGGCAAAAAAAATCCAATTGAGTGATTAAACAGCTCTTCATTTTCTGGCTTTATTTTTATGCTAACAAATTTGTTCTCTGAAAAGTGTCCACAAAGCCAAGTCTCTGATTAACACCTTTGTAGGGATGGTTTTTCACCTATTACTAAATTAAACTTGCTTCATTGGAAAGGCAGCAAGATGCATCCTCATTTCAATTTCTACTGAAATAATACAGGTTGACACCAGGAAACATTAACGCCACTGCATCCTTGCTGCTTTCTCATGTGGAAGTCTGTTTAATGTGAAAACAAGGTGATATCTAATTAGCACACAGGTAAGGAATTAAGAAAATCTTTATTTAAGGGTGAAGATGTTTCTCACAAAATCGTTGCCCCAATGCATCATTGAAATTCAAGCTGGAAAGATGATTTTAATATATCACTTGTACATTTTGTATTGCTCTTCTGGTGACAATGTAGTTTGTTTTTGTCAATTACCCTTTTAATAATAGGGTAAAGAAAATTGAGTGGATTTTTTAAAGAAAACTATACTGTCAATATACTATTCAAACAAATTAAAATGGTAAAAGTTATTGTACTTCAAGTAAAAATAAAAGAGCAAAAATATCAATCCCAGTTTTGATTACTTAAATTAACAAAAAAATGCATATAGCAAAGGATAGTTTCAATCTGCCTACCTCTGGGTTATGGGCCCAGCATGCTTCCATTGCAGTACTCTGCTGCACATGTAAGTGCAAGAGATTCTGAAGCACTCACTCATCATGGGAAAGTACCAATGTGTTTCTTCGTTGGTTGATGGAAGAAACATTTTACAAAAACTCTCCAGATTATTAACTTTTTAAAGTTTTTCTAGGAAACGTTCTAGATGTATGCTTATTAGCCTTTGTCAGAATGCATTTTTAGCGAAGTGTCTCTGTGGCGCAATCGGTTAGTGTATCCGGCTACTAACCAAAAGGTTGGTGGTTCAATCCCACCAAGGGACGTAATTGACCTTGTTATCAGATTTTGGTGATCTTTAAGTAGACAAGTCAAAATTTCAAACCCCCTGTTATGGTGTAGGGTACCTGGCCTTCTCTGATGTAATCAGAGTTAGATTTGATTCAGTGATTTTATAAAAACAGCTAGGAAGCACAATTTAGCAGTGGGTTGCAGAGAAAAAGAAATATGCTGGCAAAAAAAATCCAATTGAGTGATTAAACAGCTCTTCATTTTCTGGCTTTATTTTTATGCTAACAAATTTGTTCTTTGAAAAGTGTCCACAAAGCCAAGTCTCTGATTAACACCTTTGTAGGGATGGTTTTTCACCTATTACTAAATTAAACTTGCTTCATTGGAAAGGCAGCAAGATGCATCCTCATTTCAATGTCTACTGAAATAATACAGGTTGACACCAGGAAACATTAACGCCACTGCATCCTTGCTGCTTTCTCATGTAGAAGTCTGTTTAATGTGAAAACAAGGTGATATCTAATTAGCACACAGGTAAGGAATTAAGAAAATCTTTATTTAAGGGTGAAGATGTTTCTCACAAAATCGTTGCCCCAATGCATCATTGAAATTCAAGCTGGAAAGATGATTTTAATATATCACTTGTACATTTTGTATTGCTCTTCTGGTGACAATGTAGTTTGTTTTTGTCAATTACCCTTTTAATAATAGGGTAAAGAAAATTAAGTGGATTTTTTTAAGGAAAACTATACTGTCAATATACTATTAAAACAAATTAAAATGGTAAAAGTTATTGTACTTTAAGTAAAAATAAAAGAGCAAAAATATCAATCCCAGTTTTGATTACTTAAATTAACAAAAAAAAATGCATATAGCAAAGGATAGTTTCAATCTGCCTACCTCTGGGTTATGGGCCCAGCATGCTTCCATTGCAGTACTCTGCTGCACATGTAAGTGCAAGAGATCCTGAAGCACTCACTCATCATGGGAAAGTACCAATGTGTTTCTTCGTTGGTTGATGGAAGAAACATCTTACAAAAACTCTCCAGATTATTGACTTTTTAAAGTTTTTCTAGGAAACGTTCTAGATGTATGCTTATTAGCCTTTGTCAGTATGTACTTTTTACAAAGTGTCTCTGTGGCGCAATCGGTTAGTGTGTCTGGCTACTAACCGAAAGGTTGGTGGTTCAATCCCACCCAGGGACGTAATTGACCTTGTTATCAGATTTTGGTGATCTTTAAGTAGACAAGTCAAAATTTCAAACCCCCCGTTATGGTGTAGGGTACCTGGCCTTCTCTGATGTAATCAGAGTTAGATTTGATTCAGTGATTTTATAAAAACAGATAGGAAGCACAATTTAGCAGTGGGTTGCAGAGAAAAAGAAATATGCTGGCAAAAAAAATCCAATTGAGTGATTAAACAGCTCTTCATTTTCTGGCTTTATTTTTATGCTAACAAATTTGTTCTCTGAAAAGTGTCCACAAAGCCAAGTCTCTGATTAACACCTTTGTAGGGATGGTTTTTCACCTATTACTAAATTAAACTTGCTTCATTGGAAAGGCAGCAAGATGCATCCTCATTTCAATTTCTACTGAAATAATACAGGTTGACACCAGGAAACATTAACGCCACTGCATCCTTGCTGCTTTCTCATGTGGAAGTCTGTTTAATGTGAAAACAAGGTGATATCTAATTAGCACACAGGTAAGGAATTAAGAAAATCTTTATTTAAGGGTGAAGATGTTTCTCACAAAATCGTTGCCCCAATGCATCATTGAAATTCAAGCTGGAAAGATGATTTTAATATATCACTTGTACATTTTGTATTGCTCTTCTGGTGACAATGTAGTTTGTTTTTGTCAATTACCCTTTTAATAATAGGGTAAAGAAAATTAAGTGGATTTTTTAAAGAAAACTATACTGTCAATATACTATTCAAACAAATTAAAATGGTAAAAGTTATTGTACTTCAAGTAAAAATAAAAGAGCAAAAATATCAATCCCAGTTTTGATTACTTAAATTAACAAAAAAATGCATATAGCAAAGGATAGTTTCAATCTGCCTACCTCTGGGTTACGGGCCCAGCATGCTTCCATTGCAGTACTCTGCTGCACATGTAAGTGCAAGAGATCCTGAAGCACTCACTCATCATGGGAAAGTACCAATGTGTTTCTTCGTTGGTTGATGGAAGAAACATATTACAAAAACTCTCCAGATTATTAACTTTTTAAAGTTTTTCTAGGAAACGTTCTAGATGTATGCTTATTAGCCTTTGTCAGAATGCATTTTTAGCGAAGTGTCTCTGTGGCGCAATCGGTTAGTGTATCCGGTTACTAACCAAAAGGTTGGTGGTTCAATCCCACCCAGGGACGTAATTGACCTTGTTATCAGATTTTGGTGATCTTTAAGTAGACAAGTCAAAATTTCAAACCCCCTGTTATGGTGTAGGGTACCTGGCCTTTTCTGATGTAATCAGAGTTAGATTTGATTCAGTGATTTAATAAAAACAGCTAGGAAGCACAATTTAGCAGTGGGTTGCAGAGAAAAAGAAATATACTGGCAAAAAAAATCCAATTGAGTGATTAAACAGCTCTTCATTTTCTGGCTTTATTTTTATGCTAACAAATTTGTTCTCTGAAAAGTGTCCACAAAGCCAAGTCTCTGATTAACACCTTTGTAGGGATGGTTTTTCACCTATTACTAAATTAAACTTGCTTCATTGGAAAGGCAGCAAGATGCATCCTCATTTCAATGTCTACTGAAATAATACAGTTTGACACCAGGAAACATTAACGCCACTGCATCCTTGCTGCTTTCTCATGTAGAAGTCTGTTTAATGTGAAAACAAGGTGATATCTAATTAGCACACAGGTAAGGAATTAAGAAAATCTTTATTTAAGGGTGAAGATGTTTCTCACAAAATCGTAGCCCCAATGCATCATTGAAATTCAAGCTGGAAAGATGATTTTAATATATCACTTGTACATTTTGTATTGCTCTTCTGGTGACAATGTAGTTTGTTTTTGTCAATTACCCTTTTAATAATAAGGTAAAGAAAATTAAGTGGATTTTTTAAAGAAAACTATACTGTCAATATACTATTAAAACAAATTAAAATGGTAAAAGTTATTGTACTTTAAGTAAAAATAAAAGAGCAAAAATATCAATCCCAGTTTTGATTACTTAAATTAACAAAAAAAATGCATATAGCAAAGGATAGTTTCAATCTGCCTACCTCTGGGTTATGGGCCCTGTATGCTTCCATTGCAGTACTCTGCTGCACATGTAAGTGCAAGAGATCCTGAAGCACTCACTCATCATTGGAAAGTACCAATGTGTTTCTTCATTGGTTGATGGAAGAAACATCTTACAAAAACTCTCCAGATTATTGACTTTTTAAAGTTTTTCTAGGAAACGTTCTAGATGTATGCTTATTAGACTTTGTCAGTATGTACTTTTTGCAAAGTGTCTCTGTGGCGCAATCGGTTAGTGTGTCCAGCTACTAACCAAAAGGTTGGTGGTTCAATCCCAGCCAGGAATGTAATTGACATTGTTATCAGATTTTGGTGATCTTTAAGTAGACAAGTCAAAATTTCAAACCCCCTGTTATGGTGTAGGGTACCTGGCCTTCTCTGATGTAATCAGAGTTAGATTTGATTCAGTGATTTTATAAAAACAGCTAGGAAGCACAATTTAGCAGTGGGTTGCAGAGAAAAAGAAATATGCTGGCAAAAAAAATCCAATTGAGTGATTAAACAGCTCTTCATTTTCTGGCTTTATTTTTATGCTAACATATTTGTTCTTTGAAAAGTGTCCACAAAGCCAAGTCTCTGATTAACACCTTTGTAGGGATGGTTTTTCACCTATTACTAAATTAAACTTGCTTCATTGGAAAGGCAGCAAGATGCATCCTCATTTCAATGTCTACTGAAATAATACAGGTTGACACCAGGAAACATTAACGCCACTGCATCCTTGCTGCTTTCTCATGTAGAAGTCTGTTTAATGTGAAAACAAGGTGATATCTAATTAGCACACAGGTTAGGAATTAAGAAAATCTTTATTTAAGGGTGAAGATGTTTCTCACAAAATTGTTGCCCCAATGCATCATTGAAATTCAAGCTGGAAAGATGATTTTAATATATCACTTGTACATTTTGTATTGCTCTTCTGGTGACAATGTAGTTTGTTTTTGTCAATTACCCTTTTAATAACAGGGTAAAGAAAATTAAGTGGATTTTTTAAAGAAAACTATACTGTCAATATACTATTAAAACAAATTAAAATGGTAAAAGTTATTGTACTTTAAGTAAAAATAAAAGAGCAAAAATATCAATCCCAGTTTTGATTACTTAAATTAACAAAAAAAAATGCATATAGCAAAGGATAGTTTCAATCTGCCTACCTCTGGGTTATGGGCCCAGCATGCTTCCATTGCAGTACTCTGCTGCACATGTAAGTGCAAGAGATCCTGAAGCACTCACTCATCATGGGAAAGTACCAATGTGTTTCTTCGTTGGTTGATGGAAGAAACATCTTACAAAAACTCTCCAGATTATTGACTTTTTAAAGTTTTTCTAGGAAACGTTCTAGATGTATGCTTATTAGCCTTTGTCAGTATGTACTTTTTGCAAAGTGTCTCTGTGGCGCAATCGGTTAGTGTGTCTGGCTACTAACCAAAAGGTTGGTGGTTCAATCCCACCCAGGGATGTAATTGATCTTGTTATCAGATTTTGGTGATCTTTAAGTAGACAAGTCAAAATTTCAAACCCCCTGTTATGGTGTAGGGTACCTGGCCTTCTCTGATGTAATCAGAGTTAGATTTGATTCATTGATTTTATAAAAACAGCTAGGAAGCACAATTTAGCAGTGGGTTGCAGAGAAAAAGAAATATGCTGGCAAAAAAAATCCAATTGAGTGATGAAACAGCTCTTCATTTTCTGGCTTTATTTTTATGCTAACAAATTTGTTCTCTGAAAAGTGTCCACAAAGCCAAGTCTCTGATTAACACCTTTGTAGGGATGGTTTTTCACCTATTACTAAATTAAACTTGCTTCATTGGAAAGGCAGCAAGATGCATCCTCATTTCAATGTCTACTGAAATAATACAGGTTGACACCAGGAAACATTAACGCCACTGCATCCTTGCTGCTTTCTCATGTGGAAGTCTGTTTAATGTGAAAACAAGGTGATATCTAATTAGCACACAGGTAAGGAATTAAGAAAATCTTTATTTAAGGGTGAAGATGTTTCTCACAAAATCGTTGCCCCAATGCATCATTGAAATTCAAGCTGGAAAGATGATTTTAATATATCACTTGTACATTTTGTATTGCTCTTCTGGTGACAATGTAGTTTGTTTTTGTCAATTACCCTTTTAATAATAGGGTAAAGAAAATTAAGTGGATTTTTTAAAGAAAACTATACTGTCAATATACTATTCAAACAAATTAAAATGGTAAAAGTTATTGTACTTCAAGTAAAAATAAAAGAGCAAAAATATCAATCCCAGTTTTGATTACTTAAATTAACAAAAAAATGCATATAGCAAAGGATAGTTTCAATCTGCCTACCTCTGGGTTATGGGCCCAGCATGCTTCCATTGCAGTACTCTGCTGCACATGTAAGTGCAAGAGATCCTGAAGCACTCACTCATCATGGGAAAGTACCAATGTGTTTCTTCGTTGGTTGATGGAAGAAACATTTTACAAAAACTCTCCAGATTATTGACTTTTTAAAGTTTTTCTAGGAAACGTTCTAGATGTATGCTTATTAGCCTTTGTCAGAATATATTTTTAGCGAAGTGTCTCTGTGGCGCAATCGGTTAGTGTATCCGGCTACTAACCAAAAGGTTGGTGGTTCAATCCCACCCAGGGAGGTAATTGACCTTGTTATCAGATTTTGGTGATCTTTAAGTAGACAAGTCAAAATTTCAAGCCCCCTGTTATGGTGTAGGGTACCTGGCCTTTTCTGATGTAATCAGAGTTAGATTTGATTCAGTGATTTAATAAAAACAGCTAGGAAGCACAATTTAGCAGTGGGTTGCAGAGAAAAAGAAATATGCTGGCAAAAAAAATCCAATTGAGTGATTAAACAGCTCTTCATTTTCTGGCTTTATTTTTATGCTAACAAATTTGTTCTCTGAAAAGTGTCCACAAAGCCAAGTCTCTGATTAACACCTTTGTAGGGATGGTTTTTCACCTATTACTAAATTAAACTTGCTTCATTGGAAAGGCAGCAAGATGCATCCTCATTTCAATGTCTACTGAAATAATACAGGTTGACACCAGGAAACATTAACGCCACTGCATCCTTGCTGCTTTCTCATGTAGAAGTCTGTTTAATGTGAAAACAAGGTGATATCTAATTAGCACACAGGTAAGGAATTAAGAAAATCTTTATTTAAGGGTGAAGATGTTTCTCACAAAATCGTTGCCCCAATGCATCTTTGAAATTCAAGCTGGAAAGATGATTTTAATATATCACTTGTACATTTTGTATTGCTCTTCTGGTGACAATGTAGTTTGTTTTTGTCAATTACCCTTTTAATAATAGGGTAAAGAAAATTAAGTGGATTTTTTAAAGAAAACTATACTGTCAATATACTATTAAAACAAATTAAAATGGTAAAAGTTATTGTACTTTAAGTAAAAATAAAAGAGCAAAAATATCAATCCCAGTTTTGATTACTTAAATTAACAAAAAAAATGCATATAGCAAAGGATAGTTTCAATCTGCCTACCTCTGGGTTATGGGCCCTGTATGCTTCCATTGCAGTACTCTGCTGCACATGTAAGTGCAAGAGATCCTGAAGCACTCACTCATCATTGGAAAGTACCAATGTGTTTCTTCATTGGTTGATGGAAGAAACATCTTACAAAAACTCTCCAGATTATTGACTTTTTAAAGTTTTTCTAGGAAACGTTCTAGATGTATGCTTATTAGACTTTGTCAGTATGTACTTTTTGCAAAGTGTCTCTGTGGCGCAATCGGTTAGTGTGTCCAGCTACTAACCAAAAGGTTGGTGGTTCAATCCCAGCCAGGGATGTAATTGACATTGTTATCAGATTTTGGTGATCTTTAAGTAGACAAGTCAAAATTTCAAACCCCCTGTTATGGTGTAGGGTACCTGGCCTTCTCTGATGTAATCAGAGTTAGATTTGATTCAGTGATTTTATAAAAACAGCTAGGAAGCACAATTTAGCAGTGGGTTGCAGAGAAAAAGAAATATGCTGGCAAAAAAAATCCAATTGAGTGATTAAACAGCTCTTCATTTTCTGGCTTTATTTTTATGCTAACATATTTGTTCTTTGAAAAGTGTCCACAAAGCCAAGTCTCTGATTAACACCTTTGTAGGGATGGTTTTTCACCTATTACTAAATTAAACTTGCTTCATTGGAAAGGCAGCAAGATGCATCCTCATTTCAATGTCTACTGAAATAATACAGGTTGACACCAGGAAACATTAACGCCACTGCATCCTTGCTGCTTTCTCATGTAGAAGTCTGTTTAATGTGAAAACAAGGTGATATCTAATTAGCACACAGGTTAGGAATTAAGAAAATCTTTATTTAAGGGTGAAGATGTTTCTCACAAAATTGTTGCCCCAATGCATCATTGAAATTCAAGCTGGAAAGATGATTTTAATATATCACTTGTACATTTTGTATTGCTCTTCTGGTGACAATGTAGTTTGTTTTTGTCAATTACCCTTTTAATAACAGGGTAAAGAAAATTAAGTGGATTTTTTAAAGAAAACTATACTGTCAATATACTATTAAAACAAATTAAAATGGTAAAAGTTATTGTACTTTAAGTAAAAATAAAAGAGCAAAAATATCAATCCCAGTTTTGATTACTTAAATTAACAAAAAAAAATGCATATAGCAAAGGATAGTTTCAATCTGCCTACCTCTGGGTTATGGGCCCAGCATGCTTCCATTGCAGTACTCTGCTGCACATGTAAGTGCAAGAGATCCTGAAGCACTCACTCATCATGGGAAAGTACCAATGTGTTTCTTCGTTGGTTGATGGAAGAAACATCTTACAAAAACTCTCCAGATTATTGACTTTTTAAAGTTTTTCTAGGAAACGTTCTAGATGTATGCTTATTAGCCTTTGTCAGTATGTACTTTTTGCAAAGTGTCTCTGTGGCGCAATCGGTTAGTGTGTCTGGCTACTAACCAAAAGGTTGGTGGTTCAATCCCACCCAGGGATGTAATTGATCTTGTTATCAGATTTTGGTGATCTTTAAGTAGACAAGTCAAAATTTCAAACCCCCTGTTATGGTGTAGGGTACCTGGCCTTCTCTGATGTAATCAGAGTTAGATTTGATTCATTGATTTTATAAAAACAGCTAGGAAGCACAATTTAGCAGTGGGTTGCAGAGAAAAAGAAATATGCTGGCAAAAAAAATCCAATTGAGTGATGAAACAGCTCTTCATTTTCTGGCTTTATTTTTATGCTAACAAATTTGTTCTCTGAAAAGTGTCCACAAAGCCAAGTCTCTGATTAACACCTTTGTAGGGATGGTTTTTCACCTATTACTAAATTAAACTTGCTTCATTGGAAAGGCAGCAAGATGCATCCTCATTTCAATGTCTACTGAAATAATACAGGTTGACACCAGGAAACATTAACGCCACTGCATCCTTGCTGCTTTCTCATGTGGAAGTCTGTTTAATGTGAAAACAAGGTGATATCTAATTAGCACACAGGTAAGGAATTAAGAAAATCTTTATTTAAGGGTGAAGATGTTTCTCACAAAATCGTTGCCCCAATGCATCATTGAAATTCAAGCTGGAAAGATGATTTTAATATATCACTTGTACATTTTGTATTGCTCTTCTGGTGACAATGTAGTTTGTTTTTGTCAATTACCCTTTTAATAATAGGGTAAAGAAAATTAAGTGGATTTTTTAAAGAAAACTATACTGTCAATATACTATTCAAACAAATTAAAATGGTAAAAGTTATTGTACTTCAAGTAAAAATAAAAGAGCAAAAATATCAATCCCAGTTTTGATTACTTAAATTAACAAAAAAATGCATATAGCAAAGGATAGTTTCAATCTGCCTACCTCTGGGTTATGGGCCCAGCATACTTCCATTGCAGTACTCTGCTGCACATGTAAGTGCAAGAGATCCTGAAGCACTCACTCATCATGGGAAAGTACCAATGTGTTTCTTCGTTGGTTGATGGAAGAAACATTTTACAAAAACTCTCCAGATTATTGACTTTTTAAAGTTTTTCTAGGAAACGTTCTAGATGTATGCTTATTAGCCTTTGTCAGAATATATTTTTAGCGAAGTGTCTCTGTGGCGCAATCGGTTAGTGTATCCGGCTACTAACCAAAAGGTTGGTGGTTCAATCCCACCCAGGGAGGTAATTGACCTTGTTATCAGATTTTGGTGATCTTTAAGTAGACAAGTCAAAATTTCAAGCCCCCTGTTATGGTGTAGGGTACCTGGCCTTTTCTGATGTAATCAGAGTTAGATTTGATTCAGTGATTTAATAAAAACAGCTAGGAAGCACAATTTAGCAGTGGGTTGCAGAGAAAAAGAAATATGCTGGCAAAAAAAATCCAATTGAGTGATTAAACAGCTCTTCATTTTCTGGCTTTATTTTTATGCTAACAAATTTGTTCTCTGAAAAGTGTCCACAAAGCCAAGTCTCTGATTAACACCTTTGTAGGGATGGTTTTTCACCTATTACTAAATTAAACTTGCTTCATTGGAAAGGCAGCAAGATGCATCCTCATTTCAATGTCTACTGAAATAATACAGGTTGACACCAGGAAACATTAACGCCACTGCATCCTTGCTGCTTTCTCATGTAGAAGTCTGTTTAATGTGAAAACAAGGTGATATCTAATTAGCACACAGGTAAGGAATTAAGAAAATCTTTATTTAAGGGTGAAGATGTTTCTCACAAAATCGTTGCCCCAATGCATCTTTGAAATTCAAGCTGGAAAGATGATTTTAATATATCACTTGTACATTTTGTATTGCTCTTCTGGTGACAATGTAGTTTGTTTTTGTCAATTACCATTTTAATAATAGGGTAAAGAAAATTGAGTGGATTTTTGAAAGAAAACAATACTGTCAATATACTATTAAAACAAATTAAAATGGTAAAAGTTATTGTACTTTAAGTAAAAATAAAAGAGCCAAAATATCAATCCCAGTTTTGGATTACTTTAATTAACCAAAAAAAATGCATATAGCAGAGGATAGTTTCAATCTGCCTACCGCTGGGTTATGGGCCCAGCATGCTTCCATTGCTGTACTCTGCTGCACATGTAAGTGCAAGAGATCCTGAAGCACTCACTCATCATGGGAAAGTACCAATGTGTTTCTTCATTGGTTGATAGAAGAAACATCTTACAAAAACTCTCCAGATTAATGACTTTTTAAAGTTTTTCTAGGAAACGTTCTAGATGTATGCTTATTAGACTTTGTCAGTATGTACTTTTTGCAAAGTGTCTCTGTGGCGCAATCGGTTAGTGTGTCCGGCTACTAACCAAAATGTTGGTGGTTCAATCCCAACAAGGGACGTAATTGACCTTGTTATCAGATTTTGGTGATCTTTAAGTAGACAAGTCAAAATGTCAAACCCCCTGTTTGGTGTAGGGTACCTGGCCTTCTCTGATGTAATTAGATTTGATTCAGTGATTTTATAAAAACAGCTAGGAAGCACAATTTAGCAGTGGGTTGCAGAGAAAAAGAAATATGCTGGCAAAAAAAATCCAATTGAGTGATTAAACAGCTCTTCATTTTCTGGCTTTATTTTTATGCTAACAAATTTGTTCTTTGAAAAGTGTCCACAAAGCCAAGTCTCTGATTAACACCTTTGTAGGGATGGTTTTTCACCTATTACTAAATTAAACTTGCTTCATTGGAAAGGCAGCAAGATGATCCTCATTTCAATGTCTACTGAAATAATACAGGTTGACACCAGGAAACATTAACGCCACTGCATCCTTGCTGCTTTCTCATGTAGAAGTCTGTTTAATGTGAAAACAAGGTGATATCTAATTAGCACACAGGTAAGGAATTAAGAAAATCTTTATTTAAGGGTGAAGATGTTTCTCACAAAATCGTTGCCCCAATGCATCATTGAAATTCAAGCTGGAAAGATGATTTTAATATATCACTTGTACATTTTGTATTGCTCTTCTGGTGACAATGTAGTTTGTTTTTGTCAATTACCCTTTTATTAATAGGGTAAAGAAAATTAAGTGGATTTTTTTAAGGAAAACTATACTGTCAATATACTATTAAAACAAATTAAAATGGTAAAAGTTATTGTACTTTAAGTAAAAATAAAAGAGCAAAAATATCAATCCCAGTTTTGATTACTTAAATTAACAAAAAAAAAATGCATATAGCAAAGGATAGTTTCAATCTGCCTACCTCTGGGTTATGGGCCCAGCATGCTTCCATTGCAGTACTCTGCTGCACATGTAAGTGCAAGAGATCCTGAAGCATTCACTCATCATGGGAAAGTACCAATGTGTTTCTTCGTTGGTTGATGGAAGAAACATCTTACAAAAACTCTCCAGATTATTGACTTTTTAAAGTTTTTCTAGGAAACGTTCCAGATGTATGCTTATTAGCCTTTGTCAGTATGTACTTTTTACAAAGTGTCTCTGTGGCGCAATCGGTTAGTGTGTCTGGCTACTAACCGAAAGGTTGGTGGTTCAATCCCACCCAGGGACGTAATTGACCTTGTTATCAGATTTTGGTGATCTTTAAGTAGACAAGTCAAAATTTCAAACCCCCCGTTATGGTGTAGGGTACCTGGCCTTCTCTGATGTAATCAGAGTTAGATTTGATTCAGTGATTTTATAAAAACAGATAGGAAGCACAATTTAGCAGTGGGTTGCAGAGAAAAAGAAATATGCTGGCAAAAAAAATCCAATTGAGTGATTACACAGCTCTTCATTTTCTGGCTTTATTTTTATGCTAACAAATTTGTTCTCTGAAAAGTGTCCACAAAGCCAAGTCTCTGATTAACACCTTTGTAGGGATGGTTTTTCACCTATTACTAAATTAAACTTGCTTCATTGGAAAGGCAGCAAGATGCATCCTCATTTCAATTTCTACTGAAATAATACAGGTTGACACCAGGAAACATTAACGCCACTGCATCCTTGCTGCTTTCTCATGTGGAAGTCTGTTTAATGTGAAAACAAGGTGATATCTAATTAGCACACAGGTAAGGAATTAAGAAAATCTTTATTTAAGGGTGAAGATGTTTCTCACAAAATCGTTGCCCCAATGCATCATTGAAATACAAGCTGGAAAGATGATTTTAATATATCACTTGTACATTTTGTATTGCTCTTCTGGTGACAAAGTAGTTTGTTTTTGTCAATTACCCTTTTAATAATAGGGTAAAGAAAATTAAGTGGATTTTTTAAAGAAAACTATACTGTCAATATACTATTCAAACAAATTAAAATGGTAAAAGTTATTGTACTTCAAGTAAAAATAAAAGAGCAAAAATATCAATCCCAGTTTTGATTACTTAAATTAACAAAAAAAATGCATATAGCAAAGGATAGTTTCAATCTGCCTACCTCTGGGTTATGGGCCATTGCAGTACTCTGCTGCACATGTAAGTGCAAGAGATCCTGAAGCACTCACTCATCATGGGAAAGTACCAATGTGTTTCTTCGTTGGTTGATGGAAGAAACATTTTACAAAAACTCTCCAGATTATTGACTTTTTAAAGTTTTTCTAGGAAACGTTCTAGATGTATGCTTATTAGCCTTTGTCAGAATGTATTTTTAGCGAAGTGTCTCTCTGGCGCAATCGGTTAGTGTATCCGGCTACTAACCAAAAGGTTGGTGGTTCAATCCCACCAAGGGACGTAATTGACCTTGTTATCAGATTTTGGTGATCTTTAAGTAGACAAGTCAAAATTTCAAACCCCCTGTTATGGTGTAGGGTACCTGGCCTTTTCTGATGTAATCAGAGTTAGATTTGATTCAGTGATTTAATAAAAACAGCTAGGAAGCACAATTTAGCAGTGGGTTGCAGAGAAAAAGAAATATGCTGTCAAAAAAAATCCAATTGAGTGATTAAACAGCTCTTCATTTTCTGGCTTTATTTTTATGCTAACAAATTTGTTCTCTGAAAAGTGTCCACAAAGTCAAGTCTCTGATTAACACCTTTGTAGGGATGGTTTTTCACCTATTACTAAATTAAACTTGCTTCATTGGAAAGGCAGCAAGATGCATCCTCATTTCAATGTCTACTGAAATAATACAGGTTGACACCAGGAAACATTAACGCCACTGCATCCTTGCTGCTTTCTCATGTAGAAGTCTGTTTAATGTGAAAACAAGGTGATATCTAATTAGCACACAGGTAAGGAATTAAGAAAATCTTTATTTAAGGGTGAAGATGTTTCTCACAAAATCGTTGCCCCAATGCATCATTGAAATTCAAGCTGGAAAGATGATTTTAATATATCACTTGTACATTTTGTATTGCTCTTCTGGTGACAATGTAGTTTGTTTTTGTCAATTACCCTTTTAATAATAGGGTAAAGAAAATTAAGTGGATTTTTCAAAGAAAACTATACTGTCAATATACTATTAAAACAAATTAAAATGGTAAAAGTTATTGTACTTTAAGTAAAAATAAAAGAGCAAAAATATCAATCCCAGTTTTGATTACTTAAATTAACAAAAAAAATGCATATAGCAAAGGATAGTTTCAATCTGCCTACCTCTGGGTTATGGGCCCTGTATGCTTCCATTGCAGTACTCTGCTGCACATGTAAGTGCAAGAGATCCTGAAGCACTCACTCATCATGGGAAAGTACCAATGTGTTTCTTCATTGGTTGATGGAAGAAACATCTTACAAAAACTCTCCAGATTATTGACTTTTTAAAGTTTTTCTAGGAAACGTTCTAGATGTATGCTTATTAGACTTTGTCAGTATCCACTTTTTGCAAAGTGTCTCTGTGGCGCAATCGATTAGTGTGTCTGGCTATTAACCAAAAGGTTGGTGGTTCAATCCCAACCAGGGACGTAATTGACCTTGTTATCAGATTTTGGTGATCTTTAAGTAGACAAGTCAAAATTTCAAACCCCCTCTTATGGTGTAGGGTACCTGGCCTTCTCTGATGTAATCAGAGTTAGATTTGATTCAGTGATTTTATAAAAACAGCTAGGAAGCACAATTTAGCAGTGGGTTGCAGAGAAAAAGAAATATGCTGGCAAAAAAATCCAATTGAGTGATTAAACAGCTCTTCATTTTCTGGCTTTATTTTTATGCTAACAAATTTGTTCTCTGAAAAGTGTCCACAAAGCCAAGTCTCTGATTAACACCTTTGTAAGGATGGTTTTTCACCTATTACTAAATTAAACTTGCTTCATTGGAAAGGCAGCAAGATGCATCCTCATTTCAATGTCTACTGAAATAATACAGGTTGACACCAGGAAACATTAACGCCACTGCATCCTTGCTGCTTTCTCATGTGGAAGTCTGTTTAATGTGAAAACAAGGTGATATCTAATTAGCACACAGGTAAGGAATTAAGAAAATCTTTATTTAAGGGTGAAAATGTTTCTCACAAAATCGTTGCCCCAATGCATCATTGAAATTCAAGCTGGAAAGATGATTTTAATATATCACTTGTACATTTTGTATTGCTCTTCTGGTGACAATGTAGTTTGTTTTTGTCAATTACCATTTTAATAATAGGGTAAAGAAAATTAAGTGGATTTTTAAAAGAAAACAATACTTTCAATACACTATTAAAACAAATTAAAATGGTAAAAGTTATTGTACTTTAATGAAAAATAAAAGAGCAAAAATATCAATCCCAGTTTTGGATTACTTTAATTAACAAAAAAAATGCATATAGCAGAGGATAGTTTTAATCTGCCTACCTCTAGGTTATGGGCCCAGCATGCTTCCATTGCAGTACTCTGCTGCACATGTAAGTGCAAGAGATCCTGAAGCACTCAGTCATCATGGGAAAGTACCAATGTGTTTCTTCGTTGGTTGATGGAAGAAACATCTTACAAAAACTCTCCAGATTATTGACTTTTTAAAGTTTTTCTAGGAAACGTTCTAGATGTATGCTTATTAGCCTTTGTCAGTATGTACTTTTTGCAAAGTGTCTCTGTGGCGCAATCGGTTAGTGTGTCCGGCTACTAATCAAAAGGTTGGTGGTTCAATCCCACCCAGGGACGTAATTGACCTTGTTATCAGATTTTGGTGATCTTTAAGTAGACAAGTCAAAATTTCAAACCCCCTGTTATGGTGTAGGGTACCTGGCCTTCTCTGATGTAATCAGAGTTAGATTTGATTC
Organism: Pseudophryne corroboree; assembly: GCF_028390025.1. Lineage (NCBI taxonomy): Eukaryota > Metazoa > Chordata > Amphibia > Anura > Myobatrachidae > Pseudophryne > Pseudophryne corroboree. Next base: position 351,338 of record NW_026967608.1, read on the forward strand.
ATTGATTTTATAAAAACAGCTAGCAAGCACAATTTAGCAGTGGGTTGCAGAGATAAAGAAATATGCTGGCAAAAAAAATCCAATTGAGTGATTAAACAGCTCTTCATTTTCTGGCTTTATTTTTATGCTAACAAATTTGTTCTCTGAAAAGTGTCCACAAAGCCAAGTCTCTGATTAACACCTTTGTAGGGATGATTTTTCACCTATTACTAAATTAAACTTGCTTCATTGGAAAGGCAGCAAGATGCATCCTCATTTCAATGTCTACTGAAATAATACAGGTTGACACCAGGAAACATTAACGCCACTGCATCCTTGCTGCTTTCTCATGTAGAAGTCTGTTTAATGTGAAAACAAGGTGATATCTAATTAGCACACAGGTAAGGAATTAAGAAAATCTTTATTTAAGGGTGAAGATGTTTCTCACAAAATCGTTGCCCCAATGCATCATTGAAATTCAAGCTGGAAAGATGATTTTAATATATCACTTGTACATTTTGTATTGCTCTTCTGGTGACAATGTAGTTTGTTTTTGTCAATTACCCTTTTAATAATAGGGTAAAGAAAATTAAGTGGATTTTTTAAAGAAAACTATACTGTCAATATACTATTAAAACAAATTAAAATGGTAAAAGTTATTGTACTTTAAGTAAAAATAAAAAAGCAAAAATATCAATCCCAGTTTTGATTACTAAAATTAACAAAAAAAATGCATATAGCAGAGGATAGTTTCAATCTGCCTACCTCTGGGTTATGTGCCCAGCATGCTTCCATTGCTGTACTCTGCTGCACATGTAAGTGCAATAGATCCTGAAGCACGCACTCATCATGGGAAAGTACCAATGTGTTTCTTCGTTGGTTGATGGAAGAAACATCTTACAAAAACTCTCCAGATTATTGACTTTTTAAAGTTTTTCTAGGAAAAGTTTTAGATGAATGCTTATTAGCCTTTGTCAGTATGTACTTTTGCAAAGTGTCTCTGTGGCGCAATCAGTTAGTGTGTATGGCTATTAACCAAAAGGTTGGTGGTTCAATCCCACCCAGGGACGTAATTGACCTTGTTATCAGATTTTGGTGATCTTTAAGTAGACAAGTCAAAATTTCAAACCCCCTCTTATGGTGTAGGGTACCTGGCCTTCTCTTATGTAATCAGAGTTAGATTTGATTCAGTGATTTTATAAAAACAGCTAGGAAGCACAATTTAGCAGTGGGTTGCAGAGAAAAAGAAATATGCTGGCAAAAAAATCCAATTGAGTGATTAAACAGCTCTTCATTTTCTGGCTTTATTTTTATGCTAACAAATTTGTTCTCTGAAAAGTGTCCACAAAGCCAAGTCTCTGATTAACACCTTTGTAAGGATGGTTTTTCACCTATTACTAAATTAAACTTGCTTCATTGGAAAGGCAGCAAGATGCATCCTCATTTCAATGTCTACTGAAATAATACAGGTTGACACCAGGAAACATTAACGCCACTGCATCCTTGCTGCTTTCTCATGTGGAAGTCTGTTTAATGTGAAAACAAGGTGATATCTAATTAGCACACAGGTAAGGAATTAAGAAAATCTTTATTTAAGGGTGAAAATGTTTCTCACAAAATCGTTGCCCCAATGCATCATTGAAATAAAAGCTGGAAAGATGATTTTAATATATCACTTGTACATTTTGTATTGCTCTTCTGGTGACAATGTAGTTTGTTTTTGTCAATTACCCTTTTAATAATAGGGTAAAGAAAATTAAGTGGATTTTTTAAAGAAAACTATACTGTCAATATACTATTAAAACAAATTATAATGGTAAAAGTTATTGTACTTTAAGTAAAAATAAAAGAACAAAAATATCAATCCCAGTTTTGATTACTTAAATTAACAAAAAAAAAATGCATATAGCAAAGGATAGTTTCAATCTGCCTACCTCTGGGTTATGGGCCCAGCATGCTTCCATTGCAGTACTTTGCTGCACATGTAAGTGCAAGAGATCCTGAAGCACTCAGTCATCATGGGAAAGTATCAATGTGTTTCTTCGTTGGTTGATGGAAGAAACATCTTACAAAAACTCTCCAGATTATTGACTTTTTAAAGTTTTTCTAGGAAACGTTCTAGATGTATGCTTATTAGCCTTTGTCAGTATGTACTTTTTGCAAAGTGTCTCTGTGGCGCAATCAGTTAGTGTGCACGGCTATTAACCAAAAGGTTGGTGGTTCAATCCCACCCAGGGACGTAATTGACCTTGTTATCAGATTTTGGTGATCTTTAAGTAGACAAGTCAAAATTTCAAATCCCCCTGTTCTTGTGTAGGGTACCTGGCCTTCTCTGATGTAATCAGAGTTAGATTTGATTCAGTGATTTTATAAAAACAGCTAGGAAGCACAATTTAGCAGTGGGTTGCAGAGAAAAAGAAATATGCTGGCAAAAAAAAATCCAATTGAGTGATTAAACAGCTCTTAATTTTCTGGCTTTATTTTTATGCTAACAAATTTGTTCTCTGAAAAGTGTCCACAAAGCCAAGTCTCTGATTAACACCTTTGTAAGGATGGTTTTTAACCTATTACTAAATTAAACTTGCTTCATTGGAAAGGCAGCAAGATGCATCCTCATTTCAATGTCTACTGAAATAATACAGGTTGACACCAGGAAACATTAACGCCACTGCATCCTTGCTGAATTCTCATGTGGAAGTCTGTTTAATGTGAAAACAAGGTGATATCTAATTAGCACACAGGTAAGGAATTAAGAAAATCTTTATTTAAGGGTGAAAATGTTTCTCACAAAATCGTTGCCCCAATGCATCATTGAAATTCAAGCTGGAAAGATGATTTTAATATATCACTTGTACATTTTGTATTGCTCTTCTGCTGACAATGTAGTTTGTTTTTGTCAATTACCATTTTAATAATAGGGTAAAGAAAATTAAGTGGATTTTTAAAAGAAAACAATACTTTCAACATACTTTTAAAACAAATTAAAATGGTAAAAGTTATTGTACTTTAATGAAAAATAAAAGAGCAAAAATATCAATCCCAGTTTTGGATTACTTTAATTAACAAAAAAATGCATATAGCAGAGGATAGTTTTAATCTGCCTACCTCTGGGTTATGGGCCCAGCATGCTTCCATTGCAGTACTCTGCTGCACATGTAAGTGCAAGAGATCCTGAAGCACTCACTCATCATGGGAAAGTACCAATGTGTTTCTTCGTTGGTGGATGGAAGAAACATCTTACAAAAACTCTCCAGATTATTGACTTTTTAAAGTTTTTCTAGGAAACATTTTAGATGAATGCTTATTAGTCTTTGTCAGTATGTACTTTTTGCAAAGTGTCTCTGTGGCGCAATCGGTTAGTGTGTCCGACTACTAACCAAAAAGTTGGTGGTTCAATCCCACCCAGGGACGTAATTGACCTTGTTATCAGATTTTGGTGATCTTTAAGTAGACAAGTCAAAATTTCAAACCCCCCGTTATGGTGTAGGGTACCTGGCCTTCTCTGATGTAATCAGAGTTAGATTTGATTCAGTGATTTTATAAAAACAGATAGGAAGCACAATTTAGCAGTGGGTTGCAGAGAAAAAGAAATATGCTGGCAAAAAAAATCCAATTGAGTGATTACACAGCTCTTCATTTTCTGGCTTTATTTTTATGCTAACAAATTTGTTCTCTGAAAAGTGTCCACAAAGCCAAGTCTCTGATTAACACCTTTGTAGGGATGGTTTTTCACCTATTACTAAATTAAACTTGCTTCATTGGAAAGGCAGCAAGATGCATCCTCATTTCAATTTCTACTGAAATAATACAGGTTGACACCAGGAAACATTAACGCCACTGCATCCTTGCTGCTTTCTCATGTGGAAGTCTGTTTAATGTGAAAACAAGGTGATATCTAATTAGCACACAGGTAAGGAATTAAGAAAATCTTTATTTAAGGGTGAAGATGTTTCTCACAAAATCGTTGCCCCAATGCATCATTGAAATACAAGCTGGAAAGATGATTTTAATATATCACTTGTACATTTTGTATTGCTCTTCTGGTGACAAAGTAGTTTGTTTTTGTCAATTACCCTTTTAATAATAGGGTAAAGAAAATTAAGTGGATTTTTTAAAGAAAACTATACTGTCAATATACTATTCAAACAAATTAAAATGGTAAAAGTTATTGTACTTCAAGTAAAAATAAAAGAGCAAAAATATCAATCCCAGTTTTGATTACTTAAATTAACAAAAAAAATGCATATAGCAAAGGATAGTTTCAATCTGCCTACCTCTGGGTTATGGGCCATTGCAGTACTCTGCTGCACATGTAAGTGCAAGAGATCCTGAAGCACTCACTCATCATGGGAAAGTACCAATGTGTTTCTTCGTTGGTTGATGGAAGAAACATTTTACAAAAACTCTCCAGATTATTGACTTTTTAAAGTTTTTCTAGGAAACGTTCTAGATGTATGCTTATTAGCCTTTGTCAGAATGTATTTTTAGCGAAGTGTCTCTCTGGCGCAATCGGTTAGTGTATCCGGCTACTAACCAAAAGGTTGGTGGTTCAATCCCACCAAGGGACGTAATTGACCTTGTTATCAGATTTTGGTGATCTTTAAGTAGACAAGTCAAAATTTCAAACCCCCTGTTATGGTGTAGGGTACCTGGCCTTTTCTGATGTAATCAGAGTTAGATTTGATTCAGTGATTTAATAAAAACAGCTAGGAAGCACAATTTAGCAGTGGGTTGCAGAGAAAAAGAAATATGCTGTCAAAAAAAATCCAATTGAGTGATTAAACAGCTCTTCATTTTCTGGCTTTATTTTTATGCTAACAAATTTGTTCTCTGAAAAGTGTCCACAAAGTCAAGTCTCTGATTAACACCTTTGTAGGGATGGTTTTTCACCTATTACTAAATTAAACTTGCTTCATTGGAAAGGCAGCAAGATGCATCCTCATTTCAATGTCTACTGAAATAATACAGGTTGACACCAGGAAACATTAACGCCACTGCATCCTTGCTGCTTTCTCATGTAGAAGTCTGTTTAATGTGAAAACAAGGTGATATCTAATTAGCACACAGGTAAGGAATTAAGAAAATCTTTATTTAAGGGTGAAGATGTTTCTCACAAAATCGTTGCCCCAATGCATCATTGAAATTCAAGCTGGAAAGATGATTTTAATATATCACTTGTACATTTTGTATTGCTCTTCTGGTGACAATGTAGTTTGTTTTTGTCAATTACCCTTTTAATAATAGGGTAAAGAAAATTAAGTGGATTTTTCAAAGAAAACTATACTGTCAATATACTATTAAAACAAATTAAAATGGTAAAAGTTATTGTACTTTAAGTAAAAATAAAAGAGCAAAAATATCAATCCCAGTTTTGATTACTTAAATTAACAAAAAAAATGCATATAGCAAAGGATAGTTTCAATCTGCCTACCTCTGGGTTATGGGCCCTGTATGCTTCCATTGCAGTACTCTGCTGCACATGTAAGTGCAAGAGATCCTGAAGCACTCACTCATCATGGGAAAGTACCAATGTGTTTCTTCATTGGTTGATGGAAGAAACATCTTACAAAAACTCTCCAGATTATTGACTTTTTAAAGTTTTTCTAGGAAACGTTCTAGATGTATGCTTATTAGACTTTGTCAGTATCCACTTTTTGCAAAGTGTCTCTGTGGCGCAATCGGTTAGTGTGTCTGGCTATTAACCAAAAGGTTGGTGGTTCAATCCCAACCAGGGACGTAATTGACCTTGTTATCAGATTTTGGTGATCTTTAAGTAGACAAGTCAAAATTTCAAACCCCCTCTTATGGTGTAGGGTACCTGGCCTTCTCTGATGTAATCAGAGTTAGATTTGATTCAGTGATTTTATAAAAACAGCTAGGAAGCACAATTTAGCAGTGGGTTGCAGAGAAAAAGAAATATGCTGGCAAAAAAATCCAATTGAGTGATTAAACAGCTCTTCATTTTCTGGCTTTATTTTTATGCTAACAAATTTGTTCTCTGAAAAGTGTCCACAAAGCCAAGTCTCTGATTAACACCTTTGTAAGGATGGTTTTTCACCTATTACTAAATTAAACTTGCTTCATTGGAAAGGCAGCAAGATGCATCCTCATTTCAATGTCTACTGAAATAATACAGGTTGACACCAGGAAACATTAACGCCACTGCATCCTTGCTGCTTTCTCATGTGGAAGTCTGTTTAATGTGAAAACAAGGTGATATCTAATTAGCACACAGGTAAGGAATTAAGAAAATCTTTATTTAAGGGTGAAAATGTTTCTCACAAAATCGTTGCCCCAATGCATCATTGAAATTCAAGCTGGAAAGATGATTTTAATATATCACTTGTACATTTTGTATTGCTCTTCTGGTGACAATGTAGTTTGTTTTTGTCAATTACCATTTTAATAATAGGGTAAAGAAAATTAAGTGGATTTTTAAAAGAAAACAATACTTTCAATACACTATTAAAACAAATTAAAATGGTAAAAGTTATTGTACTTTAATGAAAAATAAAAGAGCAAAAATATCAATCCCAGTTTTGGATTACTTTAATTAACAAAAAAAATGCATATAGCAGAGGATAGTTTTAATCTGCCTACCTCTAGGTTATGGGCCCAGCATGCTTCCATTGCAGTACTCTGCTGCACATGTAAGTGCAAGAGATCCTGAAGCACTCAGTCATCATGGGAAAGTACCAATGTGTTTCTTCGTTGGTTGATGGAAGAAACATCTTACAAAAACTCTCCAGATTATTGACTTTTTAAAGTTTTTCTAGGAAACGTTCTAGATGTATGCTTATTAGCCTTTGTCAGTATGTACTTTTTGCAAAGTGTCTCTGTGGCGCAATCGGTTAGTGTGTCCGGCTACTAATCAAAAGGTTGGTGGTTCAATCCCACCCAGGGACGTAATTGACCTTGTTATCAGATTTTGGTGATCTTTAAGTAGACAAGTCAAAATTTCAAACCCCCTGTTATGGTGTAGGGTACCTGGCCTTCTCTGATGTAATCAGAGTTAGATTTGATTCATTGATTTTATAAAAACAGCTAGCAAGCACAATTTAGCAGTGGGTTGCAGAGATAAAGAAATATGCTGGCAAAAAAAATCCAATTGAGTGATTAAACAGCTCTTCATTTTCTGGCTTTATTTTTATGCTAACAAATTTGTTCTCTGAAAAGTGTCCACAAAGCCAAGTCTCTGATTAACACCTTTGTAGGGATGATTTTTCACCTATTACTAAATTAAACTTGCTTCATTGGAAAGGCAGCAAGATGCATCCTCATTTCAATGTCTACTGAAATAATACAGGTTGACACCAGGAAACATTAACGCCACTGCATCCTTGCTGCTTTCTCATGTAGAAGTCTGTTTAATGTGAAAACAAGGTGATATCTAATTAGCACACAGGTAAGGAATTAAGAAAATCTTTATTTAAGGGTGAAGATGTTTCTCACAAAATCGTTGCCCCAATGCATCATTGAAATTCAAGCTGGAAAGATGATTTTAATATATCACTTGTACATTTTGTATTGCTCTTCTGGTGACAATGTAGTTTGTTTTTGTCAATTACCCTTTTAATAATAGGGTAAAGAAAATTAAGTGGATTTTTTAAAGAAAACTATACTGTCAATATACTATTAAAACAAATTAAAATGGTAAAAGTTATTGTACTTTAAGTAAAAATAAAAAAGCAAAAATATCAATCCCAGTTTTGATTACTAAAATTAACAAAAAAAATGCATATAGCAGAGGATAGTTTCAATCTGCCTACCTCTGGGTTATGTGCCCAGCATGCTTCCATTGCTGTACTCTGCTGCACATGTAAGTGCAATAGATCCTGAAGCACGCACTCATCATGGGAAAGTACCAATGTGTTTCTTCGTTGGTTGATGGAAGAAACATCTTACAAAAACTCTCCAGATTATTGACTTTTTAAAGTTTTTCTAGGAAAAGTTTTAGATGAATGCTTATTAGCCTTTGTCAGTATGTACTTTTGCAAAGTGTCTCTGTGGCGCAATCAGTTAGTGTGTATGGCTATTAACCAAAAGGTTGGTGGTTCAATCCCACCCAGGGACGTAATTGACCTTGTTATCAGATTTTGGTGATCTTTAAGTAGACAAGTCAAAATTTCAAACCCCCTCTTATGGTGTAGGGTACCTGGCCTTCTCTTATGTAATCAGAGTTAGATTTGATTCAGTGATTTTATAAAAACAGCTAGGAAGCACAATTTAGCAGTGGGTTGCAGAGAAAAAGAAATATGCTGGCAAAAAAATCCAATTGAGTGATTAAACAGCTCTTCATTTTCTGGCTTTATTTTTATGCTAACAAATTTGTTCTCTGAAAAGTGTCCACAAAGCCAAGTCTCTGATTAACACCTTTGTAAGGATGGTTTTTCACCTATTACTAAATTAAACTTGCTTCATTGGAAAGGCAGCAAGATGCATCCTCATTTCAATGTCTACTGAAATAATACAGGTTGACACCAGGAAACATTAACGCCACTGCATCCTTGCTGCTTTCTCATGTGGAAGTCTGTTTAATGTGAAAACAAGGTGATATCTAATTAGCACACAGGTAAGGAATTAAGAAAATCTTTATTTAAGGGTGAAAATGTTTCTCACAAAATCGTTGCCCCAATGCATCATTGAAATAAAAGCTGGAAAGATGATTTTAATATATCACTTGTACATTTTGTATTGCTCTTCTGGTGACAATGTAGTTTGTTTTTGTCAATTACCCTTTTAATAATAGGGTAAAGAAAATTAAGTGGATTTTTTAAAGAAAACTATACTGTCAATATACTATTAAAACAAATTATAATGGTAAAAGTTATTGTACTTTAAGTAAAAATAAAAGAACAAAAATATCAATCCCAGTTTTGATTACTTAAATTAACAAAAAAAAAATGCATATAGCAAAGGATAGTTTCAATCTGCCTACCTCTGGGTTATGGGCCCAGCATGCTTCCATTGCAGTACTTTGCTGCACATGTAAGTGCAAGAGATCCTGAAGCACTCAGTCATCATGGGAAAGTATCAATGTGTTTCTTCGTTGGTTGATGGAAGAAACATCTTACAAAAACTCTCCAGATTATTGACTTTTTAAAGTTTTTCTAGGAAACGTTCTAGATGTATGCTTATTAGCCTTTGTCAGTATGTACTTTTTGCAAAGTGTCTCTGTGGCGCAATCAGTTAGTGTGCACGGCTATTAACCAAAAGGTTGGTGGTTCAATCCCACCCAGGGACGTAATTGACCTTGTTATCAGATTTTGGTGATCTTTAAGTAGACAAGTCAAAATTTCAAATCCCCCTGTTCTTGTGTAGGGTACCTGGCCTTCTCTGATGTAATCAGAGTTAGATTTGATTCAGTGATTTTATAAAAACAGCTAGGAAGCACAATTTAGCAGTGGGTTGCAGAGAAAAAGAAATATGCTGGCAAAAAAAAATCCAATTGAGTGATTAAACAGCTCTTAATTTTCTGGCTTTATTTTTATGCTAACAAATTTGTTCTCTGAAAAGTGTCCACAAAGCCAAGTCTCTGATTAACACCTTTGTAAGGATGGTTTTTAACCTATTACTAAATTAAACTTGCTTCATTGGAAAGGCAGCAAGATGCATCCTCATTTCAATGTCTACTGAAATAATACAGGTTGACACCAGGAAACATTAACGCCACTGCATCCTTGCTGAATTCTCATGTGGAAGTCTGTTTAATGTGAAAACAAGGTGATATCTAATTAGCACACAGGTAAGGAATTAAGAAAATCTTTATTTAAGGGTGAAAATGTTTCTCACAAAATCGTTGCCCCAATGCATCATTGAAATTCAAGCTGGAAAGATGATTTTAATATATCACTTGTACATTTTGTATTGCTCTTCTGCTGACAATGTAGTTTGTTTTTGTCAATTACCATTTTAATAATAGGGTAAAGAAAATTAAGTGGATTTTTAAAAGAAAACAATACTTTCAACATACTTTTAAAACAAATTAAAATGGTAAAAGTTATTGTACTTTAATGAAAAATAAAAGAGCAAAAATATCAATCCCAGTTTTGGATTACTTTAATTAACAAAAAAATGCATATAGCAGAGGATAGTTTTAATCTGCCTACCTCTGGGTTATGGGCCCAGCATGCTTCCATTGCAGTACTCTGCTGCACATGTAAGTGCAAGAGATCCTGAAGCACTCACTCATCATGGGAAAGTACCAATGTGTTTCTTCGTTGGTGGATGGAAGAAACATCTTACAAAAACTCTCCAGATTATTGACTTTTTAAAGTTTTTCTAGGAAACATTTTAGATGAATGCTTATTAGTCTTTGTCAGTATGTACTTTTTGCAAAGTGTCTCTGTGGCGCAATCGGTTAGTGTGTCCGACTACTAACCAAAAAGTTGGTGGTTCAATCCCACCCAGGGACGTAATTGACCTTGTTATCAGATTTTGGTGATCTTTAAGTAGACAAGTCAAAATTTCAAATCCCCTCTTATGGTGTAGGGTACCTGGCCTTCTCTGATGTAATCAGAGTTAGATTTGATTCAGTGATTTTATAAAAACAGCTAGGAAGCACAATTTAGCAGTGGGTTGCAGAGAAAAAGAAATATGCTGGCAAAAAAATCCAATTATGTGATTAAACAGCTCTTCATTTTCTGGCTTTATTTTTATGCTAACAAATTTGTTCTCTGAAAAGTGTCCACAAAGCCAAGTCTCTGATGAACACCTTTGTAAGGATGGTTTTTCACCTATTACTAAATTAAACTTGCTTCATTGGAAAGGCAGCAAGATGCATCCTCATTTCAATGTCTACTGAAATAATACAGGTTGACACCAGGAAACATTAACGCCAATGCATCCTTGCTGCTTTCTCATGTGGAAGTCTGTTTAATGTCAAAACAAGGTGATATCTAATTAGCACACAGGTAAGGAATTAAGAAAATCTTTATTTAAGGGTGAAGATGTTTCTCACAAAATCGTTGCCCCAATGCATCATTGAAATTCAAGCTGGAAAGATGATTTTAATATATCACTTGTACATTTTGTATTGCTCTTCTGGTGACAATGTAGTTTGTTTTTGTCAATTACCATTTTAATAATAGGGTAAAGAAAATTAAGTGGATTTTTGAAAGAAAACAATACTGTCAATATACTATTAAAACAAATTAAAATGGTAAAAGTTATTGTACTTTAAGTAAACATAAAATAGCTAACATATCAATCCCAGTTTTGGATTACTTTAATTAACAAAAAAAATGCATATAGCAGAGGATAGTTTCAATCTGCCTACCTCTGGGTAATGGGCCCAGCATGCTTCCATTGCAGTACTCTGCTGCACATGTAAGTGCAAGAGATCCTGAAGCACTCACTCATCATGGGAAAGTACCAATGTGTTTCTTCGTTGGTTGATTTAAGAAAATTCTTACAAAAACTCTATAGATTATTGACTTTTTAAAGTTTTTCTAGGAAACGTTCTAGATGAATGCTTATTAGCCTTTGTCAGTATGTACTTTTTGCAAATTGTCTCTGTGGCGCAATCGGTTAGTGTGTCTGGCTACTAACCAAAATGTTGGTGGTTCAGTCCCACCCAGGGACATAATTGACCTTGTGATCAGGTTTTGGTGATATTTAAGTAGACAAGTCAAAATTTCAAACCCCCTCTTATGGTGTAGGGTACCTGGCCTTCTCTGATGTAATCAGAGTTAGATTTGATTCAGTGATTTTATAAAAAACAGCTAGGAAGCACAATTTAGCAATGGGTTGCAGAGAAAAAAAATATGCTGGCAGAAAAATCCAATTGAGTGATTAAACAGCTCTTCATTTTCTGCCTTTATTTTTATGCTAACAAATTTGTTCTCTAAAAAGTGTCCACAAAGCCAAGTCTCTGATTAACACCTTTGTAGGGATGGTTTTTCACCTATAACTAAATTAAACTTGCTTCATTGGAAAGGCAGCAAGATGCATCCTCATTTCAATGTCTACTGAAATAATACAGGTTGACACCAGGAAACATTAACGCCACTGCATCCTTGCTGCTTTCTCATGTAGAAGTCTGTTTAATGTGAAAACAAGGTGATATCTAATTAGCACACAGGTAAGGAATTAAGAAAATCTTTATTTAAGGGTGAAGATGTTTCTCACAAAATCGTTGCCCCAATGCATCATTGAAATTCAAGCTGGAAAGATCACTTGTACATTTTGTATTGCTCTTCTGGTGACAATGTAGTTTGTTTTTGTCAATTACCCTTTTAATAATAGGGTAAAGAAAATTAAGTGGATTTTTTAAAGAAAACTATATTGTCAATATACTATTAAAACAAATTAAAATGGTAAAAGTTATTGTACTTTAAGTAAAAATAAAAGAGCAAAAATATCAATCCCAGTTTTGATTACTTAAATTAACAAAAAAAAATGCATATAGCAAAGGATAGTTTCAATCTGCCTACCTCTGGGTTATGGGCCCAGCATGCTTCCATTGCAGTACTCTGCTGCACATGTAAGTGCAAGAGATCCTGAAGCACTCACTCATCATGGGAAAGTACCAATGTGTTTCTTCGTTGGTTGATGGAAGAAACATCTTACAAAAACTCTCCAGATTATTGACTTTTTAAAGTTTTTCTAGGAAACGTTCTAGATGTATGCTTATTAGCCTTTGTCAGTATACACTTTTTTGCAAAGTGTCTCTGTGGCACAATCGGTTAGTGTGTCCGGTTACTAACCAAAAGGTTGGTGGTTCAATCCCACCCAGGGACGTAATTGACCTTGTTATCAGATTTTGGTGATCTTTAAGTAGACAAGTCAAAATTTCAAACCCCCTGTTATGGTGTAGGGTACCTGGCCTTCTCTGATGTAATCAGAGTTAGATTTGATTCATTGATTTTATAAAAACAGCTAGGAAGCACAATTTAGCAGTGGGTTGCAGAGAAAAAGAAATATGCTGGCAAAAAAAATCCAATTGAGTGATTAAACAGCTCTTCATTTTCTGGCTTTATTTTTATGCTAACAAATTTGTTCTCTGAAAAGTGTCCACAAAGCCAAGTCTCTGATTAACACCTTTGTAGGGATGGTTTTTCACCTATTACTAAATTAAACTTGCTTCATTGGAAAGGCAGCAAGATGCATCCTCATTTCAATGTCTACTGAAATAATACAGGTTGACACCAGGAAACATTAACGCCACTGCATCCTTGCTGCTTTCTCATGTAGAAGTCTGTTTAATGTGAAAACAAGGTGATATCTAATTAGCACACAGGTAAGGAATTAAGAAAATCTTTATTTAAGGGTGAAAATGTTTCTCACAAAATCGTTGCCCCCAATGCATCATTGAAATTCAAGCTGGAAAGATGATTTTAATATATCACTTGTACATTTTGTATTGCTCTTCTGGTGACAATGTAGTTTGTTTTTGTCAATTACCATTTTAATAATAGGGTAAAGAAAATTAAGTGGATTTTTAAAAGAAAACAATACTTTCAATATACTATTAAAACAAATTAAAATGGTAAAAGTTATTGTACTTTAATGAAAAATAAAGAGCAAATATATCAATCCCAGTTTTGGATTACTTTAATTAACAAAAAAATGCATATAGCAGAGGAAAGTTTTAATCTGCCTACCTCTGGGTTATGGGCCCAGCATGCTTCCATTGCAGTACTCTGCTGCACATGTAAGTGCAAGAGATCCTGAAGCACTCACTCATCATGGGAAAGTACCAATGTGTTTCTTCGTTGGTTGATGGAAGAAACATCTTACAAAAACTCTCCAGATTATTGACTTTTTAAAGTTTTTCTAGGAAACGTTTTAGATGAATGCTTATTAGCCTTTGTCAGTATGTACTTTTTTGCAAAGTGTCTCTGTGGCGCAATCGGTTAGTGTGTCCGGTTACTAACCAAAAGGTTGGTGGTTCAATCCCACCCAGGGACGTAATTGACTTTGTTATCAGATTTTGGTGATCTTTAAGTAGACAAGTCAAAATTTCAAACCCCCTGTTATGGTGTAGGGTACCTGGCCTTCTCTGATGTAATCAGAGTTAGATTTGATTCATTGATTTTATAAAAACAGCTAGGAAGCACAATTTAGCAGTGGGTTGCAGAGAAAAAGAAATATGCTGGCAAAAAAAATCCAATTGAGTGATTAAACAGCTCTTCATTTTCTGGCTTTATTTTTATGCTAACAAATTTGTTCTCTGAAAAGTGTCCACAAAGCCAAGTCTCTGATTAACACCTTTGTAGGGATGGTTTTTCACCTATTACTAAATTAAACTTGCTTCATTGGAAAGGCAGCAAGATGCATCCTCATTTTAATGTCTACTGAAATAATACAGGTTGACACCAGGAAACATTAACGCCACTGCATCCTTGCTGCTTTCTCATGTAGAAGTCTGTTTAATCTGAAAACAAGGTGATATCTAATTAGCACACAGGTAAGGAATTAAGAAAATCTTTATTTAAGGGTGAAAATGTTTCTCACAAAATCGTTGCCCCCAATGCATCATTGAAATTCAAGCTGGAAAGATGATTTTAATATATCACTTGTACATTTTGTATTGCTCTTCTGGTGACAATGTAGTTTGTTTTTGTCAATTACCATTTTAATAATAGGGTAAAGAAAATTAAGTGGATTTTTAAAAGAAAACAATACTTTCAATATACTATTAAAACAAATTAAAATGGTAAAAGTTATTGTACTTTAATGAAAAATAAAGAGCAAAAATATCAATCCCAGTTTTGGATTACTTTAATTAACAAAAAAAATGCATATAGCAGAGGAAAGTTTTAATCTGCCTACCTCTGGGTTATGGGCCCAGCATGCTTCCATTGCAGTACTCTGCTGCACATGTAAGTGCAAGAGATCCTGAAGCACTCACTCATCATGGGAAAGTACCAATGTGTTTCTTCGTTGGTGGATGGAAGAAACATCTTACAAAAACTCTCCAGATTATTGACTTTTTAAAGTTTTTCTAGGAAACGTTTTAGATGAATGCTTATTAGCCTTTGTCAGTATGGACTTTTGCAAAGTGTCTCTGTGGTGCAATCAGTTAGTGTGTACGGCTATAAACCAAAAGGTTGGTGGTTCAATCCCACCCATTGACGTAATTGACCTTGTTATCAGATTTTGGTGATCTTTAAGTAGACAAGTCAAAATTTCAAATCCCCTCTTATGGTGTAGGGTACCTGGCCTTCTCTGATGTAATCAGAGTTAGATTTGATTCAGTGATTTTATAAAAACAGCTAGGAAGCACAATTTAGCAGTGGGTTGCAGAGAAAAAGAAATATGCTGGCAAAAAAATCAAATTGAGTGATTAAACAGCTCTTCATTTTCTGGCTTTATTTTTATGCTAACAAATTTGTTCTCTGAAAAGTGTCCACAAAGCCAAGTCTCTGATGAACACCTTTGTAAGGATGGTTTTTCACCTATTACTAAATTAAACTTGCTTCATTGGAAAGGCAGCAAGATGCATCATCATTTCAATGTCTACTGAAATAATACAGGTTGACACCAGGAAACATTAACGCCAATGCATCCTTGCTGCTTTCTCATGTGGAAGTCTGTTTAATGTGAAAACAAGGTGATATCTAATTAGCACACAGGTAAGGAATTAAGAAAATCTTTATTTAAGGGTGAAAATGTTTCTCACAAAATCGTTGCCCCCAATGCATCATTGAAATTCAAGCTGGAAAGATGATTTTAATATATCACTTGTACATTTTGTATTGCTCTTCTGGTGACAATGTAGTTTGTTTTTGTCAATTACCATTTTAATAATAGGGTAAAGAAAATTAAGTGGATTTTTAAAAGAAAACAATACTTTCAATATACTATTAAAACAAATTAAAATGGTAAAAGTTATTGTACTTTAAGTAAACATAAAATAGCTAACATATCAATCCCAGTTTTGGATTACTTTAATTAACAAAAAAAATGCATATAGCAGAGGATAGTTTCAATCTGCCTACCTCTGGTTAATGGGCCCAGCATGCTTCCATTGCAGTACTCTGCTGCACATGTAAGTGCAAGAGATCCTGAAGCACTCACTCATCATGGGAAAGTACCAATGTGTTTCTTCGTTGGTTGATTTAAGAAAATTCTTACAAAAACTCTCCAGATTATTGACTTTTTAAAGTTTTTCTAGGAAACGTTCTAGATGAATGCTTATTAGCCTTTGTCAGTATGTACTTTTCGCAAATTGTCTCTGTGGCGCAATTGGTTAGTGTCTGGCTACTAACCAAAAGGTTGGTGGTTCAATCCCACCCAGGGACATAATTGACCTTGTGATCAGGTTTTGGTGATATTTAAGTAGACAAGTCAAAATTTCAAACCCCCTCTTATGGTGTAGGGTACCTGGCCTTCTCTGATGTAATCAGAGTTAGATTTGATTCAGTGATTTTATAAAAAACAGCTAGGAAGCACAATTTAGCAATGGGTTGCAGAGAAAAAAAATATGCTGGCAGAAAAATCCAATTGAGTGATTAAACAGCTCTTCATTTTCTGGCTTTATTTTTATGCTAACAAATTTGTTCTCTAAAAAGTGTCCACAAAGCCAAGTCTCTGATTAACACCTTTGTAAAGATGGTTTTTAACCTATTACTAAATTAAACTTGCTTCATTGGAAAGGCAGCAAGATGCATCCTCATTTCAATGTCTACTGAAATAATACAGGTTGACACCAGGAAACATTAACGCCACTGCATCCTTGCTGCTTTCTCATGTGGAAGTCTGTTTAATGTGAAAACAAGGTGATATCTAATTAGCACACAGGTAAGGAATTAAGAAAATCTTTATTTAAGGGTGAAGATGTTTCTCACAAAATCGTTGCCCCAATGCATCATTGAAATTCAAGCTGGAAAGATGATTTTAATATATCACTTGTACATTTTGTATTGCTCTTCTGGTGACAATGTAGTTTGTTTTTGTCAATTACCCTTTTAATAATAGGGTAAAGAAAATTAAGTGGATTTTTTAAAGAAAACTATATTGTCAATATACTATTAAAACAAATTAAAATGGTAAAAGTTATTGTACTTTAAGTAAAAATAAAAGAGCAAAAACATCAATCCCAGTTTTGATTACTTAAATTAACAAAAAAACATGCATATAGCAAAGGATAGTTTCAATCTGCCTACCTC
The DNA here is from genome assembly GCF_028390025.1 of Pseudophryne corroboree. Lineage (NCBI taxonomy): Eukaryota > Metazoa > Chordata > Amphibia > Anura > Myobatrachidae > Pseudophryne > Pseudophryne corroboree. The sequence continues at coordinate 368,431 of NW_026967608.1, forward strand.
TAGGTTATGGACCCAGCATGCTTCCATTGCAGTACTCTGCTGCACATGTAAGTGCAAGAGATCCTGAAGCACTCACTCATCATGGGAAAGTACCAATGTGTTTCTTCGTTGGTTGATGGAAGAAACATCTTACAAAAACTCTCCAGATTATTGACTTTTTAAAGTTTTTCTAGGAAACGTTCGAGATGTATGCTTATTAGCCTTTGTCAGTATGTACTTTTTGCAAAGTGTCTCTGTGGCGCAATCGGTTAGTGTATCCGGCTACTAACCAAAAGGTTGGTGGTTCAATCCCACCCAGGGACGTAATTGACCTTGTTATCAGATTTTGGTGATCTTTAAGTAGACAAGTCAAAATTTCAAACCCCCTGTTCTGGTGTAGGGTACCTGGCCTTCTCTGATGTAATCAGAGTTAGATTTGATTCAGTGATTTTATAAAAACAGCTAGGAAGCACAAATTAGCAGTGGGTTGCAGAGAAAAAGAAATATGCTGGCAAAAAAAATCCAATTGAGTGATTAAACAGCTCTTAATTTTCTGGCTTTATTTTTATGCTAACAAATTTGTTCTCTGAAAAGTGTCCACAAAGCCAAGTCTCTGATTAACACCTTTGTAAAGATGGTTTTTAACCTATTACTAAATTAAACTTGCTTCATTGGAAAGGCAGCAAGATGCATCCTCATTTCAATGTCTACTGAAATAATACAGGTTGACACCAGGAAACATTAACGCCACTGCATCCTTGCTGCTTTCTCATGTGGAAGTCTGTTTAATGTGAAAACAAGGTGATATCTAATTAGCACACAGGTAAGGAATTAAAAAAATCTTTATTTAAGGGTGAAAATGTTTCTCACAAAATCGTTGCCCCAATGCATCATTGAAATTCAAGCTGGAAAGATGATTTTAATATATCACTTGTACATTTTGTATTGCTCTTCTGGTGACAATGTAGTTTGTTTTTGTCAATTACCATTTTAATAATAGGGTAAAGAAAATTAAGTGGATTTTTGAAAGAAAACAATACTTTTAATATACTATTAAAACAAATTAAAATGGTAAAAGTTATTGTACTGTAAGTAAAAATAAAAGAGCCAACATATCAATCCCAGTTTTGGATTACTTTAATTAACATAAAAAAATGCATATAGCAGAGGATAGTTTCAATCTGCCTACCTCTGGGTTATGTGCCCAGCATGCTTCCATTGCTGTACTCTGCTGCACATGTAAGTGCAATAGATCCTGAAGCACTCACTCATCATGGGAAAGTACCAATGTGTTTCTTCGTTGGTTGATGGAAGAAACATCTTACAAAAACTCTCCAGATTATTGACTTTTTAAAGTTTTTCTAGGAAACGTTTTAGATGAATGCTTATTAGCCTTTGTCAGTATGTACTTTTGCAAAGTGTCTCTGTGGCGCAATCAGTTAGTGTGTATGGCTATTAACCAAAAGGTTGGTGGTTCAATCCCACCCAGGGACGTAATTGACCTTGCTATCAGATTTTGGTGATCTTTAAGTAGACAAGTCAAAATTTCAAACCCACTCTTATGGTGTAGGGTACCTGGCCTTCTCTGATGTAATCAGAGTTAGATTTGATTCAGTGATTTTATAAAAACAGCTAGGAAGCACAATTTAGCAGTGGGTTGCAGAGAAAAAGAAATATGCTGGCAAAAAAATCCAATTGAGTGATTAAACAGCTCTTCGTTTTCTGGCTTTATTTTTTTCAGGGCTATACCGTGTAGATGAAGCACTAACAGGAGGCTTTAAAATTTTCATTCTAGTGTCCTTCGTTTGGGAGAAAAATCCAATGGTACAAGACAGCTTTTCCTTGCCAATATCTCTCTTTTGCACAAAGCTGCTCATTGGAAAATTCAGGGCTATGCCGTGTAGATGATGGCCTAACAGGAGGCTTTAAAATTTTCTTTCTAGTGTCCTTCGTTTGGGAGAAAAATGCAAAGGTACAAGACAGCTTTTCCTTGCCAATATCTCTCTTTTGCAAAGAGCTGCGCATTGGAAAATTCAGGGCTATGCCGTGTAGATGATGGCCTAACAGGAGGCTTTAAAATTTTCTTTCTAGTGTCCTTCGTTTGGGAGAAAAATGCAAAGGTACAAGACAGCTTTTCCTTGCCAATATCTCTCTTTTGCAAAGAGCTGCGCATTGGAAAATTCAGGGCTATGCCGTGTAGATGATGGCCTAACAGGAGGCTTTAAAAAATGTTTTCTAGTGTCCTTCGTTTGGGAGAAAAATGCAAAGGTACAAGACAGCTTTTCCTTGCCAATATCTCTCTTTTGCAAAGAGCTGCGCATTGGAAAATTCAGGGCTATGCCGTGTAGATGATGGCCTAACAGGAGGCTTTAAAATTTTCTTTCTAGTGTCCTTCGTGTGGGAGAAAAATGCAAAGGTACAAGACAGCTTTTCCTTGCCAATATCTCTCTTTTGCAAAGAGCTGCGCATTGGAAAATTCAGGGCTATGCCGTGTAGATGATGGCCTAACAGGAGGCTTTAACATTTTCTTTCTAGTGTCCTTCGTTTGGTAGAAAAATCCAATGGTACAAGACTGCTTTTCCTTGCCAATATCTCTCTTTTGCACAAAGCTGCGCATTGGAAAATTCAGGGTTATGCCGTGTAGATGATGGCCTAACAGGAGGCTTTAAAATTTTCTTTCTAGTGTCCTTAGTTTGGGAGAAAAATGCAAAGGTACAAGACAGCTTTTCCTTGCCAATATCTCTCTTTTGCAAAGAGCTGCGCATTGGAAAATTCAGGGCTATGCCGTGTAGATGATGGCCTAACAGGAGGCTTTAAAATTTTATTTCTAGTGTCCTTCGTTTGGGAGAAAAATCCAATGGTACAAGACAGCTTTTCCTTGCCAATATCTCTCTTTTGCACAAAGCTGCGCATTGGAAAATTCAGGGCTATGCCGTGTAGATGATGGCCTAACAGGAGGCTTTAAAAATTTCTTTGTAGTGTCCTTAGTTTGGGAGAAAAATGCAAAGGTACAAGACAGCTTTTCCTTGCCAATATCTCTCTTTTGCAAAGAGCTACGCATTGGAAAATTCAGGGCTATACCGTGTAGATGAAGCACTAACAGGAGGCTTTAAAATTTTCATTCTAGTGTCCTTCGTTTGGGAGAAAAATCCAATGGTACAAGAAAGCTTTTCCTTGCCAATATCTCTCTTTTACACAAAGCTGCTCATTGGAAAATTCAGGGCTATGCCGTGTAGATGATGGCCTAACAGGAGGCTTTAAAATTTTCTTTCTAGTGTCCTTCGTTTGGGAGAAAAATGCAAAGGTACAAGACAGCTTTTCCTTGCCAATATCTCTCTTTTGCAAAGAGCTGCGCATTGGAAAATTATGGGCTATGCCGTGTAGATGATGGCCTAACAGGAGGCTTTAAAATTTTCTTTCTAGTGTCCTTCGTTTGGGAGAAAAATGCAAAGGTACATGACAGCTTTTCCTTGCCAATATCTCTCTTTTGCAAAGAGCTGCGCATTGGAAAATTCAGGGCTATGCCGTGTAGATGATGGCCTAACAGGAGGCTTTAAAATTTTCTTTCTAGTGTCCTTCGTTTGGAAGAAAAATGCAAAGGTACAAGACAGCTTTTCCTTGCCAATATCTCTCTTTTGCAAAGAGCTGCGCATTGGAAAATTCAGGGCTATGCCGTGTAGATGATGGCCTAACAGGAGGCTTTAAAATTTTCTTTCTAGTGTCCTTCGTTTGGGAGAAAAATGCAAAGGTACAAGACAGCTTTTCCTTGCCAATATCTCTCTTTTGCAAAGAGCTGCGCATTGGAAAATTCAGGGCTATGCCGTGTAGATGATGGCCGAACAGGAGGCTTTAAAAAAAATGTTCTAGTGTCCTTCGTTTGGGAGAAAAATGCAAAGGTACAAGACAGCTTTTCCTTGCCAATATCTCTCTTTTGCAAAGAGCTGCGCATTGGAAAATTCAGGGCTATGCCGTGTAGATGATGGCCTAACAGGAGGCTTTAAAATTTTCTTTCTAGTGTCCTTCGTTTGGGAGAAAAATGCAAAGGTACAAGACAGCTTATCCTTGCCAATATCTCTCTTTTGCAAAGAGCTGCGCTTTGGAAAATTCAGGGCTATGCCGTGTAGATGATGGCCTAACAGGAGGCTTTAAAATTTTCATTCTAGTGTCCTTCGTTTGGGAGAAAAATGCAAAGGTACAAGACAGTTTTTCCTTGCCAATATCTCTCTTTTGCAAAGAGCTGCGCATTGGAAAATTCAGGGCTATGCCGTGTAGATGATGGCCTAACAGGAGGCTTTAAAATTTTCTTTCTAGTATCCTTCGTTTGGGAGAAAAATGCAAAGGTACAAGACAGCTTTTCCTTGCCAATATCTCTCTTTTGCAAAGAGCTGCGCATTGGAAAATTCAGGGCTATGCCGTGTAGACGATGGCCTTACAGGAGGCTTTAAAATTTTCTTTCTAGTGTCCTTCGTTTGGGAGAAAAATGCAAAGGTACAAGACAGCTTATCCTTGCCAATATCTCTCTTTTGCAAAGAGCTGCGCATTGGAAAATTCAGGGCTATGCCGTGTAGATGATGGCCTAACAGGAGGCTTTAAAAAAAATTTTCTAGTGTCCTTCGTTTGGGAGAAAAATGCAAAGGTACAAGACAGCTTTTCCTTGCCAATGTCTCTCTTTTGCAAAGAGCTGCGCATTGGAAAATTCAGGGCTATGCCGTGTAGATGATGGCCTAACAGGAGGCTTTAAAATTTTCTTTCTAGTGTCCTTCGTTTGGGAGAAAAATGCAAAGGTACAAGACAGCTTTTCCTTGCCAATATCTCTCTTTTGCAAAGAGCTGCGCATTGGAAAATTATGGGCTATGCCGTGTAGATGATGGCCTAACAGGAGGCTTTAAAATTTTCTTTCTAGTGTCCTTCGTTTGGGAGAAAAATGCAAAGGTACATGACAGCTTTTCCTTGCCAATATCTCTCTTTTGCAAAGAGCTGCGCATTGGAAAATTCAGGGCTATGCCGTGTAGATGATGGCCTAACAGGAGGCTTTAAAATTTTCTTTCTAGTGTCCTTCGTTTGGGAGAAAAATGCAAAGGTACAAGACAGTTTTTCCTTGCCAATATCTCTCTTTTGCAAAGAGCTGCGCATTGGAAAATTCAGGGCTATGCCGTGTAGATGATGGCCTAACAGGAGGCTTTAAAATTTTCTTTCTAGTGTCCTTCGTTTGGGAGAAAAATGCAAAGGTACAAGACAGCTTTTCCTTGCCAATATCTCTCTTTTGCAAAGAGCTGCGCATTGGAAAATTCAGGGCTATGCCGTGTAGATGATGGCCTAACAGGAGGCTTTAAAATTTTCTTTCTAGTGTCCTTCGTTTGGGAGAAAAATGCAAAGGTACAAGACAGCTTATCCTTGCCAATATCTCTCTTTTGCAAAGAGCTGCGCATTGGAAAATTCAGGGCTATGCCGTGTAGATGATGGCCTAACAGGAGGCTTTAAAATTTTCTTTCTAGTGTCCTTCGTTTGGGAGAAAAATGCAAAGGTACAAGAAAGCTTTTCCTTGCCAATATCTCTCTTTTGCAAAGAGCTGCGCATTGGAAAATTCAGGGCTATGCCGTGTAGATGATGGCCTAACAGGAGGCTTTAAAATTTTCTTTCTAGTGTCCTTCGTTTGGTAGAAAAATCCAATGGTACAAGACAGCTTTTCCTTGCCAATATCTCTCTTTTGCAAATAGCTGCGCATTGGAAAATTCAGGGCTATGCCGTGTTGATGATGGCCTAACAGGAGGCTTTAAAATTTTCTTTCTAGTGTCCTTCGTTTGGGAGAAAAATGCAAAGGTACAAGACAGCTTTTCCTTGCCAATATCTCTCTTTTGCAAAGAGCTGCGCATTGGAAAATTCAGGGCTATGCCGTGTAGATGATGACCTAACAGGAGGCTTTAAAAAATTTTTTCTAGTGTCCTTCGTTTGGGAGAAAAAGGCAAAGGTACAAGACAGCTTTTCCTTGCCAATATCTCTCTTTTGCAAAGAGCTGCGCATTGGAAAATTCAGGGCTATGCCGTGTAGATGATGGCCTAACAGGAGGCTTTAAAATTTTCTTTCTAGTGTCCTTCGTTTGGGAGAAAAATGCAAAGGTACAAGACAGCTTTTCCTTGCCATTATCTCTCTTTTGCAAAGAGCTGCGCATTGGAAAATTCAGGGCTATACCGTGTAGATGAAGCACTAACAGGAGGCTTTAAAATTTTCATTCTAGTGTCCTTCGTTTGGGAGAAAAATCCAATGGTACAAGACAGCTTTTCCTTGCCAATATCTCTCTTTTGCACAAAGCTGCTCATTGGAAAATTCAGGGCTATGCCGTGTAGATGATGGCCTAACAGGAGGCTTTAAAATTTTCTTTCTAGTGTCCTTCGTTTGGGAGAAAAATGCAAAGGTACAAGACAGCTTTTCCTTGCCAATATCTCTCTTTTGCAAAGAGCTGCGCATTGGAAAATTCAGGGCTATGCTGTGTAGATGATGGCCTAACAGGAGGCTTTAAAATTTTCTTTCTAGTGTCCTTCGTCTGGGAGAAAAATGCAAAGGTACAAGACAGCTTTTCCTTGCCAATATCTCTCTTTTGCAAAGAGCTGCGCCTTGGAAAATTCAGGGCTATGCCGTGTAGATGATGGCCTAACAGGAGGCTTTAAAATTTTCTTTCTAGTGTCCTTCGTTTGGGAGAAAAATGCAAAGGTACATGACAGCTTTTCCTTGCCAATATCTCTCTTTTGCAAAGAGCTGCGCATTGGAAAATTCAGGGCTATGCCGTGTAGATGATGGCCTAACAGGAGGCTTTAAAATTTTCTTTCTAGTGTCCTTCGTTTGGGAGAAAAATGCAAAGGTACAAGACAGTTTTTCCTTGCCAATATCTCTCTTTTGCAAAGAGCTGCGCATTGGAAAATTCAGGGCTATGCCGTGTAGATGATGGCCTAACAGGAGGCTTTAAAATTTTCTTTCTAGTGTCCTTCGTTTGGGAGAAAAATGCAAAGGTACAAGACAGCTTTTCCTTGCCAATATCTCTCTTTTGCAAAGAGCTGCGCATTGGAAAATTCAGGGCTATGCCGTGTAGATGATGGCCTAACAGGAGGCTTTAAAATTTTCTTTCTAGTGTCCTTCGTTTGGGAGAAAAATGCAAAGGTACAAGACAGCTTATCCTTGCCAATATCTCTCTTTTGCAAAGAGCTGCGCATTGGAAAATTCAGGGCTATGCCGTGTAGATGATGGCCTAACAGGAGGCTTTAAAATTTTCTTTCTAGTGTCCTTCATTTGGGAGAAAAATGCAAAGGTACAAGAAAGCTTTTCCTTGCCAATATCTCTCTTTTGCAAAGAGCTGCGCATTGGAAAATTCAGGGCTATGCCGTGTAGATGATGGCCTAACAGGAGGCTTTAAAATTTTCTTTCTAGTGTCCTTCGTTTGGTAGAAAAATCCAATGGTACAAGACAGCTTTTCCTTGCCAATATCTCTCTTTTGCAAATAGCTGCGCATTGGAAAATTCAGGGCTATGCCGTGTTGATGATGGCCTAACAGGAGGCTTTAAAATTTTCTTTCTAGTGTCCTTCGTTTGGGAGAAAAATGCAAAGGTACAAGACAGCTTTTCCTTGCCAATATCTCTCTTTTGCAAAGAGCTGCGCATTGGAAAATTCAGGGCTATGCCGTGTAGATGATGACCTAACAGGAGGCTTTAAAAATTTTTTTCTAGTGTCCTTCGTTTGGGAGAAAAAGGCAAAGGTACAAGACAGCTTTTCCTTGCCAATATCTCTCTTTTGCAAAGAGCTGCGCATTGGAAAATTCAGGGCTATGCCGTGTAGATGATGGCCTAACAGGAGGCTTTAAAATTTTCTTTCTAGTGTCCTTCGTTTGGGAGAAAAATGCAAAGGTACAAGACAGCTTTTCCTTGCCATTATCTCTCTTTTGCAAAGAGCTGCGCATTGGAAAATTCAGGGCTATACCGTGTAGATGAAGCACTAACAGGAGGCTTTAAAATTTTCATTCTAGTGTCCTTCGTTTGGGAGAAAAATCCAATGGTACAAGACAGCTTTTCCTTGCCAATATCTCTCTTTTGCACAAAGCTGCTCATTGGAAAATTCAGGGCTATGCCGTGTAGATGATGGCCTAACAGGAGGCTTTAAAATTTTCTTTCTAGTGTCCTTCGTTTGGGAGAAAAATGCAAAGGTACAAGACAGCTTTTCCTTGCCAATATCTCTCTTTTGCAAAGAGCTGCGCATTGGAAAATTCAGGGCTATGCTGTGTAGATGATGGCCTAACAGGAGGCTTTAAAATTTTCTTTCTAGTGTCCTTCGTCTGGGAGAAAAATGCAAAGGTACAAGACAGCTTTTCCTTGCCAATATCTCTCTTTTGCAAAGAGCTGCGCCTTGGAAAATTCAGGGCTATGCCGTGTAGATGATGGCCTAACAGGAGGCTTTAAAATTTTCTTTCTAGTGTCCTTCGTTTGGGAGAAAAATGCAAAGGTACAAGACAGCTTTTCCTTGCCAATATCTCTCTTTTGCAAAGAGCTGCGCATTGTAAAATTCAGGGCTATGCCGTGTAGATGATGGCCTAACAGGAGGCTTTAAAAAAAAATTTCTAGTGTCCTTCGTTTGGGAGAAAAATGCAAAGGTACAAGACAGCTTTTCCTTGCCAATATCTCTCTTTTGCAAAGAGCTGCGCATTGGAAAATTCAGGGCTATGCCGTGTAGATGATGGCCTAACAGGAGGCTTTAAAATTTTCTTTCTAGTGTCCTTCGTTTGGGAGAAAAATGCAAAGGTACAAGACAGCTTTTCCTTGCCAATATCTCTCTTTTGCAAAGAGCTGCGCATTGGAAAATTCAGGGCTATGCCGTGTAGATGATGGCCTAACAGGAGGCTTTAAAATTTTCTTTCTAGTGTCCTTCGTTTGGGAGAAAAATGCAAAGGTACAAGACAGCTTATCCTTGCCAATATCTCTCTTTTGCAAAGAGCTGCGCATTGGAAAAATCAGGGCTATGCCGTGTAGATGATGGCCTAACAGGAGGCTTTAAAATTTTCTTTCTAGTGTCCTTCGTTTGGGAGAAAAATGCAAAGGTACAAGACAGTTTTTCCTTGCCAATATCTCTCTTTTGCAAAGAGCTGCGCATTGGAAAATTCAGGGCTATGCCGTGTAGATGATGGCAGGGCTATGCCGTGTAGATGATGGCCTAACAGGAGGCTTTAAAATTTTCTTTCTAGTGTCCTTCGTTTGGGAGAAAAATGCAAAGGTACAAGACAGCTTATCCTTGCCAATATCTCTCTTTTGCAAAGAGCTGCGCATTGGAAAATTCAGGGCTATGCCGTGTAGATGATGGCCTAACAGGAGGCTATAAAAAATTTTTTCTAGTGTCCTTCGTTTGGGAGAAAAATGCAAAGGTACAAGACAGCTTTTCCTTGCCAATATCTCTCTTTTGCAAAGAGCTGCGCATTGGAAAATTCAGGGCTATGCCGTGTAGATGATGGCCTAACAGGAGGCTCTAAAAAAATTTTTCTAGTGTCCTTCGTTTGGGAGAAAAATGCAAAGGTACAAGACAGCTTTTCCTTGCCAATATCTCTCTTTTGCAAAGAGCTGCGCATTGGAAAATTCAGGGCTATGCCGTGTAGATGATGGCCTAACAGGAGGCTTTAAAATTTTCTTTCTAGTGTCCTTCGTTTGGGAGAAAAATGCAAAGGTACAAGAAAGCTTTTCCTTGCCAATATCTCTCTTTTGCAAAGAGCTGCGCATTGGAAAATTCAGGGCTATGCCGTGTAGATGATGGCCTAACAGGAGGCTTTAAAATTTTCTTTCTAGTGTCCTTCGTTTGGTAGAAAAATCCAATGGTACAAGACAGCTTTTCCTTGCCAATATCTCTCTTTTGCAAATAGCTGCGCATTGGAAAATTCAGGGCTATGCCGTGTTGATGATGGCCTAACAGGAGGCTTTAAAATTTTCTTTCTAGTGTCCTTCGTTTGGGAGAAAAATGCAAAGGTACAAGACAGCTTTTCCTTGCCAATATCTCTCTTTTGCAAAGAGCTGCGCATTGGAAAATTCAGGGCTATGCCGTGTAGATGATGACCTAACAGGAGGCTTTAAAAAAAATATTCTAGTGTCCTTCGTTTGGGAGAAAAAGGCAAAGGTACAAGACAGCTTTTCCTTACCAATATCTCTCTTTTGCAAATAGCTGCGCATTGGAAAATTCAGGGCTATGCCGTGTTGATGATGGCCTAACAGGAGGCTTTAAAATTTTCTTTCTAGTGTCCTTCGTTTGGGAGAAAAATGCAAAGGTACATGACAGCTTTTCCTTGCCAATATCTCTCTTTTGCAAAGAGCTGCGCATTGGAAAATTCAGGGCTATGCCGTGTAGATGATGGCCTAACAGGAGGCTTTAAAGTTTTCTTTCTAGTGTCCTTCGTTTGGGAGAAAAATGCAAAGGTACAAGACAGTTTTTCCTTGCCAATATCTCTCTTTTGCAAAGAGCTGCGCATTGGAAAATTCAGGGCTATGCCGTGTAGATGATGGCCTAACAGGAGGCTTTAAAATTTTCTTTCTAGTGTCCTTCGTTTGGGAGAAAAATGCAAAGGTACAAGAAAGCTTTTCCTTGCCAATATCTCTCTTTTGCAAAGAGCTGCGCATTGGAAAATTCAGGGCTATGCCGTGTAGATGATGGCCTAACAGGAGGCTTTAAAATTTTCTTTCTAGTGTCCTTCGTTTGGTAGAAAAATCCAATGGTACAAGACAGCTTTTCCTTGCCAATATCTCTCTTTTGCAAATAGCTGCGCATTGGAAAATTCAGGGCTATGCCGTGTTGATGATGGCCTAACAGGAGGCTTTAAAATTTTCTTTCTAGTGTCCTTCGTTTGGGAGAAAAATGCAAAGGTACAAGACAGCTTTTCCTTGCCAATATCTCTCTTTTGCAAAGAGCTGCGCATTGGAAAATTCAGGGCTATGCCGTGTAGATGATGACCTAACAGGAGGCTTTAAAAAAAAATTTCTAGTGTCCTTCGTTTGGGAGAAAAAGGCAAAGGTACAAGACAGCTTTTCCTTGCCAATATCTCTCTTTTGCAAAGAGCTGCGCATTGGAAAATTCAGGGCTATGCCGTGTAGATGATGGCCTAACAGGAGGCTTTAAAATTTTCTTTCTAGTGTCCTTCGTTTGGGAGAAAAATGCAAAGGTACAAGACAGCTTTTCCTTGCCAATATCTCTCTTTTGCAAAGAGCTGCGCATTGGAAAATTCAGGGCTATACCGTGTAGATGAAGCACTAACAGGAGGCTTTAAAATTTTCATTCTAGTGTCCTTCGTTTGGGAGAAAAATCCAATGGTACAAGACAGCTTTTCCTTGCCAATATCTCTCTTTTGCACAAAGCTGCTCATTGGAAAATTCAGGGCTATGCCGTGTAGATGATGGCCTAACAGGAGGCTTTAAAATTTTCTTTCTAGTGTCCTTCGTTTGGGAGAAAAATGCAAAGGTACAAGACAGCTTTTCCTTGCCAATATCTCTCTTTAGCAAAGAGCTGCGCATTGGAAAATTCAGGGCTATGCTGTGTAGATGATGGCCTAACAGGAGGCTTTAAAATTTTCTTTCTAGTGTCCTTCGTCTGGGAGAAAAATGCAAAGGTACAAGACAGCTTTTCCTTGCCAATATCTCTCTTTTGCAAAGAGCTGCGCATTGGAAAATTCAGGGCTATGCCGTGTAGATGATGGCCTAACAGGAGGCTTTAAAATTTTCTTTCTAGTGTCCTTCGTTTGGGAGAAAAATGCAAAGGTACAAGACAGCTTTTCCTTGCCAATATCTCTCTTTTGCAAAGAGCTGCGCATTGTAAAATTCAGGGCTATGCCGTGTAGATGATGGCCTAACAGGAGGCTTTAAAAAAAATTTTCTAGTGTCCTTCGTTTGGGAGAAAAATGCAAAGGTACAAGACAGCTTTTCCTTGCCAATATCTCTCTTTTGCAAAGAGCTGCGCATTGGAAAATTCAGGGCTATGCCGTGTAGATGATGGCCTAACAGGAGGCTTTAAAATTTTCTTTCTAGTGTCCTTCGTTTGGGAGAAAAATGCAAAGGTACAAGACAGCTTTTCCTTGCCAATATCTCTCTTTTGCAAAGAGCTGCGCATTGGAAAATTCAGGGCTATGCCGTGTAGATGATGGCCTAACAGGAGGCTTTAAAATTTTCTTTCTAGTGTCCTTCGTTTGGGAGAAAAATGCAAAGGTACAAGACAGCTTATCCTTGCCAATATCTCTCTTTTGCAAAGAGCTGCGCATTGGAAAATTCAGGGCTATGCCGTGTAGATGATGGCCTAACAGGAGGCTTTAAAATTTTCTTTCTAGTGTCCTTCGTTTGGGAGAAAAATGCAAAGGTACAAGACAGTTTTTCCTTGCCAATATCTCTCTTTTGCAAAGAGCAGCGCATTGGAAAATTCAGGGCTATGCCGTGTAGATGATGGCCTAACAGGAGGCTTTAAAATTCTAGTGTCCTTCGTTTGGGAGAAAAATGCAAAGGTACAAGACAGCTTTTCCTTGCCAATATCTCTCTTTTGCAAAGAGCTGCGCATTGGAAAATTCAGGGCTATGCTGTGTAGATGATTGCCTAACAGGAGGCTTTAAAATTTTCTTTCTAGTGTCCTTCGTTTGGGAGAAAAATGCAAAGGTACAAGACAGCTTATCCTTGCCAATATCTCTCTTTTGCAAAGAGCTGCGCATTGGAAAATTCTGGGCTATGCCGTGTAGATGATGGCCTAACAGGAGGCTTTAAAAAAAAAATTCTAGTGTCCTTCGTTTGGGAGAAAAATGCAAAGGTACAAGACAGCTTTTCCTTGCCAATATCTCTCTTTTGCAAAGAGCTGCGCATTGGAAAATTCAGGGCTATGCCGTGTAGATGATGGCCTAACAGGAGGCTCTAAAAAATTTTTTCTAGTGTCCTTCGTTTGGGAGAAAAATGCAAAGGTACAAGACAGCTTTTCCTTGCCAATATCTCTCTTTTGCAAAGAGCTGCGCATTGGAAAATTCAGGGCTATGCCGTGTAGATGATGGCCTAACAGGAGGCTTTAAAATTTTCTTTCTAGTGTCCTTCGTTTGGGAGAAAAATGCAAAGGTACAAGAAAGCTTTTCCTTGCCAATATCTCTCTTTTGCAAAGAGCTGCGCATTGGAAAATTCAGGGCTATGCCGTGTAGATGATGGCCTAACAGGAGGCTTTAAAATTTTCTTTCTAGTGTCCTTCGTTTGGGAGAAAAATGCAAAGGTACAAGACAGCTTTTCCTTGCCAATATCTCTCTTTTGCAAAGAGCTGCGCATTGGAAAATTCAGGGCTATGCCGTGTAGATGATGACCTAACAGGAGGCTTTAAAAAAAATATTCTAGTGTCCTTCGTTTGGGAGAAAAAGGCAAAGGTACAAGATAGCTTTTCCTTGCCAATATCTCTATTTTGCAAAGAGCTGCGCATTGGAAAATTCAGGGCTATGCCGTGTTGATGATGGCCTAACAGGAGGCTTTAAAATTTTCTTTCTAGTGTCCTTCGTTTGGGAGAAAAATGCAAAGGTACAAGACAGCTTTTCCTTGCCAATATCTCTCTTTTGCAAAGAGCTGCGCATTGGAAAATTCAGGGCTATGCCGTGTAGATGATGACCTAACAGGAGGCTTTAAAAAAAATATTCTAGTGTCCTTCGTTTGGGAGAAAAAGGCAAAGGTACAAGATAGCTTTTCCTTGCCAATATCTCTATTTTGCAAAGAGCTGCGCATTGGAAAATTCAGGGCTATGCCGTGTAGATGATGGCCTAACAGGAGGCTTTAAAATTTTCTTTCTAGTGTCCTTCGTTTGGGAGAAAAATGCAAAGGTACAAGACAGCTTTTCCTTGCCAATATCTCTCTTTTGCAAAGAGCTGCGCATTGGAAAATTCAGGGCTATACCGTGTAGATGAAGCACTAACAGGAGGCTTTAAAATTTTCATTCTAGTGTCCTTCGTTTGGGAGAAAAATCCAATGGTACAAGACAGCTTTTCCTTGCCAATATCTCTCTTTTGCACAAAGCTGCTCATTGGAAAATTCAGGGCTATGCCGTGTAGATGATGGCCTAACAGGAGGCTTTAAAATTTTCTTTCTAGTGTCCTTCGTTTGGGAGAAAAATGCAAAGGTACAAGACAGCTTTTCCTTGCCAATATCTCTCTTTTGCAAAGAGCTGCGCATTGGAAAATTCAGGGCTATGCCGTGTAGATGATGGCCTAACAGGAGGCTTTAAAATTTTCTTTCTAGTGTCCTTCGTTTGGTAGAAAAATGCAAAGGTACAAGACAGCTTATCCTTGCCAATATCTCTCTTTTGCAAAGAGCTGCGCATTGGAAAATTCAGGGCTATGCCGTGTAGATGATGGCCTAACAGGAGGCTTTAAAATTTTCTTTCTAGTGTCCTTCGTTTGGGAGAAAAATGCAAAGGTACAAGACAGTTTTTCCTTGCCAATATCTCTCTTTTGCAAAGAGCTGCGCATTGGAAAATTCAGGGCTATGCCGTGTAGATGATGGCCTAACAGGAGGCTTTAAAATTTTCTTTCTAGTGTCCTTCGTTTGGGAGAAAAAGGCAAAGGTACAAGACAGCTTTTCCTTGCCAATATCTCTCTTTTGCAAAGAGCTGCGCATTGGAAAATTCAGGGCTATGCCGTGTAGATGATGGCCTAACAGGAGGCTTTAAAATTTTCTTTCTAGTGTCCTTCGTTTGGGAGAAAAATGCAAAGGTACAAGACAGCTTTTCCTTGCCAATATCTCTCTTTTGCAAAGAGCCGCGCATTGGAAAATTCAGGGCTATGCCGTGTAGATGATGGCCTAACAGGAGGCTTTAAAAAATGTTTTCTAGTGTCCTTCGTTTGGGAGAAAAATGCAAAGGTACAAGACAGCTTTTCCTTGCCAATATCTCTCTTTTGCAAAGAGCTGCGCATTGGAAAATTCAGGGCTATGCCGTGTAGATGATGGCCTAACAGGAGGCTTTAAAATTTTCTTTCTAGTGTCCTTCGTGTGGGAGAAAAATGCAAAGGTACAAGACAGCTTTTCCTTGCCAATATCTCTCTTTTGCAAAGAGCTGCGCATTGGAAAATTCAGGGCTATGCCGTGTAGATGATGGCCTAACAGGAGGCTTTAACATTTTCTTTCTAGTGTCCTTCGTTTGGTAGAAAAATCCAATGGTACAAGACTGCTTTTCCTTGCCAATATCTCTCTTTTGCACAAAGCTGCGCATTGGAAAATTCAGGGTTATGCCGTGTAGATGATGGCCTAACAGGAGGCTTTAAAATTTTCTTTGTAGTGTCCTTAGTTTGGGAGAAAAATGCAAAGGTACAAGACAGCTTTTCCTTGCCAATATCTCTCTTTTGCAAAGAGCTGCGCATTGGAAAATTCAGGGCTATGCCGTGTAGATGATGGCCTAACAGGAGGCTTTAAAATTTTCTTTCTAGTGTCCTTCGTTTGGGAGAAAAATCCAATGGTACAAGACAGCTTTTCCTTGCCAATATCTCTCTTTTGCACAAAGCTGCGCATTGGAAAATTCAGGGCTATGCCGTGTAGATGATGGCCTAACAGGAGGCTTTAAAAATTTCTTTGTAGTGTCCTTAGTTTGGGAGAAAAATGCAAAGGTACAAGACAGCTTTTCCTTGCCAATATCTCTCTTTTGCAAAGAGCTACGCATTGGAAAATTCAGGGCTATACAGTGTAGATGAAGCACTAACAGGAGGCTTTAAAATTTTCATTCTAGTGTCCTTCGTTTGGGAGAAAAATCCAATGGTACAAGAAAGCTTTTCCTTGCCAATATCTCTCTTTTACACAAAGCTGCTCATTGGAAAATTCAGGGCTATGCCGTGTAGATGATGGCCTAACAGGAGGCTTTAAAATTTTCTTTCTAGTGTCCTTCGTTTGGGATAAAAATGCAAAGGTACAAGACAGCTTTTCCTTGCCAATATCTCTCTTTTGCAAAGAGCTGCGCATTGGAAAATTATGGGCTATGCCGTGTAGATGATGGCCTAACAGGAGGCTTTAAAATTTTCTTTCTAGTGTCCTTCGTTTGGGAGAAAAATGCAAAGGTACAAGACAGCTTTTCCTTGCCAATATCTCTCTTTTGCAAAGAGCTGCGCATTGGAAAATTCAGGGCTATGCCGTGTAGATGATGGCCTAACAGGAGGCTTTAAAATTTTCTTTCTAGTGTCCTTCGTTTGGGAGAAAAATGCAAAGGTACAAGACAGCTTTTCCTTGCCAATATCTCTCTTTTGCAAAGAGCTGCGCATTGGAAAATTCAGGGCTATACCGTGTAGATGAAGCACTAACAGGAGGCTTTAAAATTTTCATTCTAGTGTCCTTCGTTTGGGAGAAAAATCCAATGGTACAAGACAGCTTTTCCTTGCCAATATCTCTCTTTTGCACAAAGCTGCTCATTGGAAAATTCAGGGCTATGCCGTGTAGATGATGGCCTAACAGGAGGCTTTAAAATTTTCTTTCTAGTGTCCTTCGTTTGGGAGAAAAATGCAAAGGTACAAGACAGCTTTTCCTTGCCAATATCTCTCTTTTGCAAAGAGCTGCGCATTGGAAAATTCAGGGCTATGCTGTGTAGATGATGGCCTAACAGGAGGCTTTAAAATTTTCTTTCTAGTGTCCTTCGTCTGGGAGAAAAATGCAAAGGTACAAGACAGCTTTTCCTTGCCAATATCTCTCTTTTGCAAAGAGCTGCGCATTGGAAAATTCAGGGCTATGCCGTGTAGATGATGGCCTAACAGGAGGCTTTAAAATTTTCTTTCTAGTGTCCTTCGTTTGGGAGAAAAATGCAAAGGTACAAGACAGCTTTTCCTTGCCAATATCTCTCTTTTGCAAAGAGCTGCGCATTGTAAAATTCAGGGCTATGCCGTGTAGATGATGGCCTAACAGGAGGCTTTAAAAAATTTTTTCTAGTGTCCTTCGTTTGGGAGAAAAATGCAAAGGTACAAGACAGCTTTTCCTTGCCAATATCTCTCTTTTGCAAAGAGCTGCGCATTGGAAAATTCAGGGCTATGCCGTGTAGATGATGGCCTAACAGGAGGCTTTAAAATTTTCTTTCTAGTGTCCTTCGTTTGGGAGAAAAATGCAAAGGTACAACACAGCTTTTCCTTGCCAATATCTTTCTTTTGCAAAGAGCTGCGCATTGGAAAATTCAGGGCTATGCCGTGTAGATGATGGCCTAACAGGAGGCTCTAAAATTTTCTTTCTAGTGTCCTTCGTTTGGGAGAAAAATGCAAAGGTACAAGACAGCTTATCCTTGCCAATATCTCTCTTTTGCAAAGAGCTGCGCCTTGGAAAATTCAGGGCTATGCCGTGTAGATGATGGCCTAACAGGAGGCTTTAAAAAAAAATTTCTAGTGTCCTTCGTTTGGGAGAAAAATGCAAAGGTACAAGCCAGCTTTTCCTTGCCAATATCTCTCTTTTGCAAAGAGCTGCGCATTGGAAAATTCAGGGCTATGCCGTGTAGATGATGGCCTAACAGGAGGCTCTAAAAAATTTTTTCTAGTGTCCTTCGTTTGGGAGAAAAATGCAAAGGTACAAGACAGCTTTTCCTTGCCAATATCTCTCTTTTGCAAAGAGCTGCGCATTGGAAAATTCAGGGCTATGCCGTGTAGATGATGGCCTAACAGGAGGCTTTAAAATTTTCTTTCTAGTGTCCTTTGTTTGGGAGAAAAATGCAAAGGTACAAGAAAGCTTTTCCTTGCCAATATCTCTCTTTTGCAAAGAGCTGCGCATTGGAAAATTCAGGGCTATGCCGTGTAGATGATGGCCTAACAGGAGGCTTTAAAATTTTCTTTCTAGTGTCCTTCGTTTGGTAGAAAAATCCAATGGTACAAGACAGCTTTTCCTTGCCAATATCTCTCCTTTGCAAATAGCTGCGCATTGGAAAATTCAGGGCTATGCCGTGTTGATGATGGCCTAACAGGAGGCTTTAAAATTTTCTTTCTAGTGTCCTTCGTTTGGGAGAAAAATGCAAAGGTACAAGACAGCTTTTCCTTGCCAATATCTCTCTTTTGCAAAGAGCTGCGCATTGGAAAATTCAGGGCTATGCCGTGTAGATGATGACCTAACAGGAGGCTTTAAAAAAAATATTCTAGTGTCCTTCGTTTGGGAGAAAAAGGCAAAGGTACAAGACAGCTTTTCCTTGCCAATATCTCTCTTTTGCAAAGAGCTACGCATTGGAAAATTCAGGGCTATACAGTGTAGATGAAGCACTAACAGGAGGCTTTAAAATTTTCATTCTAGTGTCCTTCGTTTGGGAGAAAAATCCAATGGTACAAGAAAGCTTTTCCTTGCCAATATCTCTCTTTTACACAAAGCTGCTCATTGGAAAATTCAGGGCTATGCCGTGTAGATGATGGCCTAACAGGAGGCTTTAAAATTTTCTTTCTAGTGTCCTTCGTTTGGGATAAAAATGCAAAGGTACAAGACAGCTTTTCCTTGCCAATATCTCTCTTTTGCAAAGAGCTGCGCATTGGAAAATTATGGGCTATGCCGTGTAGATGATGGCCTAACAGGAGGCTTTAAAATTTTCTTTCTAGTGTCCTTCGTTTGGGAGAAAAATGCAAAGGTACAAGACAGCTTTTCCTTGCCAATATCTCTCTTTTGCAAAGAGCTGCGCATTGGAAAATTCAGGGCTATGCCGTGTAGATGATGGCCTAACAGGAGGCTTTAAAATTTTCTTTCTAGTGTCCTTCGTTTGGGAGAAAAATGCAAAGGTACAAGACAGCTTTTCCTTGCCAATATCTCTCTTTTGCAAAGAGCTGCGCATTGGAAAATTCAGGGCTATACCGTGTAGATGAAGCACTAACAGGAGGCTTTAAAATTTTCATTCTAGTGTCCTTCGTTTGGGAGAAAAATCCAATGGTACAAGACAGCTTTTCCTTGCCAATATCTCTCTTTTGCACAAAGCTGCTCATTGGAAAATTCAGGGCTATGCCGTGTAGATGATGGCCTAACAGGAGGCTTTAAAATTTTCTTTCTAGTGTCCTTCGTTTGGGAGAAAAATGCAAAGGTACAAGACAGCTTTTCCTTGCCAATATCTCTCTTTTGCAAAGAGCTGCGCATTGGAAAATTCAGGGCTATGCTGTGTAGATGATGGCCTAACAGGAGGCTTTAAAATTTTCTTTCTAGTGTCCTTCGTCTGGGAGAAAAATGCAAAGGTACAAGACAGCTTTTCCTTGCCAATATCTCTCTTTTGCAAAGAGCTGCGCATTGGAAAATTCAGGGCTATGCCGTGTAGATGATGGCCTAACAGGAGGCTTTAAAATTTTCTTTCTAGTGTCCTTCGTTTGGGAGAAAAATGCAAAGGTACAAGACAGCTTTTCCTTGCCAATATCTCTCTTTTGCAAAGAGCTGCGCATTGTAAAATTCAGGGCTATGCCGTGTAGATGATGGCCTAACAGGAGGCTTTAAAAAATTTTTTCTAGTGTCCTTCGTTTGGGAGAAAAATGCAAAGGTACAAGACAGCTTTTCCTTGCCAATATCTCTCTTTTGCAAAGAGCTGCGCATTGGAAAATTCAGGGCTATGCCGTGTAGATGATGGCCTAACAGGAGGCTTTAAAATTTTCTTTCTAGTGTCCTTCGTTTGGGAGAAAAATGCAAAGGTACAACACAGCTTTTCCTTGCCAATATCTTTCTTTTGCAAAGAGCTGCGCATTGGAAAATTCAGGGCTATGCCGTGTAGATGATGGCCTAACAGGAGGCTTTAAAATTTTCTTTCTAGTGTCCTTCGTTTGGGAGAAAAATGCAAAGGTACAAGACAGCTTATCCTTGCCAATATCTCTCTTTTGCAAAGAGCTGCGCTTTGGAAAATTCAGGGCTATGCCGTGTAGATGATGGCCTAACAGGAGGCTTTAAAATTTTCTTTCTATTGTCCTTCGTTTGGGAGAAAAATGCAAAGGTACAAGACAGTTTTTCCTTGCCAATATCTCTCTTTTGCAAAGAGCAGCGCATTGGAAAATTCAGGGCTATGCCGTGTAGATGATGGCCTAACAGGAGGCTTTAAAATTTTCTTTCTAGTGTCCTTCGTTTGGGAGAAAAATGCAAAGGTACAAGACAGCTTTTCCTTGCCAATATCTCTCTTTTGCAAAGAGCTGCGCATTGGAAAATTCAGGGCTATGCCGTGTAGATGATGGCCTAACAGGAGGCTCTAAAATTTTCTTTCTAGTGTCCTTCGTTTGGGAGAAAAATGCAAAGGTACAAGACAGCTTATCCTTGCCAATATCTCTCTTTTGCAAAGAGCTGCGCCTTGGAAAATTCAGGGCTATGCCGTGTAGATGATGGCCTAACAGGAGGCTTTAAAAAAAAATTTCTAGTGTCCTTCGTTTGGGAGAAAAATGCAAAGGTACAAGCCAGCTTTTCCTTGCCAATATCTCTCTTTTGCAAAGAGCTGCGCATTGGAAAATTCAGGGCTATGCCGTGTAGATGATGGCCTAACAGGAGGCTCTAAAAAATTTTTTCTAGTGTCCTTCGTTTGGGAGAAAAATGCAAAGGTACAAGACAGCTTTTCCTTGCCAATATCTCTCTTTTGCAAAGAGCTGCGCATTGGAAAATTCAGGGCTATGCCGTGTAGATGATGGCCTAACAGGAGGCTTTAAAATTTTCTTTCTAGTGTCCTTTGTTTGGGAGAAAAATGCAAAGGTACAAGAAAGCTTTTCCTTGCCAATATCTCTCTTTTGCAAAGAGCTGCGCATTGGAAAATTCAGGGCTATGCCGTGTAGATGATGGCCTAACAGGAGGCTTTAAAATTTTCTTTCTAGTGTCCTTCGTTTGGTAGAAAAATCCAATGGTACAAGACAGCTTTTCCTTGCCAATATCTCTCTTTTGCAAATAGCTGCGCATTGGAAAATTCAGTTCTATGCCGTGTTGATGATGGCCTAACAGGAGGCTTTAAAATTTTCTTTCTAGTGTCCTTCGTTTGGGATAAAAATGCAAAGGTACAAGACAGCTTTTCCTTGCCAATATCTCTCTTTTGCAAAGAGCTGCGCATTGGAAAATTATGGGCTATGCCGTGTAGATGATGGCCTAACAGGAGGCTTTAAAATTTTCTTTCTAGTGTCCTTCGTTTGGGAGAAAAATGCAAAGGTACAAGACAGCTTTTCCTTGCCAATATCTCTCTTTTGCAAAGAGCTGCGCATTGGAAAATTCAGGGCTATGCCGTGTAGATGATGGCCTAACAGGAGGCTTTAAAATTTTCTTTCTAGTGTCCTTCGTTTGGGAGAAAAATGCAAAGGTACAAGACAGCTTTTCCTTGCCAATATCTCTCTTTTGCAAAGAGCTGCGCATTGGAAAATTCAGGGCTATACCGTGTAGATGAAGCACTAACAGGAGGCTTTAAAATTTTCATTCTAGTGTCCTTCGTTTGGGAGAAAAATCCAATGGTACAAGACAGCTTTTCCTTGCCAATATCTCTCTTTTGCACAAAGCTGCTCATTGGAAAATTCAGGGCTATGCCGTGTAGATGATGGCCTAACAGGAGGCTTTAAAATTTTCTTTCTAGTGTCCTTCGTTTGGGAGAAAAATGCAAAGGTACAAGACAGCTTTTCCTTGCCAATATCTCTCTTTTGCAAAGAGCTGCGCATTGGAAAATTCAGGGCTATGCTGTGTAGATGATGGCCTAACAGGAGGCTTTAAAATTTTCTTTCTAGTGTCCTTCGTCTGGGAGAAAAATGCAAAGGTACAAGACAGCTTTTCCTTGCCAATATCTCTCTTTTGCAAAGAGCTGCGCATTGGAAAATTCAGGGCTATGCCGTGTAGATGATGGCCTAACAGGAGGCTTTAAAATTTTCTTTCTAGTGTCCTTCGTTTGGGAGAAAAATGCAAAGGTACAAGACAGCTTTTCCTTGCCAATATCTCTCTTTTGCAAAGAGCTGCGCATTGGAAAATTCAGGGCTATGCCGTGTAGATGATGGCCTAACAGGAGGCTTTAAAATTTTCTTTCTAGTGTCCTTTGTTTGGGAGAAAAATGCAAAGGTACAAGAAAGCTTTTCCTTGCCAATATCTCTCTTTTGCAAAGAGCTGCGCATTGGAAAATTCAGGGCTATGCCGTGTAAATGATGGCCTAACAGGAGGCTTTAAAATTTTCTTTCTAGTGTCCTTCGTTTGGTAGAAAAATCCAATGGTACAAGACAGCTTTTCCTTGCCAATATCTCTCTTTTGCAAATAGCTGCGCATTGGAAAATTCAGGGCTATGCCGTGTTGATGATGGCCTAACAGGAGGCTTTAAAATTTTCTTTCTAGTGTCCTTCGTTTGGGAGAAAAATGCAAAGGTACAAGACAGCTTTTCCTTGCCAATATCTCTCTTTTGCAAAGAGCTGCGCATTGGAAAATTCAGGGCTATGCCGTGTAGATGATGACCTAACAGGAGGCTTTAAAAAAAATATTCTAGTGTCCTTCGTTTGGGAGAAAAAGGCAAAGGTACAAGACAGCTTTTCCTTGCCAATATCTCTATTTTGCAAAGAGCTGCGCATTGGAAAATTCAGGGCTATGCCGTGTAGATGATGGCCTAACAGGAGGCTTTAACATTTTCTTTCTAGTGTCCTTCGTTTGGTAGAAAAATCCAATGGTACAAGACTGCTTTTCCTTGCCAATATCTCTCTTTTGCACAAAGCTGCGCATTGGAAAATTCAGGGTTATGCCGTGTAGATGATGGCCTAACAGGAGGCTTTAAAATTTTCTTTGTAGTGTCCTTAGTTTGGGAGAAAAATGCAAAGGTACAAGACAGCTTTTCCTTGCCAATATCTCTCTTTTGCAAAGAGCTGCGCATTGGAAAATTCAGGGCTATGCCGTGTAGATGATGGCCTAACAGGAGGCTTTAAAATTTTCTTTCTAGTGTCCTTCGTTTGGGAGAAAAATCCAATGGTACAAGACAGCTTTTCCTTGCCAATATCTCTCTTTTGCACAAAGCTGCGCATTGGAAAATTCAGGGCTATGCCGTGTAGATGATGGCCTAACAGGAGGCTTTAAAAAATGTTTTCTAGTGTCCTTCGTTTGGGAGAAAAATGCAAAGGTACAAGACAGCTTTTCCTTGCCAATATCTCTCTTTTGCAAAGAGCTGCGCATTGGAAAATTCAGGGCTATGCCGTGTAGATGATGGCCTAACAGGAGGCTTTAAAATTTTCTTTCTAGTGTCCTTCGTGTGGGAGAAAAATGCAAAGGTACAAGACAGCTTTTCCTTGCCAATATCTCTCTTTTGCAAAGAGCTACGCATTGGAAAATTCAGGGCTATACAGTGTAGATGAAGCACTAACAGGAGGCTTTAAAATTTTCATTCTAGTGTCCTTCGTTTGGGAGAAAAATCCAATGGTACAAGAAAGCTTTTCCTTGCCAATATCTCTCTTTTACACAAAGCTGCTCATTGGAAAATTCAGGGCTATGCCGTGTAGATGATGGCCTAACAGGAGGCTTTAAAATTTTCTTTCTAGTGTCCTTCGTTTGGGATAAAAATGCAAAGGTACAAGACAGCTTTTCCTTGCCAATATCTCTCTTTTGCAAAGAGCTGCGCATTGGAAAATTATGGGCTATGCCGTGTAGATGATGGCCTAACAGGAGGCTTTAAAATTTTCTTTCTAGTGTCCTTCGTTTGGGAGAAAAATGCAAAGGTACAAGACAGCTTTTCCTTGCCAATATCTCTCTTTTGCAAAGAGCTGCGCATTGGAAAATTCAGGGCTATGCCGTGTAGATGATGGCCTAACAGGAGGCTTTAAAATTTTCTTTCTAGTGTCCTTCGTTTGGGAGAAAAATGCAAAGGTACAAGACAGCTTTTCCTTGCCAATATCTCTCTTTTGCAAAGAGCTGCGCATTGGAAAATTCAGGGCTATACCGTGTAGATGAAGCACTAACAGGAGGCTTTAAAATTTTCATTCTAGTGTCCTTCGTTTGGGAGAAAAATCCAATGGTACAAGACAGCTTTTCCTTGCCAATATCTCTCTTTTGCACAAAGCTGCTCATTGGAAAATTCAGGGCTATGCCGTGTAGATGATGGCCTAACAGGAGGCTTTAAAATTTTCTTTCTAGTGTCCTTCGTTTGGGAGAAAAATGCAAAGGTACAAGACAGCTTTTCCTTGCCAATATCTCTCTTTTGCAAAGAGCTGCGCATTGGAAAATTCAGGGCTATGCTGTGTAGATGATGGCCTAACAGGAGGCTTTAAAATTTTCTTTCTAGTGTCCTTCGTCTGGGAGAAAAATGCAAAGGTACAAGACAGCTTTTCCTTGCCAATATCTCTCTTTTGCAAAGAGCTGCGCATTGGAAAATTCAGGGCTATGCCGTGTAGATGATGGCCTAACAGGAGGCTTTAAAATTTTCTTTCTAGTGTCCTTCGTTTGGGAGAAAAATGCAAAGGTACAAGACAGCTTTTCCTTGCCAATATCTCTCTTTTGCAAAGAGCTGCGCATTGTAAAATTCAGGGCTATGCCGTGTAGATGATGGCCTAACAGGAGGCTTTAAAAAAAATTTTCTAGTGTCCTTCGTTTGGGAGAAAAATGCAAAGGTACAAGACAGCTTTTCCTTGCCAATATCTCTCTTTTGCAAAGAGCTGCGCATTGGAAAATTCAGGGCTATGCCGTGTAGATGATGGCCTAACAGGAGGCTTTAAAATTTTCTTTCTAGTGTCCTTCGTTTGGGAGAAAAATGCAAAGGTACAACACAGCTTTTCCTTGCCAATATCTTTCTTTTGCAAAGAGCTGCGCATTGGAAAATTCAGGGCTATGCCGTGTAGATGATGGCCTAACAGGAGGCTTTAAAATTTTCTTTCTAGTGTCCTTCGTTTGGGAGAAAAATGCAAAGGTACAAGACAGCTTATCCTTGCCAATATCTCTCTTTTGCAAAGAGCTGCGCTTTGGAAAATTCAGGGCTATGCCGTGTAGATGATGGCCTAACAGGAGGCTTTAAAATTTTCTTTCTATTGTCCTTCGTTTGGGAGAAAAATGCAAAGGTACAAGACAGTTTTTCCTTGCCAATATCTCTCTTTTGCAAAGAGCAGCGCATTGGAAAATTCAGGGCTATGCCGTGTAGATGATGGCCTAACAGGAGGCTTTAAAATTTTCTTTCTAGTGTCCTTCGTTTGGGAGAAAAATGCAAAGGTACAAGACAGCTTTTCCTTGCCAATATCTCTCTTTTGCAAAGAGCTGCGCATTGGAAAATTCAGGGCTATGCCGTGTAGATGATGGCCTAACAGGAGGCTCTAAAATTTTCTTTCTAGTGTCCTTCGTTTGGGAGAAAAATGCAAAGGTACAAGACAGCTTATCCTTGCCAATATCTCTCTTTTGCAAAGAGCTGCGCCTTGGAAAATTCAGGGCTATGCCGTGTAGATGATGGCCTAACAGGAGGCTTTAAAAAAAAATTTCTAGTGTCCTTCGTTTGGGAGAAAAATGCAAAGGTACAAGCCAGCTTTTCCTTGCCAATATCTCTCTTTTGCAAAGAGCTGCGCATTGGAAAATTCAGGGCTATGCCGTGTAGATGATGGCCTAACAGGAGGCTCTAAAAAATTTTTTCTAGTGTCCTTCGTTTGGGAGAAAAATGCAAAGGTACAAGACAGCTTTTCCTTGCCAATATCTCTCTTTTGCAAAGAGCTGCGCATTGGAAAATTCAGGGCTATGCCGTGTAGATGATGGCCTAACAGGAGGCTTTAAAATTTTCTTTCTAGTGTCCTTTGTTTGGGAGAAAAATGCAAAGGTACAAGAAAGCTTTTCCTTGCCAATATCTCTCTTTTGAAAAGAGCTGCGCATTGGAAAATTCAGGGCTATGCCGTGTAGATGATGGCCTAACAGGAGGCTTTAAAATTTTCTTTCTAGTGTCCTTCGTTTGGTAGAAAAATCCAATGGTACAAGACAGCTTTTCCTTGCCAATATCTCTCTTTTGCAAATAGCTGCGCATTGGAAAATTCAGGGCTATGCCGTGTTGATGATGGCCTAACAGGAGGCTTTAAAATTTTCTTTCTAGTGTCCTTCGTTTGGGAGAAAAATGCAAAGGTACAAGACAGCTTTTCCTTGCCAATATCTCTCTTTTGCAAAGAGCTGCGCATTGGAAAATTCAGGGCTATGCCGTGTAGATGATGACCTAACAGGAGGCTTTAAAAAAAATATTCTAGTGTCCTTCGTTTGGGAGAAAAAGGCAAAGGTACAAGACAGCTTTTCCTTGCCAATATCTCTATTTTGCAAAGAGCTGCGCATTGGAAAATTCAGGGCTATGCCGTGTAGATGATGGCCTAACAGGAGGCTTTAACATTTTCTTTCTAGTGTCCTTCGTTTGGTAGAAAAATCCAATGGTACAAGACTGCTTTTCCTTGCCAATATCTCTCTTTTGCACAAAGCTGCGCATTGGAAAATTCAGGGTTATGCCGTGTAGATGATGGCCTAACAGGAGGCTTTAAAATTTTCTTTGTAGTGTCCTTAGTTTGGGAGAAAAATGCAAAGGTACAAGACAGCTTTTCCTTGCCAATATCTCTCTTTTGCAAAGAGCTGCGCATTGGAAAATTCAGGGCTATGCCGTGTAGATGATGGCCTAACAGGAGGCTTTAAAATTTTCTTTCTAGTGTCCTTCGTTTGGGAGAAAAATCCAATGGTACAAGACAGCTTTTCCTTGCCAATATCTCTCTTTTGCACAAAGCTGCGCATTGGAAAATTCAGGGCTATGCCGTGTAGATGATGGCCTAACAGGAGGCTTTAAAAAATGTTTTCTAGTGTCCTTCGTTTGGGAGAAAAATGCAAAGGTACAAGACAGCTTTTCCTTGCCAATATCTCTCTTTTGCAAAGAGCTGCGCATTGGAAAATTCAGGGCTATGCCGTGTAGATGATGGCCTAACAGGAGGCTTTAAAATTTTCTTTCTAGTGTCCTTCGTGTGGGAGAAAAATGCAAAGGTACAAGACAGCTTTTCCTTGCCAATATCTCTCTTTTGCAAAGAGCTGCGCATTGGAAAATTCAGGGCTATGCCGTGTAGATGATGGCCTAACAGGAGGCTTTAACATTTTCTTTCTAGTGTCCTTCGTTTGGTAGAAAAATCCAATGGTACAAGACTGCTTTTCCTTGCCAATATCTCTCTTTTGCACAAAGCTGCGCATTGGAAAATTCAGGGTTATGCCGTGTAGATGATGGCCTAACAGGAGGCTTTAAAATTTTCTTTGTAGTGTCCTTAGTTTGGGAGAAAAATGCAAAGGTACAAGACAGCTTTTCCTTGCCAATATCTCTCTTTTGCAAAGAGCTGCGCATTGGAAAATTCAGGGCTATGCCGTGTAGATGATGGCCTAACAGGAGGCTTTAAAATTTTCTTTCTAGTGTCCTTCGTTTGGGAGAAAAATCCAAT
Source organism: Pseudophryne corroboree (assembly GCF_028390025.1). Taxonomy (NCBI): domain Eukaryota; kingdom Metazoa; phylum Chordata; class Amphibia; order Anura; family Myobatrachidae; genus Pseudophryne; species Pseudophryne corroboree. The sequence goes on from NW_026967608.1 coordinate 395,708, forward strand.
GGTACAAGACAGCTTTTCCTTGCCAATATCTCTCTTTTGCACAAAGCTGCGCATTGGAAAATTCAGGGCTATGCCGTGTAGATGATGGCCTAACAGGAGGCTTTAAAAATTTCTTTGTAGTGTCCTTAGTTTGGGAGAAAAATGCAAAGGTACAAGACAGCTTTTCCTTGCCAATATCTCTCTTTTGCAAAGAGCTACGCATTGGAAAATTCAGGGCTATACAGTGTAGATGAAGCACTAACAGGAGGCTTTAAAATTTTCATTCTAGTGTCCTTCGTTTGGGAGAAAAATCCAATGGTACAAGAAAGCTTTTCCTTGCCAATATCTCTCTTTTACACAAAGCTGCTCATTGGAAAATTCAGGGCTATGCCGTGTAGATGATGGCCTAACAGGAGGCTTTAAAATTTTCTTTCTAGTGTCCTTCGTTTGGGATAAAAATGCAAAGGTACAAGACAGCTTTTCCTTGCCAATATCTCTCTTTTGCAAAGAGCTGCGCATTGGAAAATTATGGGCTATGCCGTGTAGATGATGGCCTAACAGGAGGCTTTAAAATTTTCTTTCCAGTGTCCTTCGTTTGGGAGAAAAATGCAAAGGTACAAGACAGCTTTTCCTTGCCAATATCTCTCTTTTGCAAAGAGCTGCGCATTGGAAAATTCAGGGCTATGCCGTGTAGATGATGGCCTAACAGGAGGCTTTAAAATTTTCTTTCTAGTGTCCTTCGTTTGGGAGAAAAATGCAAAGGTACAAGACAGCTTTTCCTTGCCAATATCTCTCTTTTGCAAAGAGCTGCGCATTGGAAAATTCAGGGCTATACCGTGTAGATGAAGCACTAACAGGAGGCTTTAAAATTTTCATTCTAGTGTCCTTCGTTTGGGAGAAAAATCCAATGGTACAAGACAGCTTTTCCTTGCCAATATCTCTCTTTTGCACAAAGCTGCTCATTGGAAAATTCAGGGCTATGCCGTGTAGATGAAGGCCTAACAGGAGGCTTTAAAATTTTCTTTCTAGTGTCCTTCGTTTGGGAGAAAAATGCAAAGGTACAAGACAGCTTTTCCTTGCCAATATCTCTCTTTTGCAAAGAGCTGCGCATTGGAAAATTCAGGGCTATGCTGTGTAGATGATGGCCTAACAGGAGGCTTTAAAATTTTCTTTCTAGTGTCCTTCGTCTGGGAGAAAAATGCAAAGGTACAAGACAGCTTTTCCTTGCCAATATCTCTCTTTTGCAAAGAGCTGCGCATTGGAAAATTCAGGGCTATGCCGTGTAGATGATGGCCTAACAGGAGGCTTTAAAATTTTCTTTCTAGTGTCCTTCGTTTGGGAGAAAAATGCAAAGGTACAAGACAGCTTTTCCTTGCCAATATCTCTCTTTTGCAAAGAGCTGCGCATTGTAAAATTCAGGGCTATGCCGTGTAGATGATGGCCTAACAGGAGGCTTTAAAAAAATTTTTCTAGTGTCCTTCGTTTGGGAGAAAAATGCAAAGGTACAAGACAGCTTTTCCTTGCCAATATCTCTCTTTTGCAAAGAGCTGCGCATTGGAAAATTCAGGGCTATGCCGTGTAGATGATGGCCTAACAGGAGGCTTTAAAATTTTCTTTCTAGTGTCCTTCGTTTGGGAGAAAAATGCAAAGGTACAACACAGCTTTTCCTTGCCAATATCTTTCTTTTGCAAAGAGCTGCGCATTGGAAAATTCAGGGCTATGCCGTGTAGATGATGGCCTAACAGGAGGCTTTAAAATTTTCTTTCTAGTGTCCTTCGTTTGGGAGAAAAATGCAAAGGTACAAGACAGCTTATCCTTGCCAATATCTCTCTTTTGCAAAGAGCTGCGCTTTGGAAAATTCAGGGCTATGCCGTGTAGATGATGGCCTAACAGGAGGCTTTAAAATTTTCTTTCTAGTGTCCTTCGTTTGGGAGAAAAATGCAAAGGTACAAGACAGTTTTTCCTTGCCAATATCTCTCTTTTGCAAAGAGCAGCGCATTGGAAAATTCAGGGCTATGCCGTGTAGATGATGGCCTAACAGGAGGCTTTAAAATTTTCTTTCTAGTGTCCTTCGTTTGGGAGAAAAATGCAAAGGTACAAGACAGCTTTTCCTTGCCAATATCTCTCTTTTGCAAAGAGCTGCGCATTGGAAAATTCAGGGCTATGCCGTGTAGATGATGGCCTAACAGGAGGCTTTAAAATTTTCTTTCTAGTGTCCTTCGTTTGGGAGAAAAATGCAAAGGTACAAGACAGCTTATCCTTGCCAATATCTCTCTTTTGCAAAGAGCTGCGCCTTGGAAAATTCAGGGCTATGCCGTGTAGATGATGGCCTAACAGGAGGCTTTAAAAAAAAATTTCTAGTGTCCTTCGTTTGGGAGAAAAATGCAAAGGTACAAGCCAGCTTTTCCTTGCCAATATCTCTCTTTTGCAAAGAGCTGCGCATTGGAAAATTCAGGGCTATGCCGTGTAGATGATGGCCTAACAGGAGGCTCTAAAAATTTTTTTCTAGTGTCCTTCGTTTGGGAGAAAAATGCAAAGGTACAAGACAGCTTTTCCTTGCCAATATCTCTCTTTTGCAAAGAGCTGCGCATTGGAAAATTCAGGGCTATGCCGTGTAGATGATGGCCTAACAGGAGGCTTTAAAATTTTCTTTCTAGTGTCCTTTGTTTGGGAGAAAAATGCAAAGGTACAAGAAAGCTTTTCCTTGCCAATATCTCTCTTTTGCAAAGAGCTGCGCATTGGAAAATTCAGGGCTATGCCGTGTAGATGATGGCCTAACAGGAGGCTTTAAAATTTTCTTTCTAGTGTCCTTCGTTTGGTAGAAAAATCCAATGGTACAAGACAGCTTTTCCTTGCCAATATCTCTCTTTTGCAAATAGCTGCGCATTGGAAAATTCAGGGCTATGCCGTGTTGATGATGGCCTAACAGGAGGCTTTAAAATTTTCTTTCTAGTGTCCTTCGTTTGGGAGAAAAATGCAAAGGTACAAGACAGCTTTTCCTTGCCAATATCTCTCTTTTGCAAAGAGCTGCGCATTGGAAAATTCAGGGCTATGCCGTGTAGATGATGACCTAACAGGAGGCTTTAAAAAAAATATTCTAGTGTCCTTCGTTTGGGAGAAAAAGGCAAAGGTACAAGACAGCTTTTCCTTGCCAATATCTCTATTTTGCAAAGAGCTGCGCATTGGAAAATTCAGGGCTATGCCGTGTAGATGATGGCCTAACAGGAGGCTTTAACATTTTCTTTCTAGTGTCCTTCGTTTGGTAGAAAAATCCAATGGTACAAGACTGCTTTTCCTTGCCAATATCTCTCTTTTGCACAAAGCTGCGCATTGGAAAATTCAGGGTTATGCCGTGTAGATGATGGCCTAACAGGAGGCTTTAAAATTTTCTTTGTAGTGTCCTTAGTTTGGGAGAAAAATGCAAAGGTACAAGACAGCTTTTCCTTGCCAATATCTCTCTTTTGCAAAGAGCTGCGCATTGGAAAATTCAGGGCTATGCCGTGTAGATGATGGCCTAACAGGAGGCTTTAAAATTTTCTTTCTAGTGTCCTTCGTTTGGGAGAAAAATCCAATGGTACAAGACAGCTTTTCCTTGCCAATATCTCTCTTTTGCACAAAGCTGCGCATTGGAAAATTCAGGGCTATGCCGTGTAGATGATGGCCTAACAGGAGGCTTTAAAAATTTCTTTGTAGTGTCCTTAGTTTGGGAGAAAAAAGCAAAGGTACAAGACAGCTTTTCCTTGCCAATATCTCTCTTTTGCAAAGAGCTACGCATTGGAAAATTCAGGGCTATACCGTGTAGATGAAGCACTAACAGGAGGCTTTAAAATTTTCATTCTAGTGTCCTTCGTTTGGGAGAAAAATCCAATGGTACAAGAAAGCTTTTCCTTGCCAATATCTCTCTTTTACACAAAGCTGCTCATTGGAAAATTCAGGGCTATGCCGTGTAAATGATGGCCTAACAGGAGGCTTTAAAATTTTCTTTCTAGTGTCCTTCGATTGGGAGAAAAATGCAAAGGTACAAGACAGCTTTTCCTTGCCAATATCTCTCTTTTGCAAAGAGCTGCGCATTGGAAAATTATGGGCTATGCCGTGTAGATGATGGCCTAACAGGAGGCTTTAAAATTTTCTTTCTAGTGTCCTTCGTTTGGGAGAAAAATGCAAAGGTACAAGACAGCTTTTCCTTGCCAATATCTCTCTTTTGCAAAGAGCTGCGCATTGGAAAATTCAGGGCTATGCCGTGTAGATGATGGCCTAACAGGAGGCTTTAACATTTTCTTTCTAGTGTCCTTCGTTTGGTATAAAAATCCAATGGTACAAGACTGCTTTTCCTTGCCAATATCTCTCTTTTGCACAAAGCTGCGCATTGGAAAATTCAGGGTTATGCCGTGTAGATGATGGCCTAACAGGAGGCTTTAAAATTTTCTTTGTAGTGTCCTTAGTTTGGGAGAAAAATGCAAAGGTACAAGACAGCTTTTCCTTGCCAATATCTCTCTTTTACAAAGAGCTGCGCATTGGAAAATTCAGGGCTATGCCGTGTAGATGATGGCCTAACAGGAGGCTTTAAAATTTTCTTTCTAGTGTCCTTCGTTTGGGAGAAAAATCCAATGGTACAAGACAGCTTTTCCTTGCCAATATCTCTCTTTTGCACAAAGCTGCGCATTGGAAAATTCAGGGCTATGCCGTGTAGATGATGGCCTAACAGGAGGCTTTAAAAATTTCTTTGTAGTGTCCTTAGTTTGGGAGAAAAAAGCAAAGGTACAAGACAGCTTTTCCTTGCCAATATCTCTCTTTTGCAAAGAGCTACGCATTGGAAAATTCAGGGCTATACCGTGTAGATGAAGCACTAACAGGAGGCTTTAAAATTTTCATTCTAGTGTCCTTCGTTTGGGAGAAAAATCCAATGGTACAAGAAAGCTTTTCCTTGCCAATATCTCTCTTTTACACAAAGCTGCTCATTGGAAAATGCAGGGCTATGCCGTGTAGATGATGGCCTAACAGGAGGCTTTAAAATTTTCTTTCTAGTGTCCTTCGTTTGGGAGAAATATGCAAAGGTACAAGACAGCTTTTCCTTGCCAATATCTCTCTTTTGCAAAGAGCTGCGCATTGGAAAATTATAGGCTATGCCGTGTAGATGATGGCCTAACAGGAGGCTTTAAAATTTTCTTTCTAGTGTCCTTCGTTTGGGAGAAAAATGCAAAGGTACAAGACAGCTTTTCCTTGCCAATATCTCTCTTTTGCAAAGAGCTGCGCATTGGAAAATTCAGGGCTATGCCGTGTAGATGATGGCCTAACAGGAGGCTTTAAAATTTTCTTTCTAGTGTCCTTCGTTTGGGAGAAAAATGCAAAGGTACAAGACAGCTTTTCCTTGCCAATATCTCTCTTTTGCAAAGAGCTGCGCATTGGAAAATTCAGGGCTATGCCGTGTTGATGATGGCCTAACAGGAGGCTTTAAAATTTTCTTTCTAGTGTCCTTCGTTTGGGAGAAAAATGCAAAGGTACAAGACAGCTTTTCCTTGCCAATATCTCTCTTTTGCAAAGAGCTGCGCATTGGAAAATTCAGGGCTATGCCGTGTAGATGATGACCTAACAGGAGGCTTTAAAAAAAATATTCTAGTGTCCTTCGTTTGGGAGAAAAAGGCAAAGGTACAAGACAGCTTTTCCTTGCCAATATCTCTATTTTGCAAAGAGCTGCGCATTGGAAAATTCAGGGCTATGCCGTGTAGATGATGGCCTAACAGGAGGCTTTAACATTTTCTTTCTAGTGTCCTTCGTTTGGTAGAAAAATCCAATGGTACAAGACTGCTTTTCCTTGCCAATATCTCTCTTTTGCACAAAGCTGCGCATTGGAAAATTCAGGGTTATGCCGTGTAGATGATGGCCTAACAGGAGGCTTTAAAATTTTCTTTGTAGTGTCCTTAGTTTGGGAGAAAAATGCAAAGGTACAAGACAGCTTTTCCTTGCCAATATCTCTCTTTTGCAAAGAGCTGCGCATTGGAAAATTCAGGGCTATGCCGTGTAGATGATGGCCTAACAGGAGGCTTTAAAATTTTATTTCTAGTGTCCTTCGTTTGGGAGAAAAATCCAATGGTACAAGACAGCTTTTCCTTGCCAATATCTCTCTTTTGCACAAAGCTGCGCATTGGAAAATTCAGGGCTATGCCGTGTAGATGATGGCCTAACAGGAGGCTTTAAAAATTTCTTTGTAGTGTCCTTAGTTTGGGAGAAAAAAGCAAAGGTACAAGACAGCTTTTCCTTGCCAATATCTCTCTTTTGCAAAGAGCTACGCATTGGAAAATTCAGGGCTATACCGTGTAGATGAAGCACTAACAGGAGGCTTTAAAATTTTCATTCTAGTGTCCTTCGTTTGGGAGAAAAATCCAATGGTACAAGAAAGCTTTTCCTTGCCAATATCTCTCTTTTACACAAAGCTGCTCATTGGAAAATTCAGGGCTATGCCGTGTAGATGATGGCCTAACAGGAGGCTTTAAAATTTTCTTTCTAGTGTCCTTCGTTTGGGAGAAAAATGCAAAGGTACAAGACAGCTTTTCCTTGCCAATATCTCTCTTTTGCAAAGAGCTGCGCATTGGAAAATTATGGGCTATGCCGTGTAGATGATGGCCTAACAGGAGGCTTTAAAATTTTCTTTCTAGTGTCCTTCGTTTGGGAGAAAAATGCAAAGGTACAAGACAGCTTTTCCTTGCCAATATCTCTCTTTTGCAAAGAGCTGCGCATTGGAAAATTCAGGGCTATGCCGTGTAGATGATGGCCTAACAGGAGGCTTTAACATTTTCTTTCTAGTGTCCTTCGTTTGGTATAAAAATCCAATGGTACAAGACTGCTTTTCCTTGCCAATATCTCTCTTTTGCACAAAGCTGCGCATTGGAAAATTCAGGGTTATGCCGTGTAGATGATGGCCTAACAGGAGGCTTTAAAATTTTCTTTGTAGTGTCCTTAGTTTGGGAGAAAAATGCAAAGGTACAAGACAGCTTTTCCTTGCCAATATCTCTCTTTTACAAAGAGCTGCGCATTGGAAAATTCAGGGCTATGCCGTGTAGATGATGGCCTAACAGGAGGCTTTAAAATTTTCTTTCTAGTGTCCTTCGTTTGGGAGAAAAATCCAATGGTACAAGACAGCTTTTCCTTGCCAATATCTCTCTTTTGCACAAAGCTGCGCATTGGAAAATTCAGGGCTATGCCGTGTAGATGATGGCCTAACAGGAGGCTTTAAAAATTTCTTTGTAGTGTCCTTAGTTTGGGAGAAAAAAGCAAAGGTACAAGACAGCTTTTCCTTGCCAATATCTCTCTTTTGCAAAGAGCTACGCATTGGAAAATTCAGGGCTATACCGTGTAGATGAAGCACTAACAGGAGGCTTTAAAATTTTCATTCTAGTGTCCTTCGTTTGGGAGAAAAATCCAATGGTACAAGAAAGCTTTTCCTTGCCAATATCTCTCTTTTACACAAAGCTGCTCATTGGAAAATTCAGGGCTATGCCGTGTAGATGATGGCCTAACAGGAGGCTTTAAAATTTTCTTTCTAGTGTCCTTCGTTTGGGAGAAAAATGCAAAGGTACAAGACAGCTTTTCCTTGCCAATATCTCTCTTTTGCAAAGAGCTGCGCATTGGAAAATTATAGGCTATGCCGTGTAGATGATGGCCTAACAGGAGGCTTTAAAATTTTCTTTCTAGTGTCCTTCGTTTGGGAGAAAAATGCAAAGGTACAAGACAGCTTTTCCTTGCCAATATCTCTCTTTTGCAAAGAGCTGCGCATTGGAAAATTCAGGGCTATGCCGTGTAGATGATGGCCTAACAGGAGGCTTTAAAATTTTCTTTCTAGTGTCCTTCGTTTGGGAGAAAAATGCAAAGGTACAAGACAGCTTTTCCTTGCCAATATCTCTCTTTTGCAAAGAGCTGCGCATTGGAAAATTCGGGGCTATACCGTGTAGATGAAGCACTAACAGGAGGCTTTAAAATTTTCATTCTAGTGTCCTTCGTTTGGGAGAAAAATCCAATGGTACAAGACAGCTTTTCCTTGCCAATATCTCTCTTTTGCACAAAGCTGCTCATTGGAAAATTCAGGGCTATGCCGTGTAGATGATGGCCTAACAGGAGGCTTTAAAATTTTCTTTCTAGTGTCCTTCGTTTGGGAGAAAAATGCAAAGGTACAAGACAGCTTTTCCTTGCCAATATCTCTCTTTTGCAAAGAGCTGCGCATTGGAAAATTCAGGGCTATGCTGTGTAGATGATGGCCTAACAGGAGGCTTTAAAATTTTCTTTCTAGTGTCCTTCGTCTGGGAGAAAAATGCAAAGGTACAAGACAGCTTTTCCTTGCCAATATCTCTCTTTTGCAAAGAGCTGCGCATTGGAAAATTCAGGGCTATGCCGTGTAGATGATGGCCTAACAGGAGGCTTTAAAATTTTCTTTCTAGTGTCCTTCGTTTGGGAGAAAAATGCAAAGGTACAAGACAGCTTTTCCTTGCCAATATCTCTCTTTTGCAAAGAGCTGCGCATTGTAAAATTCAGGGCTATGCCGTGTAGATGATGGCCTAACAGGAGGCTTTAAAAAAAATTTTCTAGTGTCCTTCGTTTGGGAGAAAAATGCAAAGGTACAACACAGCTTTTCCTTGCCAATATCTCTCTTTTGCAAAGAGCTGCGCATTGGAAAATTCAGGGCTATGCCGTGTAGATGATGGCCTAACAGGAGGCTTTAAAATTTTCTTTCTAGTGTCCTTCGTTTGGGAGAAAAATGCAAAGGTACAAGACAGCTTTTCCTTGCCAATATCTCTCTTTTGCAAAGAGCTGCGCATTGGAAAATTCAGGGCTATGCCGTGTAGATGATGGCCTAACAGGAGGCTTTAAAATTTTCTTTCTAGTGTCCTTCGTTTGGGAGAAAAATGCAAAGGTACAAGACAGTTTTTCCTTGCCAATATCTCTCTTTTGCAAAGAGCTGCGCATTGGAAAATTCAGGGCTATGCCGTGTAGATGATGGCCTAACAGGAGGCTTTAAAATTTTCTTTCTAGTGTCCTTCGTTTGGGAGAAAAATGCAAAGGTACAAGACAGCTTTTCCTTGCCAATATCTCTCTTTTGCAAAGAGCTGCGCATTGGAAAATTCAGGGCTATGCCGTGTAGATGATGGCCTTACAGGAGGCTTTAAAATTTTCTTTCTAGTGTCCTTCGTTTGGGAGAAAAATGCAAAGGTACAAGACAGCTTATCCTTGCCAATATCTCTCTTTTGCAAAGAGCTGCGCATTGGAAAATTCAGGACTATGCCGTGTAGATGATGGCCTAACAGGAGGCTTTAAAAAAAATTTTCTAGTGTCCTTCGTTTGGGAGAAAAATGCAAAGGTACAAGACAGCTTTTCCTTGCCAATATCTCTCTTTTGCAAAGAGCTGCGCATTGGAAAATTCAGGGCTATGCCGTGTAGATGATGGCCTAACAGGAGGCTTTAAAATTTTCTTTCTAGTGTCCTTCGTTTGGGAGAAAAATGCAAAGGTACATGACAGCTTTTCCTTGCCAATATCTCTCTTTTGCAAAGAGCTGCGCATTTGAAAATTCAGGGCTATGCCGTGTAGATGATGGCCTAACAGGAGGCTTTAAAATTTTCTTTCTAGTGTCCTTCGTTTGGGAGAAAAATGCAAAGGTACAAGACAGTTTTTCCTTGCCAATATCTCTCTTTTGCAAAGAGCTGCGCATTGGAAAATTCAGGGCTATGCCGTGTAGATGATGGCCTAACAGGAGGCTTTAAAATTTTCTTTCTAGTGTCCTTCGTTTGTGAGAAAAATGCAAAGGTACAAGACAGCTTTTCCTTGCCAATATCTCTCTTTTGCAAAGAGCTGCGCAATGGAAAATTCAGGGCTATGCCGTGTAGATGATGGCCTAACAGGAGGCTTTAAAATTTTCTTTCTAGTGTCCTTCGTTTTGGAGAAAAATGCAAAGGTACAAGACAGCTTATCCTTGCCAATATCTCTCTTTTGCAAAGAGCTGCGCATTGGAAAATTCAGGGCTATGCCGTGTAGATGATGGCCTAACAGGAGGCTTTAAAAAAAAATTTCTAGTGTCCTTCGTTTGGGAGAAAAATGCAAAGGTACAAGACAGCTTATCCTTGCCAATATCTCTCTTTTGCAAAGAGCTGCGCATTGGAAAATTCAGGGCTATGCCGTGTAGATGATGGCCTAACAGGAGGCTTTAAAATTTTCTTTCTAGTGTTCTTCGTTTGGGAGAAAAACGCAAAGGTACAAGACAGCTTTTCCTTGCCAATATCTCTCTTTTGCAAAGAGCTGCGCATTGGAAAATTCAGGGCTATGCCGTGTAGATGATGGCCTAACAGGAGGCTTTAAAATTTTCTTTCTAGTGCCCTTCGTTTGGGAGAAAAATGCAAAGGTACAAGACAGCTTATCCTTGCCAATATCTCTCTTTTGCAAAGAGCTGCGCATTGGAAAATTCAGGGCTATGCCGTGTAGATGATGGCCTAACAGGAGGCTTTAAAATTTTCTTTCTAGTGTCCTTCGTTTGGGAGAAAAATGCAAAGGTACAAGACAGTTTTTCCTTGCCAATATCTCTCTTTTGTAAAGAGCTGCGCATTGGAAAATTCAGGGCTATGCCGTGTAGATGATGGCCTAACAGGAGGCTTTAAAATTTTCTTTCTAGTGTCCTTCGTTTGGGAGAAAAATGCAAAGGTACAAGACAGCTTTTCCTTGCCAATATCTCTCTTTTGCAAAGAGCTGCGCATTGGAAAATTCAGGGCTATGCCGTGTAGATGATGGCCTAACAGGAGGCTTTAAAATTTTCTTTCTAGTGTCCTTCGTTTGGGAGAAAAATGCAAAGGTACAAGACAGCTTATCCTTGCCACTATCTCTCTTTTGCAAAGAGCTGCGCATTGGAAAATTCAGGGCTATGCCGTGTAGATGATGGCCTAACAGGAGGCTTTAAAAAAAAATTTCTAGTGTCCTTCGTTTGGGAGAAAAATGCAAAGGTACAAGACATCTTTTCCTTGCCAATATCTCTCTTTTGCAAAGAGCTGCGCATTGGAAAATTCAGGGCTATGCCGTGTAGATGATGGCCTAACAGGAGGCTCTAAAAAATTTTTTCTAGTGTCCTTCGTTTGGGAGAAAAATGCAAAGGTACAAGACAGCTTTTCCTTGCCAATATCTCTATTTTGCAAAGAGCTGCGCATTGGAAAATTCAGGGCTATGCCGTGTAGATGATGGCCTAACAGGAGGCTTTAAAATTTTCTTTCTAGTGTCCTTCGTTTGGGAGAAAAATGCAAAGGTACAAGAAAGCTTTTCCTTGCCAATATCTCTCTTTTGCAAAGAGCTGCGCATTGGAAAATTCAGGGCTATGCCGTGTAGATGATGGCCTAACAGGAGGCTTTAAAATTTTCTTTCTAGTGCCCTTCGTTTGGGAGAAAAATGCAAAGGTACAAGACAGCTTATCCTTGCCAATATCTCTCTTTTGCAAAGAGCTGCGCATTGGAAAATTCAGGGCTATGCCGTGTAGATGATGGCCTAACAGGAGGCTTTAAAATTTTCTTTCTAGTGTCCTTCGTTTGGGAGAAAAATGCAAAGGTACAAGACAGTTTTTCCTTGCCAATATCTCTCTTTTGTAAAGAGCTGCGCATTGGAAAATTCAGGGCTATGCCGTGTAGATGATGGCCTAACAGGAGGCTTTAAAATTTTCTTTCTAGTGTCCTTCGTTTGGGAGAAAAATGCAAAGGTACAAGACAGCTTTTCCTTGCCAATATCTCTCTTTTGCAAAGAGCTGCGCATTGGAAAATTCAGGGCTATGCCGTGTAGATGATGGCCTAACAGGAGGCTTTAAAATTTTCTTTCTAGTGTCCTTCGTTTGGGAGAAAAATGCAAAGGTACAAGACAGCTTATCCTTGCCAATATCTCTCTTTTGCAAAGAGCTGCGCATTGGAAAATTCAGGGCTATGCCGTGTAGATGATGGCCTAACAGGAGGCTTTAAAATTTTCTTTCTAGTGTCCTTCGTTTGGTAGAAAAATCCAATGGTACAAGACAGCTTTTCCTTGCCAATATCTCTCTTTTGCAAATAGCTGCGCATTGGAAAATTCAGGGCTATGCCGTGTTGATGATGGCCTAACAGGAGGCTTTAAAATTTTCTTTCTAGTGTCCTTCGTTTGGGAGAAAAATGCAAAGGTACAAGACAGCTTTTCCTTGCCAATATCTCTCTTTTGCAAAGAGCTGCGCATTGGAAAATTCAGGGCTATGCCGTGTAGATGATGACCTAACAGGAGGCTTTAAAAAAAATTTTCTAGTGTCCTTCGTTTGGGAGAAAAAGGCAAAGGTACAAGACAGCTTTTCCTTGCCAATATCTCTCTTTTACAAAGAGCTGCGCATTGGAAAATTCAGGACTATGCCGTGTAGATGATGGCCTAACAGGAGGCTTTAAAATTTTCTTTCTAGTGTCCTTCGTTTGGGAGAAAAATGCAAAGGTACAAGACAGCTTTTCCTTGCCAATATCTCTCTTTTGCAAAGAGCTGCGCATTGGAAAATTCAGGGCTATACCGTGTAGATGAAGCACTAACAGGAGGCTTTAAAATTTTCATTCTAGTGTCCTTCGTTTGGGAGAAAAATCCAATGGACAAGACAGCTTTTCCTTGCCAATATCTCTCTTTTGCACAAAGCTGCTAATTGGAAAATTCAGGGCTATGCCGTGTAGATGATGGCCTAACAGGAGGCTTTAAAATTTTCTTTCTAGTGTCCTTCGTTTGGGAGAAAAATGCAAAGGTACAAGACAGCTTTTCCTTGCCAATATCTCTCTTTTGCAAAGAGCTGCGCATTGTAAAATTCAGGGCTATGCCGTGTAGATGATGGCCTAACAGGAGGCTTTAAAAAAAATTTTCTAGTGTCCTTCGTTTGGGAGAAAAATGCAAAGGTACAAGACAGCTTATCCTTGCCAATATCTCTCTTTTGCAAAGAGCTGCGCATTGGAAAATTCAGGGCTATGCCGTGTAGATGATGGCCTAACAGGAGGCTTTAAAAAAATTTTTCTAGTGTCCTTCGTTTGGGAGAAAAATGCAAAGGTACAAGACAGCTTTTCCTTGCCAATATCTCTCTTTTGCAAAGAGCTGCGCATTGGAAAATTCAGGGCTATGCCGTGTAGATGATGGCCTAACAGGAGGCTCTAAAAAAATTTTTCTAGTGTCCTTCGTTTGGGAGAAAAATGCAAAGGTACAAGACAGCTTTTCCTTGCCAATATCTCTCTTTTGCAAAGAGCTGCGCATTGGAAAATTCAGGGCTATGCCGTGTAGCTGATGGCCTAACAGGAGGCTGTAAAATTTTCTTTCTAGTGTCCTTCGTTTGGGAGAAAAATGCAAAGGTACAAGAAAGCTTTTCCTTGCCAATATCTCTCTTTTGCAAAGAGCTGCGCATTGGAAAATTCAGGGCTATGCCGTGTAGATGATGGCCTAACAGGAGGCTTTAAAATTTTCTTTCTAGTGTCCTTCGTTTGGTAGAAAAATCCAATGGTACAAGACAGCTTTTCCTTGCCAATATCTCTCTTTTGCAAATAGCTGCGCATTGGAAAATTCAGGGCTATGCCGTGTTGATGATGGCCTAACAGGAGGCTTTAAAATTTTCTTTCTAGTGTCCTTCGTTTGGGAGAAAAAGGCAAAGGTACAAGACAGCTTTTCCTTGCCAATATCTCTCTTTTGCAAAGAGCTGCGCATTGGAAAATTCAGGGCTATGCCGTGTAGATGATGGCCTAACAGGAGGCTTTAAAATTTTCTTTCTAGTGTCCTTCGTTTGGGAGAAAAATGCAAAGGTACAAGACAGCTTTTCCTTGCCAATATCTCTCTTTTGCAAAGAGCCGCGCATTGGAAAATTCAGGGCTATGCCGTGTAGATGATGGCCTAACAGGAGGCTTTAAAAAATGTTTTCTAGTGTCCTTCGTTTGGGAGAAAAATGCAAAGGTACAAGACAGCTTTTCCTTGCCAATATCTCTCTTTTGCAAAGAGCTACGCATTGGAAAATTCAGGGCTATACCGTGTAGATGAAGCACTAACAGGAGGCTTTAAAATTTTCATTCTAGTGTCCTTCGTTTGGGAGAAAAATCCAATGGTACAAGAAAGCTTTTCCTTGCCAATATCTCTCTTTTACACAAAGCTGCTCATTGGAAAATTCAGGGCTATGCCGTGTAGATGATGGCCTAACAGGAGGCTTTAAAATTTTCTTTCTAGTGTCCTTCGTTTGGGAGAAAAATGCAAAGGTACAAGACAGCTTTTCCTTGCCAATATCTCTCTTTTGCAAAGAGCTGCGCATTGGAAAATTATGGGCTATGCCGTGTAGATGATGGCCTAACAGGAGGCTTTAAAATTTTCTTTCTAGTGTCCTTCGTTTGGGAGAAAAATGCAAAGGTACATGACAGCTTTTCCTTGCCAATATCTCTCTTTTGCAAAGAGCTGCGCATTGGAAAATTCAGGGCTATGCCGTGTAGATGATGGCCTAACAGGAGGCTTTAAAATTTTCTTTCTAGTGTCCTTCGTTTGGGAGAAAAATGCAAAGGTACACGACAGCTTTTCCTTGCCAATATCTCTCTTTTGCAAAGAGCTGCGCATTGGAAAATTCAGGGCTATGCCGTGTAGATGATGGCCTAACAGGAGGCTTTAAAATTTTCTTTCTAGTGTCCTTCGTTTGGGAGAAAAATGCAAAGGTACAAGACAGCTTTTCCTTGCCAATATCTCTCTTTTGCAAAGAGCTGCGCATTGGAAAATTCAGGGCTATGCCGTGTAGATGATGGCCTAACAGGAGGCTTTAAAAAAAATGTTCTAGTGTCCTTCGTTTGGGAGAAAAATGCAAAGGTACAAGACAGCTTTTCCTTGCCAATATCTCTCTTTTGCAAAGAGCTGCGCATTGGAAAATTCAGGGCTATGCCGTGTAGATGATGGCCTAACAGGAGGCTTTAAAATTTTCTTTCTAGTGTCCTTCGTTTGGGAGAAAAATGCAAAGGTACAAGACAGCTTATCCTTGCCAATATCTCTCTTTTGCAAAGAGCTGCGCATTGGAAAATTCAGGGCTATGCCGTGTAGATGATGGCCTAACAGGAGGCTTTAAAATTTTCTTTCTAGTGTCCTTCGTTTGGGAGAAAAATGCAAAGGTACAAGACAGTTTTTCCTTGCCAATATCTCTCTTTTGCAAAGAGCTGCGCATTGGAAAATTCAGGGCTATGCCGTGTAGATGATGGCCTAACAGGAGGCTTTAAAATTTTCTTTCTAGTGTCCTTCGTTTGGGAGAAAAATGCAAAGGTACAAGACAGCTTTTCCTTGCCAATATCTCTCTTTTGCAAAGAGCTGCGCATTGGAAAATTCAGGGCTATGCCGTGTAGATGATGGCCTTACAGGAGGCTTTAAAATTTTCTTTCTAGTGTCCTTCGTTTGGGAGAAAAATGCAAAGGTACAAGACAGCTTATCCTTGCCAATATCTCTCTTTTGCAAAGAGCTGCGCATTGGAAAATTCAGGACTATGCCGTGTAGATGATGGCCTAACAGGAGGCTTTAAAAAAATTTTTCTAGTGTCCTTCGTTTGGGAGAAAAATGCAAAGGTACAAGACAGCTTTTCCTTGCCAATATCTCTCTTTTGCAAAGAGCTGCGCATTGGAAAATTCAGGGCTATGCCGTGTAGATGATGGCCTAACAGGAGGCTTTAAAATTTTCTTTCTAGTGTCCTTCGTTTGGGAGAAAAATGCAAAGGTACATGACAGCTTTTCCTTGCCAATATCTCTCTTTTGCAAAGAGCTGCGCATTGGAAAACTCAGGGCTATGCCGTGTAGATGATGGCCTAACAGGAGGCTTTAAAATTTTCTTTCTAGTGTCCTTCGTTTGGGAGAAAAATGCAAAGGTACAAGACAGTTTTTCCTTGCCAATATCTCTCTTTTGCAAAGAGCTGCGCATTGGAAAATTCAGGGCTATGCCGTGTAGATGATGGCCTAACAGGAGGCTTTAAAATTTTCTTTCTAGTGTCCTTCGTTTGTGAGAAAAATGCAAAGGTACAAGACAGCTTTTCCTTGCCAATATCTCTCTTTTGCAAAGAGCTGCGCAATGGAAAATTCAGGGCTATGCCGTGTAGATGATGGCCTAACAGGAGGCTTTAAAATTTTCTTTCTAGTGTCCTTCGTTTGGGAGAAAAATGCAAAGGTACAAGACAGCTTATCCTTGCCAATATCTCTCTTTTGCAAAGAGCTGCGCATTGGAAAATTCAGGGCTATGCCGTGTAGATGATGGCCTAACAGGAGGCTTTAAAAAAAAATTTCTAGTGTCCTTCGTTTGGGAGAAAAATGCAAAGGTACAAGACAGCTTTTCCTTGCCAATATCTCTCTTTTGCAAAGAGCTGCGCATTGGAAAATTCAGGGCTATGCCGTGTAGATGATGGCCTAACAGGAGGCTTTAAAATTTTCTTTCTAGTGTTCTTCGTTTGGGAGAAAAACGCAAAGGTACAAGACAGCTTTTCCTTGCCAATATCTCTCTTTTGCAAAGAGCTGCGCATTGGAAAATTCAGGGCTATGCCGTGTAGATGATGGCCTAACAGGAGGCTTTAAAATTTTCTTTCTAGTGCCCTTCGTTTGGGAGAAAAATGCAAAGGTACAAGACAGCTTATCCTTGCCAATATCTCTCTTTTGCAAAGAGCTGCGCATTGGAAAATTCAGGGCTATGCCGTGTAGATGATGGCCTAACAGGAGGCTTTAAAATTTTCTTTCTAGTGTCCTTCGTTTGGGAGAAAACTGCAAAGGTACAAGACAGTTTTTCCTTGCCAATATCTCTCTTTTGTAAAGAGCTGCGCATTGGAAAATTCAGGGCTATGCCGTGTAGATGATGGCCTAACAGGAGGCTTTAAAATTTTCTTTCTAGTGTCCTTCGTTTGGGAGAAAAATGCAAAGGTACAAGACAGCTTTTCCTTGCCAATATCTCTCTTTTGCAAAGAGCTGCGCATTGGAAAATTCAGGGCTATGCCGTGTAGATGATGGCCTAACAGGAGGCTTTAAAATTTTCTTTCTAGTGTCCTTCGTTTGGGAGAAAAATGCAAAGGTACAAGACAGCTTATCCTTGCCAATATCTCTCTTTTGCAAAGAGCTGCGCATTGGAAAATTCAGGGCTATGCCGTGTAGATGATGGCCTAACAGGAGGCTTTAAAAAAAAATTTCTAGTGTCCTTCGTTTGGGAGAAAAATGCAAAGGTACAAGACATCTTTTCCTTGCCAATATCTCTCTTTTGCAAAGAGCTGCGCATTGGAAAATTCAGGGCTATGCCGTGTAGATGATGGCCTAACAGGAGGCTCTAAAAAAAATTTTCTAGTGTCCTTCGTTTGGGAGAAAAATGCAAAGGTACAAGACAGCTTTTCCTTGCCAATATCTCTATTTTGCAAAGAGCTGCGCATTGGAAAATTCAGGGCTATGCCGTGTAGATGATGGCCTAACAGGAGGCTTTAAAATTTTCTTTCTAGTGTCCTTCGTTTGGGAGAAAAATGCAAAGGTACAAGAAAGCTTTTCCTTGCCAATATCTCTCTTTTGCAAAGAGCTGCGCATTGGAAAATTCAGGGCTATGCCGTGTAGATGATGGCCTAACAGGAGGCTTTAAAATTTTCTTTCTAGTGCCCTTCGTTTGGGAGAAAAATGCAAAGGTACAAGACAGCTTATCCTTGCCAATATCTCTCTTTTGCAAAGAGCTGCGCATTGGAAAATTCAGGGCTATGCCGTGTAGATGATGGCCTAACAGGAGGCTTTAAAATTTTCTTTCTAGTGTCCTTCGTTTGGGAGAAAAATGCAAAGGTACAAGACAGTTTTTCCTTGCCAATATCTCTCTTTTGTAAAGAGCTGCGCATTGGAAAATTCAGGGCTATGCCGTGTAGATGATGGCCTAACAGGAGGCTTTAAAATTTTCTTTCTAGTGTCCTTCGTTTGGGAGAAAAATGCAAAGGTACAAGACAGCTTTTCCTTGCCAATATCTCTCTTTTGCAAAGAGCTGCGCATTGGAAAATTCAGGGCTATGCCGTGTAGATGATGGCCTAACAGGAGGCTTTAAAAAAAATTTTCTAGTGTCCTTCGTTTGGGAGAAAAATGCAAAGGTACAAGACATCTTTTCCTTGCCAATATCTCTCTTTTGCAAAGAGCTGCGCATTGGAAAATTCAGGGCTATGCCGTGTAGATGATGGCCTAACAGGAGGCTCTAAAAAAATTTTTCTAGTGTCCTTCGTTTGGGAGAAAAATGCAAAGGTACAAGACAGCTTTTCCTTGCCAATATCTCTCTTTTGCAAAGAGCTGCGCATTGGAAAATTCAGGGCTATGCCGTGTAGATGATGGCCTAACAGGAGGCTTTAAAATTTTCTTTCTAGTGTCCTTCGTTTGGGAGAAAAATGCAAAGGTACAAGAAAGCTTTTCCTTGCCAATATCTCTCTTTTGCAAAGAGCTGCGCATTGGAAAATTCAGGGCTATGCCGTGTAGATGATGGCCTAACAGGAGGCTTTAAAATTTTCTTTCTAGTGTCCTTCGTTTGGTAGAAAAATCCAATGGTACAAGACACCTTTTCCTTGCCAATATCTCTCTTTTGCAAATAGCTGCGCATTGGAAAATTCAGGGCTATGCCGTGTTGATGATGGCCTAACAGGAGGCTTTAAAATTTTCTTTCTAGTGTCCTTCGTTTGGGAGAAAAATGCAAAGGTACAAGACAGCTTTTCCTTGCCAATATCTCTCTTTTGCAAAGAGCTGCGCATTGGAAAATTCAGGGCTATGCCGTGTAGATGATGACCTAACAGGAGGCTTTAAAAAATTTTTTCTAGTGTCCTTCGTTTGGGAGAAAAAGGCAAAGGTACAAGACAGCTTTTCCTTGCCAATATCTCTCTTTTACAAAGAGCTGCGCATTGGAAAATTCAGGACTATGCCGTGTAGATGATGGCCTAACAGGAGGCTTTAAAATTTTCATTCTAGTGTCCTTCGTTTGGGAGAAAAATGCAAAGGTACAAGACAGCTTTTCCTTGCCAATATCTCTCTTTTGCAAAGAGCTGCGCATTGGAAAATTCAGGGCTATACCGTGTAGATGAAGCACTAACAGGAGGCTTTAAAATTTTCATTCTAGTGTCCTTCGTTTGGGAGAAAAATCCAATGGACAAGACAGCTTTTCCTTGCCAATATCTCTCTTTTGCACAAAGCTGCTCATTGGAAAATTCAGGGCTATGCCGTGTAGATGATGGCCTAACAGGAGGCTTTAAAATTTTCTTTCTAGTGTCCTTCGTTTGGGAGAAAAATGCAAAGGTACAAGACAGCTTTTCCTTGCCAATATCTCTCTTTTGCAAAGAGCTGCGCATTGTAAAATTCAGGGCTATGCCGTGTAGATGATGGCCTAACAGGAGGCTTTAAAAAAATTTTTCTAGTGTCCTTCGTTTGGGAGAAAAATGCAAAGGTACAAGACAGCTTTTCCTTGCCAATATCTCTCTTTTGCAAAGAGCTGCGCATTGGAAAATTCAGGGCTATGCCGTGTAGATGATGGCCTAACAGGAGGCTTTAAAATTTTCTTTCTAGTGTCCTTCGTTTGGGAGAAAAATGCAAAGGTACAAGACAGCTTTTCCTTGCCAATATCTCATTTTTGCAAAGAGCTGCGCATTGGAAAATTCAGGGCTATGCCGTGTAGATGATGGCCTAACAGGAGGCTTTAAAATTTTCTTTCTAGTGTCCTTCGTTTGGGAGAAAAATGCAAAGGTACAAGACAGCTTATCCTTGCCAATATCTCTCTTTTGCAAAGAGCTGCGCTTTGGAAAATTCAGGGCTATGCCGTGTAGATGATGGCCTAACAGGAGGCTTTAAAATTTTCTTTCTAGTGTCCTTCGTTTGGGAGAAAAATGCAAAGGTACAAGACAGTTTTTCCTTGCCAATATCTCTCTTTTGCAAAGAGCTGCGCATTGGAAAATTCAGGGCTATGCCGTGTAGATGATGGCCTAACAGGAGGCTTTAAAATTTTCTTTCTAGTGTCCTTCGTTTGGGAGAAAAATGCAAAGGTACAAGACAGCTTATCCTTGCCAATATCTCTCTTTTGCAAAGAGCTGCGCATTGGAAAATTCAGGGCTATGCCGTGTAGATGATGGCCTAACAGGAGGCTTTAAAAAAATTTTTCTAGTGTCCTTCGTTTGGGAGAAAAATGCAAAGGTACAAGACAGCTTTTCCTTGCCAATATCTCTCTTTTGCAAAGAGCTGCGCATTGGAAAATTCAGGGCTATGCCGTGTAGATGATGGCCTAACAGGAGGCTCTAAAAAAATTTTTCTAGTGTCCTTCGTTTGGGAGAAAAATGCAAAGGTACAAGACAGCTTTTCCTTGCCAATATCTCTCTTTTGCAAAGAGCTGCGCATTGGAAAATTCAGGGCTATGCCGTGTAGATGATGGCCTAACAGGAGGCTTTAAAATTTTCTTTCTAGTGTCCTTCGTTTGGGAGAAAAATGCAAAGGTACAAGAAAGCTTTTCCTTGCCAATATCTCTCTTTTGCAAAGAGCTGCGCATTGGAAAATTCAGGGCTATGCCGTGTAGATGATGGCCTAACAGGAGGCTTTAAAATTTTCTTTCTAGTGTCCTTCGTTTGGTAGAAAAATCCAATGGTACAAGACAGCTTTTCCTTGCCAATATCTCTCTTTTGCAAATAGCTGCGCATTGGAAAATTCAGGGCTATGCCGTGTTGATGATGGCCTAACAGGAGGCTTTAAAATTTTCTTTCTAGTGTCCTTCGTTTGGGAGAAAAATGCAAAGGTACAAGACAGCTTTTCCTTGCCAATATCTCTCTTTTGCAAAGAGCTGCGCATTGGAAAATTCTGGGCTATGCCGTGTAGATGATGACCTAACAGGAGGCTTTAAAAAAATATTCTAGTGTCCTTCGTTTGGGAGAAAAAGGCAAAGGTACAAGACAGCTTTTCCTTGCCAATATCTCTATTTTGCAAAGAGCTGCGCATTGGAAAATTCAGGGCTATGCCGTGTAGATGATGGCCTAACAGGAGGCTTTAAAATTTTCTTTCTAGTGTCCTTCGTTTGGGAGAAAAATGCAAAGGTACAAGACAGCTTTTCCTTGCCAATATCTCTCTTTTGCAAAGAGCTGCGCATTGGAAAATTCAGGGCTATACCGTGTAGATGAAGCACTAACAGGAGGCTTTAAAATTTTCATTCTAGTGTCCTTCGTTTGGGAGAAAAATCCAATGGTACAAGACAGCTTTTCCTTGCCAATATCTCTCTTTTGCACAAAGCTGCGCATTGGAAAATTCAGGGCTATACCGTGTAGATGAAGCACTAACAGGAGGCTTTAAAATTTTCTTTCTAGTGTCCTTCGTTTGGGAGAGAAATGCAAAGGTACAAGACAGCTTTTCCTTGCCAATATCTCTCTTTTGCAAAGAGCTGCGCATTGGAAAATTCAGGGCTATGCCGTGTAGATGATTGCCTAACAGGAGGCTTTAAAATTTTCTTTCTAGTGTCCTTCGTTTGGGAGAAAAATGCAAAGGTACAAGACAGCTTATCCTTGCCAATATCTCTCTTTTGCAAAGAGCTGCGCATTGGAAAATTCAGGGCTATGCCGTGTAGATGATGGCCTAACAGGAGGCTTTAAAATTTTCTTTCTAGTGTCCTTCGTTTGGGAGAAAAATGCAAAGGTACAAGACAGTTTTTCCTTGCCAATATCTCTCTTTTGCAAAGAGCTGCGCATTGGAAAATTCAGGGCTATGCCGTGTAGATGATGGCCTAACAGGAGGCTTTAAAATTTTCTTTCTAGTGTCCTTCGTTTGGGAGAAAAATGCAAAGGTACAAGACAGCTTTTCCTTGCCAATATCTCTCTTTTGCAAAGAGCTGCGCATTGGAAAATTCAGGGCTATGCCGTGTAGATGATGGCCTAACAGGAGGCTTTAAAAAATGTTTTCTAGTGTCCTTCGTTTGGGAGAAAAATGCAAAGGTACAAGACAGCTTTTCCTTGCCAATATCTCTCTTTTGCAAAGAGCTGCGCATTGGAAAATTCAGGGCTATGCCGTGTAGATGATGGCCTAACAGGAGGCTCTAAAAAAAAATTTCTAGTGTCCTTCGTTTGGGAGAAAAATGCAAAGGTACAAGACAGCTTTTCCTTGCCAATATCTCTCTTTTGCAAAGAGCTGCGCATTGGAAAATTCAGGGCTATGCCGTGTAGATGATGGCCTAACAGGAGGCTTTAAAATTTTCTTTCTAGTGTCCTTCGTTTGGGAGAAAAATGCAAAGGTACAAGAAAGCTTTTCCTTGCCAATATCTCTCTTTTGCAAAGAGCTGCGCATTGGAAAATTCAGGGCTATGCCGTGTAGATGATGGCCTAACAGGAGGCTTTAAAATTTTCTTTCTAGTGTCCTTCGTTTGGTAGAAAAATCCAATGGTACAAGACAGCTTTTCCTTGCCAATATCTCTCTTTTGCAAAGAGCTGCGCATTGGAAAATTCAGGGCTATGCCGTGTTGATGATGGCCTAACAGGAGGCTTTAAAAAAAAATTTCTAGTGTCCGTCGTTTGGGAGAAAAATGCAAAGGTACAAGACAGCTTTTCCTTGCCAATATCTCTCTTTTGCAAAGAGCTGCGCATTGGAAAATTCAGGGCTATGCCGTGTAGATGATGGCCTAACAGGAGGCTTTAAAATTTTCTTTCTAGTGTCCTTCGTTTGGGAGAAAAATGCAAAGGTACAAGACAGCTTTTCCTTGCCAATATCTCTCTTTTGCAAAGAGCTGCGCATTGGAAAATTCAGGGCTATGCCGTGTAGATGATGGCCTAACAGGAGGCTTTAAAAAAAAAATTCTAGTGTCCTTCGTTTGGGAGAAAAATGCAAAGGTACAAGACAGCTTTTCCCTGCTAATATCTCTCTTTTGCAAAGAGCTGCGCATTGGAAAATTCAGGGCTATGCCGTGTAGATGATGGCCTAACAGGAGGCTTTAAAATTTTCTTTCTAGTGTCCTTCGTTTGGGAGAAAAATGCAAAGGTACAAGACAGTTTTTCCTTGCCAATATCTCTCTTTTGTAAAGAGCTGCGCATTGGAAAATTCAGGGCTATGCCGTGTAATTGATGGCCTAACAGGAGGCTTTAAAAAAAAAATTCTAGTGTCCTTCGTTTGGGAGAAAAATGCAAAGGTACAAGACAGCTTATCCTTGCCAATATCTCTCTTTTGCAAAGAGCTGCGCATTGGAAAATTCAGGGCTATGCCGTGTAGATGATGGCCTAACAGGAGGCTTTAAAATTTTCTTTCTAGTGTCCTTCGTTTGGGAGAAAAATGCAAAGGTACAAGACAGTTTTTCCTTGCCAATATCTCTCTTTTGTAAAGAGCTGCGCATTGGAAAATTCAGGGCTATGCCGTGTAGATGATGGCCTAACAGGAGGCTTTAAAAAAAAATTTCTAGTGTCCTTCGTTTGGGAGAAAAATGCAAAGGTACAAGACATCTTTTCCTTGCCAATATCTCTCTTTTGCAAAGAGCTGCGCATTGGAAAATTCAGGGCTATGCCGTGTAGATGATGGCCTAACAGGAGGCTCTAAAAAAAATTTTCTAGTGTCCTTCGTTTGGGAGAAAAATGCAAAGGTACAAGACAGCTTTTCCTTGCCAATATCTCTCTTTTGCAAAGAGCTGCGCATTGGAAAATTCAGGGCTATGCCGTGTAGATGATGGCCTAACAGGAGGCTTTAAAATTTTCTTTCTAGTGTCCTTCGTTTGGGAGAAAAATGCAAAGGTACAAGAAAGCTTTTCCTTGCCAATATCTCTCTTTTGCAAAGAGCTGCGCATTGGAAAATTCAGGGCTATGCCGTGTAGATGATGGCCTAACAGGAGGCTTTAAAATTTTCTTTCTAGTGTCCTTCGTTTGGTAGAAAAATCCAATGGTACAAGACAGCTTTTCCTTGCCAATATCTCTCTTTTGCAAATAGCTGCGCATTGGAAAATTCAGGGCTATGCCGTGTTGATGATGGCCCAACAGGAGGCTTTAAAATTTTCTTTCTAGTGTCCTTCGTTTGGGAGAAAAATGCAAAGGTACAAGACAGCTTTTCCTTGCCAATATCTCTCTTTTGCAAAGAGCTGCGCATTGGAAAATTCAGGGCTATGCCGTGTAGATGATGACCTAACAGGAGGCTTTAAAAAAATTTTTCTAGTGTCCTTCGTTTGGGAGAAAAAGGCAAAGGTACAAGACAGCTTTTCCTTGCCAATATCTCTCTTTTACAAAGAGCTGCGCATTGGAAAATTCAGGACTATGCCGTGTAGATGATGGCCTAACAGGAGGCTTTAAAATTTTCTTTCTAGTGTCCTTCGTTTGGGAGAAAAATGCAAAGGTACAAGACAGCTTTTCCTTGCCAATATCTCTCTTTTGCAAAGAGCTGCGCATTGGAAAATTCAGGGCTATACCGTGTAGATGAAGCACTAACAGGAGGCTTTAAAATTTTCATTCTAGTGTCCTTCGTTTGGGAGAAAAATCCAATGGACAAGACAGCTTTTCCTTGCCAATATCTCTCTTTTGCACAAAGCTGCTCATTGGAAAATTCAGGGCTATGCCGTGTAGATGATGGCCTAACAGGAGGCTTTAAAATTTTCTTTCTAGTGTCCTTCGTTTGGGAGAAAAATGCAAAGGTACAAGACAGCTTTTCCTTGCCAATATCTCTCTTTTGCAAAGAGCTGCGCATTGTAAAATTCAGGGCTATGCCGTGTAGATGATGGCCTAACAGGAGGCTTTAAAAAAAAATTTCTAGTGTCCTTCGTTTGGGAGAAAAATGCAAAGGTACAAGACAGCTTTTCCTTGCCAATATCTCTCTTTTGCAAAGAGCTGCGCATTGGAAAATTCAGGGCTATGCCGTGTAGATGATGGCCTAACAGGAGGCTTTAAAATTTTCTTTCTAGTGTCCTTCGTTTGGGAGAAAAATGCAAAGGTACAAGACAGCTTTTCCTTGCCAATATCTCTCTTTTGCAAAGAGCTGCGCATTGGAAAATTCAGGGCTATGCCGTGTAGATGATGGCCTAACAGGAGGCTTTAAAATTTTCTTTCTAGTGTCCTTCGTTTGGGAGAAAAATGCAAAGGTACAAGACAGCTTATCCTTGCCAATATCTCTCTTTTGCAAAGAGCTGCGCTTTGGAAAATTCAGGGCTATGCCGTGTAGATGATGGCCTAACAGGAGGCTTTAAAATTTTCTTTCTAGTGTCCTTCGTTTGGGAGAAAAATGCAAAGGTACAAGACAGTTTTTCCTTGCCAATATCTCTCTTTTGCAAAGAGCTGCGCATTGGAAAATTCAGGGCTATGCCGTGTAGATGATGGCCTAACAGGAGGCTTTAAAATTT
The DNA here is from genome assembly GCF_028390025.1 of Pseudophryne corroboree. Classification (NCBI taxonomy): domain Eukaryota; kingdom Metazoa; phylum Chordata; class Amphibia; order Anura; family Myobatrachidae; genus Pseudophryne; species Pseudophryne corroboree. Next base: position 420,975 of record NW_026967608.1, read on the forward strand.
TCTTTCTAGTGTCCTTCGTTTGGGAGAAAAATGCAAAGGTACAAGACAGCTTTTCCTTGCCAATATCTCTCTTTTGCAAAGAGCTGCGCATTGGAAAATTCAGGGCTATGCCGTGTAGATGATGGCCTAACAGGAGGCTTTAAAATTTTCTTTCTAGTGTCCTTCGTTTGGGAGAAAAATGCAAAGGTACAAGACAGCTTATCCTTGCCAATATCTCTCTTTTGCAAAGAGCTGCGCATTGGAAAATTCAGGGCTATGCCGTGTAGATGATGGCCTAACAGGAGGCTTTAAAAATTTTTTTCTAGTGTCCTTCGTTTGGGAGAAAAATGCAAAGGTACAAGACAGCTTTTCCTTGCCAATATCTCTCTTTTGCAAAGAGCTGCGCATTGGAAAATTCAGGGCTATGCCGTGTAGATGATGGCCTAACAGGAGGCTCTAAAAAAATTTTTCTAGTGTCCTTCGTTTGGGAGAAAAATGCAAAGGTACAAGACAGCTTTTCCTTGCCAATATCTCTCTTTTGCAAAGAGCTGCGCATTGGAAAATTCAGGGCTATGCCGTGTAGATGATGGCCTAACAGGAGGCTTTAAAATTTTCTTTCTAGTGTCCTTCGTTTGGGAGAAAAATGCAAAGGTACAAGAAAGCTTTTCCTTGCCAATATCTCTCTTTTGCACAAAGCTGCTCATTGGAAAATTCAGGGCTATGCCGTGTAGATGATGGCCTAACAGGAGGCTTTAAAATTTTCTTTCTAGTGTCCTTCGTTTGGGAGAGAAATGCAAAGGTACAAGACAGCTTTTCCTTGCCAATATCTCTCTTTTGCAAAGAGCTGCGCATTGGAAAATTCAGGGCTATGCCGTGTAGATGATTGCCTAACAGGAGGCTTTAAAATTTTCTTTCTAGTGTCCTTCGTTTGGGAGAAAAATGCAAAGGTACAAGACAGCTTATCCTTGCCAATATCTCTCTTTTGCAAAGAGCTGCGCATTGGAAAATTCAGGGCTATGCCGTGTAGATGATGGCCTAACAGGAGGCTTTAAAATTTTCTTTCTAGTGTCCTTCGTTTGGGAGAAAAATGCAAAGGTACAAGACAGTTTTTCCTTGCCAATATCTCTCTTTTGCAAAGAGCTGCGCATTGGAAAATTCAGGGCTATGCCGTGTAGATGATGGCCTAACAGGAGGCTTTAAAATTTTCTTTCTAGTGTCCTTCGTTTGGGAGAAAAATGCAAAGGTACAAGACAGCTTTTCCTTGCCAATATATCTCTTTTGCAAAGAGCTGCGCATTGGAAAATTCAGGGCTATGCCGTGTAGATGATGGCCTAACAGGAGGCTTTAAAAAATGTTTTCTAGTGTCCTTCGTTTGGGAGAAAAATGCAAAGGTACAAGACAGCTTTTCCTTGCCAATATCTCTCTTTTGCAAAGAGCTGCGCATTGGAAAATTCAGGGCTATGCCGTGTAGATGATGGCCTAACAGGAGGCTCTAAAAAAAAATTTCTAGTGTCCTTCGTTTGGGAGAAAAATGCAAAGGTACAAGACAGCTTTTCCTTGCCAATATCTCTCTTTTGCAAAGAGCTGCGCATTGGAAAATTCAGGGCTATGCCGTGTAGATGATGGCCTAACAGGAGGCTTTAAAATTTTCTTTCTAGTGTCCTTCGTTTGGGAGAAAAATGCAAAGGTACAAGAAAGCTTTTCCTTGCCAATATCTCTCTTTTGCAAAGAGCTGCGCATTGGAAAATTCAGGGCTATGCCGTGTAGATGATGGCCTAACAGGAGGCTTTAAAATTTTCTTTCTAGTGTCCTTCGTTTGGTAGAAAAATCCAATGGTACAAGACAGCTTTTCCTTGCCAATATCTCTCTTTTGCAAAGAGCTGCGCATTGGAAAATTCAGGGCTATGCCGTGTTGATGATGGCCTAACAGGAGGCTTTAAAATTTTCTTTCTAGTGTCCTTCGTTTGGGAGAAAAATGCAAAGGTACAAGACAGCTTTTCCTTGCCAATATCTCTCTTTTGCAAAGAGCTGCGCATTGGAAAATTCAGGGTTATACCGTGTAGATGAAGCACTAACAGGAGGCTTTAAAATTTTCATTCTAGTGTCCTTCGTTTGGGAGAAAAATCCAATGGTACAAGACAGCTTTTCCTTGCCAATATCTCTCTTTTGCACAAAGCTGCTCATTGGAAAATTCAGGGCTATGCCGTGTAGATGATGGCCTAACAGGAGGCTTTAAAATTTTCTTTCTAGTGTCCTTCGTTTGGGAGAGAAATGCAAAGGTACAAGACAGCTTTTCCTTGCCAATATCTCTCTTTTACAAAGAGCTGCGCATTGGAAAATTCAGGGCTATGCCGTGTAGATGATTGCCTAACAGGAGGCTTTAAAATTTTCTTTCTAGTGTCCTTCGTTTGGGAGAAAAATGCAAAGGTACAAGACAGCTTATCCTTGCCAATATCTCTCTTTTGCAAAGAGCTGCGCATTGGAAAATTCAGGGCTATGCCGTGTAGATGATGGCCTAACAGGAGGCTTTAAAATTTTCTTTCTAGTGTCCTTCGTTTGGGAGAAAAATGCAAAGGTACAAGACAGTTTTTCCTTGCCAATATCTCTCTTTTGCAAAGAGCTGCGCATTGGAAAATTCAGGGCTATGCCGTGTAGATGATGGCCTAACAGGAGGCTTTAAAATTTTCTTTCTAGTGTCCTTCGTTTGGGAGAAAAATGCAAAGGTACAAGACAGCTTTTCCTTGCCAATATCTCTCTTTTGCAAAGAGCTGCGCATTGGAAAATTCAGGGCTATGCCGTGTAGATGATGGCCTAACAGGAGGCTTTAAAAAATGTTTTCTAGTGTCCTTCGTTTGGGAGAAAAATGCAAAGGTACAAGACAGCTTTTCCTTGCCAATATCTCTCTTTTGCAAAGAGCTGCGCATTGGAAAATTCAGGGCTATGCCGTGTAGATGATGGCCTAACAGGAGGCTCTAAAAAAAAATTTCTAGTGTCCTTCGTTTGGGAGAAAAATGCAAAGGTACAAGACAGCTTTTCCTTGCCAATATCTCTCTTTTGCAAAGAGCTGCGCATTGGAAAATTCAGGGCTATGCCGTGTAGATGATGGCCTAACAGGAGGCTTTAAAATTTTCTTTCTAGTGTCCTTCGTTTGGGAGAAAAATGCAAAGGTACAAGAAAGCTTTTCCTTGCCAATATCTCTCTTTTGCAAAGAGCTGCGCATTGGAAAATTCAGGGCTATGCCGTGTAGATGATGGCCTAACAGGAGGCTTTAAAATTTTCTTTCTAGTGTCCTTCGTTTGGTAGAAAAATCCAATGGTACAAGACAGCTTTTCCTTGCCAATATCTCTCTTTTGCAAAGAGCTGCGCATTGGAAAATTCAGGGCTATGCCGTGTTGATGATGGCCTAACAGGAGGCTTTAAAATTTTCTTTCTAGTGTCCTTCGTTTGGGAGAAAAATGCAAAGGTACAAGACAGCTTTTCCTTGCCAATATCTCTCTTTTGCAAAGAGCTGCGCATTGGAAAATTCAGGGCTATGCCGTGTAAATGATGACCTAACAGGAGGCTTTAAAAAAAAATTTCTAGTGTCCTTCGTTTGGGAGAAAAAGGCAAAGGTACAAGACAGCTTTTCCTTGCCAATATCTCTCTTTTGCAAAGAGCTGCGCATTGGAAAATTCAGGGCTATGCCGTGTAGATGATGGCCTAACAGGAGGCTTTAAAATTTTCTTTCTAGTGTCCTTCGTTTGGGAGAAAAATGCAAAGGTACAAGACAGCTTTTCCTTGCCAATATCTCTCTTTTGCAAAGAGCTGCGCATTGGAAAATTCAGGGCTATACCGTGTAGATGAAGCACTAACAGGAGGCTTTAAAATTTTCATTCTAGTGTCCTTCGTTTGGGAGAAAAATCCAATGGTAAAAGACTGCTTTTCCTTGCCAATATCTCTCTTTTGCACAAAGCTGCTCATTGGAAAATTCAGGGCTATGCCGTGTAGATGATGGCCTAACAGGAGGCTTTAAAATTTTCTTTCTAGTGTCCTTCGTTTGGGAGAAAAATGGAAAGGTACAAGACAGCTTTTCCTTGCCAATATCTCTCTTTTGCAAAGAGCTGCGCATTGGAAAATTCAGGGCTATGCCGTGTAGATGATGACCTAACAGGAGGCTTTAAAAAAAATTTTCTAGTGTCCTTCGTTTGGGAGAAAAAGGCAAAGGTACAAGACAGCTTTTCCTTGCCAATATCTCTCTTTTGCAAAGAGCTGCGCATTGGAAAATTCAGGGCTATGCCGTGTAGATGATGGCCTAACAGGAGGCTTTAAAATTTTCTTTCTAGTGTCCTTCGTTTGGGAGAAAAATGCAAAGGTACAAGACAGCTTTTCCTTGCCAATATCTCTCTTTTGCAAAGAGCTGCGCATTGGAAAATTCAGGGCTATACCGTGTAGATGAAGCACTAACAGGAGCCTTTAAAATTTTCATTCTAGTGTCCTTCGTTTGGGAGAAAAATCCAATGGTACAAGACAGCTTTTCCTTGCCAATATCTCTCTTTTGCACAATTCTGCTCATTGGAAAATTCAGGGCTATGCCGTGTAGATGATGGCCTAACAGGAGGCTTTAAAATTTTCTTTCTAGTGTCCTTCGTCTGGGAGAAAAATGCAAAGGTACAAGACAGCTTTTCCTTGCCAATATCTCTCTTTTGCAAAGAGCTGCGCATTGGAAAATTCAGGGCTATGCCGTGTAGATGATGGCCTAACAGGAGGCTTTAAAATTTTCTTTCTAGTGTCCTTCGTTTGGGAGAAAAATGCAAAGGTACAAGACAGCTTTTCCTTGCCAATATCTCTCTTTTGCAAAGAGCTGCGCATTGGAAAATTCAGGGCTATGCCGTGTAGATGATGGCCTAACAAGGAGGCTTTAAAAAAAAAATTCTAGTGTCCTTCGTTTGGGAGAAAAATGCAAAGGTACAAGACAGCTTTTCCCTGCCAATATCTCTCTTTTGCAAAGAGCTGCGCATTGGAAAATTCAGGGCTATGCCGTGTAGATGATGGCCTAACAGGAGGCTTTAAAATTTTCTTTCTAGTGTCCTTCGTTTGGGAGAAAAAAGCAAAGGTACAAGACAGCTTTTCCTTGCCAATATCTCTCTTTTGCAAAGAGCTGCGCATTGGAAAATTCAGGGCTATGCCGTGTAGATGATGGCCTAACAGGAGGCTTTAAAATTTTCTTTCTAGTGTCCTTCGTTTGGGAGAAAAATGCAAAGGTACAAGACAGCTTATCCTTGCCAATATCTCTCTTTTGCAAAGAGCTGCGCATTGGAAAATTCAGGGCTATGCCGTGTAGATGATGGCCTAACAGGAGGCTTTAAAATTTTCTTTCTAGTGTCCTTCGTTTGGGAGAAAAATGCAAAGGTACAAGACAGTTTTTCCTTGCCAATATCTCTCTTTTGCAAAGAGCTGCGCATTGGAAAATTCAGGGCTATGCCGTGTAGATGATGGCCTAACAGGAGGCTTTAAAAAATTTTTTCTAGTGTCCGTCGTTTGGGAGAAAAATGCAAAGGTACAAGACAGCTTTTCCTTGCCAATATCTCTCTTTTGCAAAGAGCTGCGCATTGGAAAATTCAGGGCTATGCCGTGTAGATGAAGCACTAACAGGAGCCTTTAAAATTTTCATTCTAGTGTCCTTCGTTTGGGAGAAAAATCCAATGGTACAAGACAGCTTTTCCTTGCCAATATCTCTCTTTTGCACAATTCTGCTCATTGGAAAATTCAGGGCTATGCCGTGTAGATGATGGCCTAACAGGAGGCTTTAAAATTTTCTTTCTAGTGTCCTTCGTCTGGGAGAAAAATGCAAAGGTACAAGACAGCTTTTCCTTGCCAATATCTCTCTTTTGCAAAGAGCTGCGCATTGGAAAATTCAGGGCTATGCCGTGTAGATGATGGCCTAACAGGAGGCTTTAAAATTTTCTTTCTAGTGTCCTTCGTTTGGGAGAAAAATGCAAAGGTACAAGACAGCTTTTCCTTGCCAATATCTCTCTTTTGCAAAGAGCTGCGCATTGGAAAATTCAGGGCTATGCCGTGTAGATGATGGCCTAACAGGAGGCTTTAAAAAAAAAATTCTAGTGTCCTTCGTTTGGGAGAAAAATGCAAAGGTACAAGACAGCTTTTCCCTGCTAATATCTCTCTTTTGCAAAGAGCTGCGCATTGGAAAATTCAGGGCTATGCCGTGTAGATGATGGCCTAACAGGAGGCTTTAAAATTTTCTTTCTAGTGTCCTTCGTTTGGGAGAAAAAAGCAAAGGTACAAGACAGCTTTTCCTTGCCAATATCTCTCTTTTGCAAAGAGCTGCGCATTGGAAAATTCAGGGCTATGCCGTGTAGATGATGGCCTAACAGGAGGCTTTAAAATTTTCTTTCTAGTGTCCTTCGTTTGGGAGAAAAATGCAAAGGTACAAGACAGCTTATCCTTGCCAATATCTCTCTTTTGCAAAGAGCTGCGCATTGGAAAATTCAGGGCTATGCCGTGTAGATGATGGCCTAACAGGAGGCTTTAAAATTTTCTTTCTAGTGTCCTTCGTTTGGGAGAAAAATGCAAAGGTACAAGACAGTTTTTCCTTGCCAATATCTCTCTTTTGCAAAGAGCTGCGCATTGGAAAATTCAGGGCTATGCCGTGTAGATGATGGCCTAACAGGAGGCTTTAAAAAATTTTTTCTAGTGTCCGTCGTTTGGGAGAAAAATGCAAAGGTACAAGACAGCTTTTCCTTGCCAATATCTCTCTTTTGCAAAGAGCTGCGCATTGGAAAATTCAGGGCTATGCCGTGTAGATGATGGCCTAACAGGAGGCTTTAAAAAAAAATTTCTAGTGTCCGTCGTTTGGGAGAAAAATGCAAAGGTACAAGACAGCTTTTCCTTGCCAATATCTCTCTTTTGCAAAGAGCTGCGCATTGGAAAATTCAGGGCTATGCCGTGTAGATGATGGCCTAACAGGAGGCTTTAAAATTTTCTTTCTAGTGTCCTTCGTTTGGGAGAAAAATGCAAAGGTACAAGACAGCTTTTCCTTGCCAATATCTCTCTTTTGCAAAGAGCTGCGCATTGGAAAATTCAGGGCTATACCGTGTAGATGAAGCACTAACAGGAGCCTTTAAAATTTTCATTCTAGTGTCCTTCGTTTGGGAGAAAAATCCAATGGTACAAGACAGCTTTTCCTTGCCAATATCTCTCTTTTGCACAATTCTGCTCATTGGAAAATTCAGGGCTATGCCGTGTAGATGATGGCCTAACAGGAGGCTTTAAAATTTTCTTTCTAGTGTCCTTCGTCTGGGAGAAAAATGCAAAGGTACAAGACAGCTTTTCCTTGCCAATATCTCTCTTTTGCAAAGAGCTGCGCATTGGAAAATTCAGGGCTATGCCGTGTAGATGATGGCCTAACAGGAGGCTTTAAAATTTTCTTTCTAGTGTCCTTCGTTTGGGAGAAAAATGCAAAGGTACAAGACAGCTTTTCCTTGCCAATATCTCTCTTTTGCAAAGAGCTGCGCATTGGAAAATTCAGGGCTATGCCGTGTAGATGATGGCCTAACAGGAGGCTTTAAAAAAAAAATTCTAGTGTCCTTCGTTTGGGAGAAAAATGCAAAGGTACAAGACAGCTTTTCCCTGCTAATATCTCTCTTTTGCAAAGAGCTGCGCATTGGAAAATTCAGGGCTATGCCGTGTAGATGATGGCCTAACAGGAGGCTTTAAAATTTTCTTTCTAGTGTCCTTCGTTTGGGAGAAAAAAGCAAAGGTACAAGACAGCTTTTCCTTGCCAATATCTCTCTTTTGCAAAGAGCTGCGCATTGGAAAATTCAGGGCTATGCCGTGTAGATGATGGCCTAACAGGAGGCTTTAACATTTTCTTTCTAGTGTCCTTCGTTTGGGAGAAAAATGCAAAGGTACAAGACAGCTTATCCTTGCCAATATCTCTCTTTTGCAAAGAGCTGCGCATTGGAAAATTCAGGGCTATGCCGTGTAGATGATGGCCTAACAGGAGGCTTTAAAATTTTCTTTCTAGTGTCCTTCGTTTGGGAGAAAAATGCAAAGGTACAAGACAGTTTTTCCTTGCCAATATCTCTCTTTTGCAAAGAGCTGCGCATTGGAAAATTCAGGGCTATGCCGTGTAGATGATGGCCTAACAGGAGGCTTTAAAAAAAATTTTCTAGTGTCCGTCGTTTGGGAGAAAAATGCAAAGGTACAAGACAGCTTTTCCTTGCCAATATCTCTATTTTGCAAAGAGCTGCGCATTGGAAAATTCAGGGCTATGCCGTGTAGATGATGGCCTAACAGGAGGCTCTAAAAAAATTTTTTTAGTGTCCTTCGTTTGGGAGAAAAATGCAAAGGTACAAGACAGCTTTTCCTTGCCAATATCTCTCTTTTGCAAAGAGCTGCGCATTGGAAAATTCTGGGCTATGCCGTGTAGATGATGACCTAACAGGAGGCTTTAAAAAAATATTCTAGTGTCCTTCGTTTGGGAGAAAAAGGCAAAGGTACAAGACAGCTTTTCCTTGCCAATATATCTATTTTGCAAAGAGCTGCGCATTGGAAAATTCAGGGCTATGCCGTGTAGATGATGGCCTAACAGGAGGCTTTAAAATTTTCTTTCTAGTGTCCTTCGTTTGGGAGAAAAATGCAAAGGTACAAGACAGCTTTTCCTTGCCAATATCTCTCTTTTGCAAAGAGCTGCGCATTGGAAAATTCAGGGCTATACCGTGTAGATGAAGCACTAACAGGAGGCTTTAAAATTTTCATTCTAGTGTCCTTCGTTTGGGAGAAAAATCCAATGGTACAAGACAGCTTTTCCTTGCCAATATCTCTCTTTTGCACAAAGCTGCTCATTGGAAAATTCAGGGCTATGCCGTGTAGATGATGGCCTAACAGGAGGCTTTAAAATTTTCTTTCTAGTGTCCTTCGTTTGGGAGAAAAATGCAAAGGTACAAGACAGCTTTTCCTTGCCAATATCTCTCTTTTGCAAAGAGCTGCGCATTGGAAAATTCAGGGCTATGCCGTGTAGATGATTGCCTAACAGGAGGCTTTAAAATTTTCTTTCTAGTGTCCTTCGTTTGGGAGAAAAATGCAAAGGTACAAGACAGCTTATCCTTGCCAATATCTCTCTTTTGCAAAGAGCTGCGCATTGGAAAATTCAGGGCTATGCCGTGTAGATGATGGCCTAACAGGAGGCTTTAAAATTTTCTTTCTAGTGTCCTTCGTTTGGGAGAAAAATGCAAAGGTACAAGACAGTTTTTCCTTGCCAATATCTCTCTTTTGCAAAGAGCTGCGCATTGGAAAATTCAGGGCTATGCCGTGTAGATGATGGCCTAACAGGAGGCTTTAAAATTTTCTTTCTAGTGTCCTTCGTTTGGGAGAAAAATGCAAAGGTACAAGACAGCTTTTCCTTGCCAATATCTCTCTTTTGCAAAGAGCTGCGCATTGGAAAATTCAGGGCTATGCCGTGTAGATGATGGCCTAACAGGAGGCTTTAAAAAATGTTTTCTAGTGTCCTTCGTTTGGGAGAAAAATGCAAAGGTACAAGACAGCTTTTCCTTGCCAATATCTCTCTTTTGCAAAGAGCTGCGCATTGGAAAATTCAGGGCTATGCCGTGTAGATGATGGCCTAACAGGAGGCTCTAAAAAAAAATTTCTAGTGTCCTTCGTTTGGGAGAAAAATGCAAAGGTACAAGACAGCTTTTCCTTGCCAATATCTCTCTTTTGCAAAGAGCTGCGCATTGGAAAATTCAGGGCTATGCCGTGTAGATGATGGCCTAACAGGAGGCTTTAAAATTTTCTTTCTAGTGTCCTTCGTTTGGGAGAAAAATGCAAAGGTACAAGAAAGCTTTTCCTTGCCAATATCTCTCTTTTGCAAAGAGCTGCGCATTGGAAAATTCAGGGCTATGCCGTGTAGATGATGGCCTAACAGGAGGCTTTAAAATTTTCTTTCTAGTGTCCTTCGTTTGGTAGAAAAATCCAATGGTACAAGACAGCTTTTCCTTGCCAATATCTCTCTTTTGCAAAGAGCTGCGCATTGGAAAATTCAGGGCTATGCCGTGTTGATGATGGCCTAACAGGAGGCTTTAAAATTTTCTTTCTAGTGTCCTTCGTTTGGGAGAAAAATGCAAAGGTACAAGACAGCTTTTCCTTGCCAATATCTCTCTTTTGCAAAGAGCTGCGCATTGGAAAATTCAGGGCTATGCCGTGTAAATGATGACCTAACAGGAGGCTTTAAAAAAAAATTTCTAGTGTCCTTCGTTTGGGAGAAAAAGGCAAAGGTACAAGACAGCTTTTCCTTGCCAATATCTCTCTTTTGCAAAGAGCTGCGCATTGGAAAATTCAGGGCTATGCCGTGTAGATGATGGCCTAACAGGAGGCTTTAAAATTTTCTTTCTAGTGTCCTTCGTTTGGGAGAAAAATGCAAAGGTACAAGACAGCTTTTCCTTGCCAATATCTCTCTTTTGCAAAGAGCTGCGCATTGGAAAATTCAGGGCTATACCGTGTAGATGAAGCACTAACAGGAGGCTTTAAAATTTTCATTCTAGTGTCCTTCGTTTGGGAGAAAAATCCAATGGTAAAAGACTGCTTTTCCTTGCCAATATCTCTCTTTTGCACAAAGCTGCTCATTGGAAAATTCAGGGCTATGCCGTGTAGATGATGGCCTAACAGGAGGCTTTAAAATTTTCTTTCTAGTGTCCTTCGTTTGGGAGAAAAATGGAAAGGTACAAGACAGCTTTTCCTTGCCAATATCTCTCTTTTGCAAAGAGCTGCGCATTGGAAAATTCAGGGCTATGCCGTGTAGATGATGACCTAACAGGAGGCTTTAAAAAAAATTTTCTAGTGTCCTTCGTTTGGGAGAAAAAGGCAAAGGTACAAGACAGCTTTTCCTTGCCAATATCTCTCTTTTGCAAAGAGCTGCGCATTGGAAAATTCAGGGCTATGCCGTGTAGATGATGGCCTAACTGGAGGCTTTAAAATTTTCTTTCTAGTGTCCTTCGTTTGGGAGAAAAATGCAAAGGTACAAGACAGCTTTTCCTTGCCAATATCTCTCTTTTGCAAAGAGCTGCGCATTGGAAAATTCAGGGCTATACCGTGTAGATGAAGCACTAACAGGAGCCTTTAAAATTTTCATTCTAGTGTCCTTCGTTTGGGAGAAAAATCCAATGGTACAAGACAGCTTTTCCTTGCCAATATCTCTCTTTTGCACAATTCTGCTCATTGGAAAATTCAGGGCTATGCCGTGTAGATGATGGCCTAACAGGAGGCTTTAAAATTTTCTTTCTAGTGTCCTTCGTCTGGGAGAAAAATGCAAAGGTACAAGACAGCTTTTCCTTGCCAATATCTCTCTTTTGCAAAGAGCTGCGCATTGGAAAATTCAGGGCTATGCCGTGTAGATGATGGCCTAACAGGAGGCTTTAAAATTTTCTTTCTAGTGTCCTTCGTTTGGGAGAAAAATGCAAAGGTACAAGACAGCTTTTCCTTGCCAATATCTCTCTTTTGCAAAGAGCTGCGCATTGGAAAATTCAGGGCTATGCCGTGTAGATGATGGCCTAACAAGGAGGCTTTAAAAAAAAAATTCTAGTGTCCTTCGTTTGGGAGAAAAATGCAAAGGTACAAGACAGCTTTTCCCTGCCAATATCTCTCTTTTGCAAAGAGCTGCGCATTGGAAAATTCAGGGCTATGCCGTGTAGATGATGGCCTAACAGGAGGCTTTAAAATTTTCTTTCTAGTGTCCTTCGTTTGGGAGAAAAAAGCAAAGGTACAAGACAGCTTTTCCTTGCCAATATCTCTCTTTTGCAAAGAGCTGCGCATTGGAAAATTCAGGGCTATGCCGTGTAGATGATGGCCTAACAGGAGGCTTTAAAATTTTCTTTCTAGTGTCCTTCGTTTGGGAGAAAAATGCAAAGGTACAAGACAGCTTATCCTTGCCAATATCTCTCTTTTGCAAAGAGCTGCGCATTGGAAAATTCAGGGCTATGCCGTGTAGATGATGGCCTAACAGGAGGCTTTAAAATTTTCTTTCTAGTGTCCTTCGTTTGGGAGAAAAATGCAAAGGTACAAGACAGTTTTTCCTTGCCAATATCTCTCTTTTGCAAAGAGCTGCGCATTGGAAAATTCAGGGCTATGCCGTGTAGATGATGGCCTAACAGGAGGCTTTAAAAATTTTTTTCTAGTGTCCGTCGTTTGGGAGAAAAATGCAAAGGTACAAGACAGCTTTTCCTTGCCAATATCTCTCTTTTGCAAAGAGCTGCGCATTGGAAAATTCAGGGCTATGCCGTGTAGATGATGGCCTAACAGGAGGCTTTAAAAAAAAATTTCTAGTGTCCGTCGTTTGGGAGAAAAATGCAAAGGTACAAGACAGCTTTTCCTTGCCAATATCTCTCTTTTGCAAAGAGCTGCGCATTGGAAAATTCAGGGCTATGCCGTGTAGATGATGGCCTAACAGGAGGCTTTAAAATTTTCTTTCTAGTGTCCTTCGTTTGGGAGAAAAATGCAAAGGTACAAGACAGCTTTTCCTTGCCAATATCTCTCTTTTGCAAAGAGCTGCGCATTGGAAAATTCAGGGCTATACCGTGTAGATGAAGCACTAACAGGAGCCTTTAAAATTTTCATTCTAGTGTCCTTCGTTTGGGAGAAAAATCCAATGGTACAAGACAGCTTTTCCTTGCCAATATCTCTCTTTTGCACAATTCTGCTCATTGGAAAATTCAGGGCTATGCCGTGTAGATGATGGCCTAACAGGAGGCTTTAAAATTTTCTTTCTAGTGTCCTTCGTCTGGGAGAAAAATGCAAAGGTACAAGACAGCTTTTCCTTGCCAATATCTCTCTTTTGCAAAGAGCTGCGCATTGGAAAATTCAGGGCTATGCCGTGTAGATGATGGCCTAACAGGAGGCTTTAAAATTTTCTTTCTAGTGTCCTTCGTTTGGGAGAAAAATGCAAAGGTACAAGACAGCTTTTCCTTGCCAATATCTCTCTTTTGCAAAGAGCTGCGCATTGGAAAATTCAGGGCTATGCCGTGTAGATGATGGCCTAACAGGAGGCTTTAAAAAAAAAATTCTAGTGTCCTTCGTTTGGGAGAAAAATGCAAAGGTACAAGACAGCTTTTCCCTGCTAATATCTCTCTTTTGCAAAGAGCTGCGCATTGGAAAATTCAGGGCTATGCCGTGTAGATGATGGCCTAACAGGAGGCTTTAAAATTTTCTTTCTAGTGTCCTTCATTTGGGAGAAAAAAGCAAAGGTACAAGACAGCTTTTCCTTGCCAATATCTCTCTTTTGCAAAGAGCTGCGCATTGGAAAATTCAGGGCTATGCCGTGTAGATGATGGCCTAACAGGAGGCTTTAAAATTTTCTTTCTAGTGTCCTTCGTTTGGGAGAAAAATGCAAAGGTACAAGACAGCTTATCCTTGCCAATATCTCTCTTTTGCAAAGAGCTGCGCATTGGAAAATTCAGGGCTATGCCGTGTAGATGATGGCCTAACAGGAGGCTTTAAAATTTTCTTTCTAGTGTCCTTCGTTTGGGAGAAAAATGCAAAGGTACAAGACAGTTTTTCCTTGCCAATATCTCTCTTTTGCAAAGAGCTGCGCATTGGAAAATTCAGGGCTATGCCGTGTAGATGATGGCCTAACAGGAGGCTCTAAAAAAATTTTTTTAGTGTCCTTCGTTTGGGAGAAAAATGCAAAGGTACAAGACAGCTTTTCCTTGCCAATATCTCTCTTTTGCAAAGAGCTGCGCATTGGAAAATTCAGGGCTATGCCGTGTAGATGATGGCCTAACAGGAGGCTTTAAAATTTTCTTTCTAGTGTCCTTCGTTTGGGAGAAAAATGCAAAGGTACAAGACAGCTTTTCCTTGCCAATATCTCTCTTTTGCAAAGAGCTGCGCATTGGAAAATTCAGGGCTATACCGTGTAGATGAAGCACTAACAGGAGCCTTTAAAATTTTCATTCTAGTGTCCTTCGTTTGGGAGAAAAATCCAATGGTACAAGACAGCTTTTCCTTGCCAATATCTCTCTTTTGCAAAGAGCTGCGCATTGGAAAATTCAGGGCTATGCCGTGTAGATGATGGCCTAACAGGAGGCTTTAAAATTTTCTTTCTAGTGTCCTTCGTCTGGGAGAAAAATGCAAAGGTACAAGACAGCTTTTCCTTGCCAATATCTCTCTTTTGCAAAGAGCTGCGCAATGGAAAATTCAGGGCTATGCCGTGTAGATGATGGCCTAACAGGAGGCTTTAAAAAAAAAATTCTAGTGTCCTTCGTTTGGGAGAAAAATGCAAAGGTACAAGACAGCTTTTCCCTGCCAATATCTCTCTTTTGCAAAGAGCTGCGCATTGGAAAATTCAGGGCTATGCCGTGTAGATGATGGCCTAACAGGAGGCTTTAAAATTTTCTTTCTAGTGTCCTTCGTTTGGGAGAAAAAAGCAAAGGTACAAGACAGCTTTTCCTTGCCAATATCTCTCTTTTGCAAAGAGCTGCGCATTGGAAAATTCAGGGCTATGCCGTGTAGATGATGGCCTAACAGGAGGCTTTAAAATTTTCTTTCTAGTGTCCTTCGTTTGGGAGAAAAATGCAAAGGTACAAGACAGCTTATCCTTGCCAATATCTCTCTTTTGCAAAGAGCTGCGCATTGGAAAATTCAGGGCTATGCCGTGTAGATGATGGCCTAACAGGAGGCTTTAAAATTTTCTTTCTAGTGTCCTTCGTTTGGGAGAAAAATGCAAAGGTACAAGACAGTTTTTCCTTGCCAATATCTCTCTTTTGCAAAGAGCTGCGCATTGGAAAATTCAGGGCTATGCCGTGTAGATGATGGCCTAACAGGAGGCTTTAAAAAAAATTTTCTAGTGTCCGTCGTTTGGGAGAAAAATGCAAAGGTACAAGACAGCTTTTCCTTGCCAATATCTCTCTTTTGCAAAGAGCTGCGCATTGGAAAATTCAGGGCTATGCCGTGTAGATGGCCTAACAGGAGGCTCTAAAAAAATTTTTTTAGTGTCCTTCGTTTGGGAGAAAAATGCAAAGGTACAAGACAGCTTTTCCTTGCCAATATCTCTCTTTTGCAAAGAGCTGCGCATTGGAAAATTCAGGGCTATGCCGTGTAGATGATGGCCTAACAGGAGGCTTTAAAATTTTCTTTCTAGTGTCCTTCGTTTGGGAGAAAAATGCAAAGGTACAAGAAAGCTTTTCCTTGCCAATATCTCTCTTTTGCAAAGAGCTGCGCATTGGAAAATTCAGGGCTATGCCGTGTAGATGATGGCCTAACAGGAGGCTTTAAAATTTTCTTTCTAGTGTCCTTCGTTTGGGAGAAAAATGCAAAGGTACAAGAAAGCTTTTCCTTGCCAATATCTCTCTTTTGCAAAGAGCTGCGCATTGGAAAATTCAGGGCTATGCCGTGTAGATGATGGCCTAACAGGAGGCTTTAAAAAAAATTTTCTAGTGTCCTTCGTTTGGGAGAAAAAGGCAAAGGTACAAGACAGCTTTTCCTTGCCAATATCTCTCTTTTGCAAAGAGCTGCGCATTGGAAAATTCAGGGCTATGCCGTGTAGATGATGGCCTAACAGGAGGCTTTAAAATTTTCTTTCTAGTGTCCTTCGTTTGGGAGAAAAATGCAAAGGTACAAGACAGCTTTTCCTTGCCAATATCTCTCTTTTGCAAAGAGCTGCGCATTGGAAAATTCAGGGCTATACCGTGTAGATGAAGCACTAACAGGAGGCTTTAAAATTTTCATTCTAGTGTCCTTCGTTTGGGAGAAAAATCCAATGGTACAAGACAGCTTTTCCTTGCCAATATCTCTCTTTTGCACAAAGCTGCTCATTGGAAAATTCAGGGCTATGCCGTGTAGATGATGGCCTAACAGGAGGCTTTAAAATTTTCTTTCTAGTGTCCTTCGTTTGGGAGAAAAATGCAAAGGTACAAGACAGCTTTTCCTTGCCAATATCTCTCTTTTGCAAAGAGCTGCGCATTGGAAAATTCAGGGCTATGCTGTGTAGATGATGGCCTAACAGGAGGCTTTAAAATTTTCTTTCTAGTGTCCTTCGTCTGGGAGAAAAATGCAAAGGTACAAGACAGCTTTTCCTTGCCAATATCTCTCTTTTGCAAAGAGCTGCGCATTGGAAAATTCAGGGCTATGCCGTGTAGATGATGGCCTAACAGGAGGCTTTAAAATTTTCATTCTAGTGTCCTTCGTTTGGGAGAAAAATGCAAAGGTACAAGACAGCTTTTCCTTGCCAATATCTCTCTTTTGCAAAGAGCTGCGCATTGGAAAATTCAGGGCTATGCCGTGTAGATGATGGCCTAACAGGAGGCTTTAAAAAAAATTTTCTAGTGTCCTTCGTTTGGGAGAAAAATGCAAAGGTACAAGACAGCTTTTCCTTGCCAATATCTCTCTTTTGCAAAGAGCTGCGCATTGGAAAATTCAGGGCTATGCCGTGTAGATGATGGCCTAACAGGAGGCTTTAAAATTTTCTTTCTAGTGTCCTTCGTTTGGGAGAAAAAAGCAAAGGTACAAGACAGCTTTTCCTTGCCAATATCTCTCTTTTGCAAAGAGCTGCGCATTGGAAAATTCAGGGCTATGCCGTGTAGATGATGGCCTAACAGGCGGCTTTAAAATTTTCTTTCTAGTGTCCTTCGTTTGGGAGAAAAATGCAAAGGTACAAGACAGCTTTTCCTTGCCAATATCTCTCTTTTGCAAAGAGCTGCGCATTGGAAAATTCAGGGCTATGCCGTGTAGATGATGGCCTAACAGGAGGCTTTAAAATTTTCTTTCTAGTGTCCTTCGTTTGGGAGAAAAATGCAAAGGTACAAGACAGCTTATCCTTGCCAATATCTCTCTTTTGCAAAGAGCTGCGCATTGGAAAATTCAGGGCTATGCCGTGTAGATGATGGCCTAACAGGAGGCTTTAAAATTTTCTTTCTAGTGTCCTTCGTTTGGGAGAAAAATGCAAAGGTACAAGAAAGCTTTTCCTTGCCAATATCTCTCTTTTGCAAAGAGCTGCGCATTGGAAAATTCAGGGCTATGCCGTGTAGATGATGGCCTAACAGGAGGCTTTAAAATTTTCTTTCTAGTGTCCTTCGTTTGGTAGAAAAATCCAATGGTACAAGACAGCTTTTCCTTGCCAATATCTCTCTTTTGCAAATAGCTGCGCATTGGAAAATTCAGGGCTATGCCGTGTTGATGATGGCCTAACAGGAGGCTTTAAAATTTTCTTTCTAGTGTCCTTCGTTTGGGAGAAAAATGCAAAGGTACAAGACAGCTTTTCCTTGCCAATATCTCTCTTTTGCAAAGAGCTGCGCATTGGAAAATTCAGGGCTATGCCGTGTAGATGATGGCCTAACAGGAGGCTTTAAAAAAAAATTTCTAGTGTCCTTCGTTTGGGAGAAAAATGCAAAGGTACAAGACAGCTTTTCCTTGCCAATATCTCTCTTTTGCAAAGAGCTGCGCATTGGAAAATTCAGGGCTATGCCGTGTAGATGATGGCCTAACAGGAGGCTTTAAAATTTTCTTTCTAGTGTCCTTCGTTTGGGAGAAAAAAGCAAAGGTACAAGACAGCTTTTCCTTGCCAATATCTCTCTTTTGCAAAGAGCTGCGCATTGGAAAATTCAGGGCTATGCCGTGTAGATGATGGCCTAACAGGAGGCTTTAAAATTTTCTTTCTAGTGTCCTTCGTTTGGGAGAAAAATGCAAAGGTACAAGACAGCTTTTCCTTGCCAATATCTCTCTTTTGCAAAGAGCTGCGCATTGGAAAATTCAGGGCTATGCCGTGTAGATGATGGCCTAACAGGAGGCTTTAAAATTTTCTTTCTAGTGTCCTTCGTTTGGGAGAAAAATGCAAAGGTACAAGACAGCTTATCCTTGCCAATATCTCTCTTTTGCAAAGAGCTGCGCATTGGAAAATTCAGGGCTATGCCGTGTAGATGATGGCCTAACAGGAGGCTTTAAAATTTTCTTTCTAGTGTCCTTCGTCTGGGAGAAAAATGCAAAGGTACAAGACAGCTTTTCCTTGCCAATATCTCTCTTTTGCAAAGAGCTGCGCAATGGAAAATTCAGGGCTATGCCGTGTAGATGATGGCCTAACAGGAGGCTTTAAAAAAAAAATTCTAGTGTCCTTCGTTTGGGAGAAAAATGCAAAGGTACAAGACAGCTTTTCCCTGCCAATATCTCTCTTTTGCAAAGAGCTGCGCATTGGAAAATTCAGGGCTATGCCGTGTAGATGATGGCCTAACAGGAGGCTTTAAAATTTTCTTTCTAGTGTCCTTCGTTTGGGAGAAAAAAGCAAAGGTACAAGACAGCTTTTCCTTGCCAATATCTCTCTTTTGCAAAGAGCTGCGCATTGGAAAATTCAGGGCTATGCCGTGTAGATGATGGCCTAACAGGAGGCTTTAAAATTTTCTTTCTAGTGTCCTTCGTTTGGGAGAAAAATGCAAAGGTACAAGACAGCTTATCCTTGCCAATATCTCTCTTTTGCAAAGAGCTGCGCATTGGAAAATTCAGGGCTATGCCGTGTAGATGATGGCCTAACAGGAGGCTTTAAAATTTTCTTTCTAGTGTCCTTCGTTTGGGAGAAAAATGCAAAGGTACAAGACAGTTTTTCCTTGCCAATATCTCTCTTTTGCAAAGAGCTGCGCATTGGAAAATTCAGGGCTATGCCGTGTAGATGATGGCCTAACAGGAGGCTTTAAAAAAATTTTTCTAGTGTCCGTCGTTTGGGAGAAAAATGCAAAGGTACAAGACAGCTTTTCCTTGCCAATATCTCTCTTTTGCAAAGAGCTGCGCATTGGAAAATTCAGGGCTATGCCGTGTAGATGGCCTAACAGGAGGCTCTAAAAAAATTTTTTTAGTGTCCTTCGTTTGGGAGAAAAATGCAAAGGTACAAGACAGCTTTTCCTTGCCAATATCTCTCTTTTGCAAAGAGCTGCGCATTGGAAAATTCAGGGCTATGCCGTGTAGATGATGGCCTAACAGGAGGCTTTAAAATTTTCTTTCTAGTGTCCTTCGTTTGGGAGAAAAATGCAAAGGTACAAGAAAGCTTTTCCTTGCCAATATCTCTCTTTTGCAAAGAGCTGCGCATTGGAAAATTCAGGGCTATGCCGTGTAGATGATGGCCTAACAGGAGGCTTTAAAATTTTCTTTCTAGTGTCCTTCGTTTGGGAGAAAAATGCAAAGGTACAAGAAAGCTTTTCCTTGCCAATATCTCTCTTTTGCAAAGAGCTGCGCATTGGAAAATTCAGGGCTATGCCGTGTAGATGATGGCCTAACAGGAGGCTTTAAAAAAAATTTTCTAGTGTCCTTCGTTTGGGAGAAAAAGGCAAAGGTACAAGACAGCTTTTCCTTGCCAATATCTCTCTTTTGCAAAGAGCTGCGCATTGGAAAATTCAGGGCTATGCCGTGTAGATGATGGCCTAACAGGAGGCTTTAAAATTTTCTTTCTAGTGTCCTTCGTTTGGGAGAAAAATGCAAAGGTACAAGACAGCTTTTCCTTGCCAATATCTCTCTTTTGCAAAGAGCTGCGCATTGGAAAATTCAGGGCTATACCGTGTAGATGAAGCACTAACAGGAGGCTTTAAAATTTTCATTCTAGTGTCCTTCGTTTGGGAGAAAAATCCAATGGTACAAGACAGCTTTTCCTTGCCAATATCTCTCTTTTGCACAAAGCTGCTCATTGGAAAATTCAGGGCTATGCCGTGTAGATGATGGCCTAACAGGAGGCTTTAAAATTTTCTTTCTAGTGTCCTTCGTTTGGGAGAAAAATGCAAAGGTACAAGACAGCTTTTCCTTGCCAATATCTCTCTTTTGCAAAGAGCTGCGCATTGGAAAATTCAGGGCTATGCTGTGTAGATGATGGCCTAACAGGAGGCTTTAAAATTTTCTTTCTAGTGTCCTTCGTCTGGGAGAAAAATGCAAAGGTACAAGACAGCTTTTCCTTGCCAATATCTCTCTTTTGCAAAGAGCTGCGCATTGGAAAATTCAGGGCTATGCCGTGTAGATGATGGCCTAACAGGAGGCTTTAAAATTTTCATTCTAGTGTCCTTCGTTTGGGAGAAAAATGCAAAGGTACAAGACAGCTTTTCCTTGCCAATATCTCTCTTTTGCAAAGAGCTGCGCATTGGAAAATTCAGGGCTATGCCGTGTAGATGATGGCCTAACAGGAGGCTTTAAAAAAAATTTTCTAGTGTCCTTCGTTTGGGAGAAAAATGCAAAGGTACAAGACAGCTTTTCCTTGCCAATATCTCTCTTTTGCAAAGAGCTGCGCATTGGAAAATTCAGGGCTATGCCGTGTAGATGATGGCCTAACAGGAGGCTTTAAAATTTTCTTTCTAGTGTCCTTCGTTTGGGAGAAAAAAGCAAAGGTACAAGACAGCTTTTCCTTGCCAATATCTCTCTTTTGCAAAGAGCTGCGCATTGGAAAATTCAGGGCTATGCCGTGTAGATGATGGCCTAACAGGCGGCTTTAAAATTTTCTTTCTAGTGTCCTTCGTTTGGGAGAAAAATGCAAAGGTACAAGACAGCTTTTCCTTGCCAATATCTCTCTTTTGCAAAGAGCTGCGCATTGGAAAATTCAGGGCTATGCCGTGTAGATGATGGCCTAACAGGAGGCTTTAAAATTTTCTTTCTAGTGTCCTTCGTTTGGGAGAAAAATGCAAAGGTACAAGACAGCTTATCCTTGCCAATATCTCTCTTTTGCAAAGAGCTGCGCATTGGAAAATTCAGGGCTATGCCGTGTAGATGATGGCCTAACAGGAGGCTTTAAAATTTTCTTTCTAGTGTCCTTCGTTTGGGAGAAAAATGCAAAGGTACAAGAAAGCTTTTCCTTGCCAATATCTCTCTTTTGCAAAGAGCTGCGCATTGGAAAATTCAGGGCTATGCCGTGTAGATGATGGCCTAACAGGAGGCTTTAAAATTTTCTTTCTAGTGTCCTTCGTTTGGTAGAAAAATCCAATGGTACAAGACAGCTTTTCCTTGCCAATATCTCTCTTTTGCAAATAGCTGCGCATTGGAAAATTCAGGGCTATGCCGTGTTGATGATGGCCTAACAGGAGGCTTTAAAATTTTCTTTCTAGTGTCCTTCGTTTGGGAGAAAAATGCAAAGGTACAAGACAGCTTTTCCTTGCCAATATCTCTCTTTTGCAAAGAGCTGCGCATTGGAAAATTCAGGGCTATGCCGTGTAGATGATGGCCTAACAGGAGGCTTTAAAAAAAAATTTCTAGTGTCCTTCGTTTGGGAGAAAAATGCAAAGGTACAAGACAGCTTTTCCTTGCCAATATCTCTCTTTTGCAAAGAGCTGCGCATTGGAAAATTCAGGGCTATGCCGTGTAGATGATGGCCTAACAGGAGGCTTTAAAATTTTCTTTCTAGTGTCCTTCGTTTGGGAGAAAAAAGCAAAGGTACAAGACAGCTTTTCCTTGCCAATATCTCTCTTTTGCAAAGAGCTGCGCATTGGAAAATTCAGGGCTATGCCGTGTAGATGATGGCCTAACAGGAGGCTTTAAAATTTTCTTTCTAGTGTCCTTCGTTTGGGAGAAAAATGCAAAGGTACAAGACAGCTTTTCCTTGCCAATATCTCTCTTTTGCAAAGAGCTGCGCATTGGAAAATTCAGGGCTATGCCGTGTAGATGATGGCCTAACAGGAGGCTTTAAAATTTTCTTTCTAGTGTCCTTCGTTTGGGAGAAAAATGCAAAGGTACAAGACAGCTTATCCTTGCCAATATCTCTCTTTTGCAAAGAGCTGCGCATTGGAAAATTCAGGGCTATGCCGTGTAGATGATGGCCTAACAGGAGGCTTTAAAAAAAAATTTCTAGTGTCCTTCGTTTGGGAGAAAAATGCAAAGGTACAAGACAGCTTTTCCTTGCCAATATCTCTCTTTTGCAAAGAGCTGCGCATTGGAAAATTCAGGGCTATGCCGTGTAGATGATGGCCTAACAGGAGGCTTTAAAATTTTCTTTCTAGTGTCCTTCGTTTGGGAGAAAAATGCAAAGGTACAAGAAAGCTTTTCCTTGCCAATATCTCTCTTTTGCAAAGAGCTGCGCATTGGAAAATTCAGGGCTATGCCGTGTAGATGATGGCCTAACAGGAGGCTTTAAAATTTTCTTTCTAGTGTCCTTCGTTTGGTAGAAAAATCCAATGGTACAAGACAGCTTTTCCTTGCCAATATCTCTCTTTTGCAAATAGCTGCGCATTGGAAAATTCAGGGCTATGCCGTGTTGATGATGGCCTAACAGGAGGCTTTATAATTTTCTTTCTAGTGTCCTTCGTTTGGGAGAAAAATGCAAAGGTACAAGACAGCTTTTCCTTGCCAATATCTCTCTTTTGCAAAGAGCTGCGCATTGGAAAATTCAGGGCTATGCCGTGTAGATGATGGCCTAACAGGAGGCTTTAAAAAAAAAATTCTAGTGTCCTTCGTTTGGGAGAAAAATGCAAAGGTACAAGACAGCTTTTCCCTGCTAATATCTCTCTTTTGCAAAGAGCTGCGCATTGGAAAATTCAGGGCTATGCCGTGTAGATGATGGCCTAACAGGAGGCTTTAAAATTTTCTTTCTAGTGTCCTTCATTTGGGAGAAAAAAGCAAAGGTACAAGACAGCTTTTCCTTGCCAATATCTCTCTTTTGCAAAGAGCTGCGCATTGGAAAATTCAGGGCTATGCCGTGTAGATGATGGCCTAACAGGAGGCTTTAAAATTTTCTTTCTAGTGTCCTTCGTTTGGGAGAAAAATGCAAAGGTACAAGACAGCTTATCCTTGCCAATATCTCTCTTTTGCAAAGAGCTGCGCATTGGAAAATTCAGGGCTATGCCGTGTAGATGATGGCCTAACAGGAGGCTTTAAAATTTTCTTTCTAGTGTCCTTCGTTTGGGAGAAAAATGCAAAGGTACAAGACAGTTTTTCCTTGCCAATATCTCTCTTTTGCAAAGAGCTGCGCATTGGAAAATTCAGGGCTATGCCGTGTAGATGATGGCCTAACAGGAGGCTCTAAAAAAATTTTTTTAGTGTCCTTCGTTTGGGAGAAAAATGCAAAGGTACAAGACAGCTTTTCCTTGCCAATATCTCTCTTTTGCAAAGAGCTGCGCATTGGAAAATTCAGGGCTATGCCGTGTAGATGATGGCCTAACAGGAGGCTTTAAAATTTTCTTTCTAGTGTCCTTCGTTTGGGAGAAAAATGCAAAGGTACAAGACAGCTTTTCCTTGCCAATATCTCTCTTTTGCAAAGAGCTGCGCATTGGAAAATTCAGGGCTATACCGTGTAGATGAAGCACTAACAGGAGCCTTTAAAATTTTCATTCTAGTGTCCTTCGTTTGGGAGAAAAATCCAATGGTACAAGACAGCTTTTCCTTGCCAATATCTCTCTTTTGCAAAGAGCTGCGCATTGGAAAATTCAGGGCTATGCCGTGTAGATGATGGCCTAACAGGAGGCTTTAAAATTTTCTTTCTAGTGTCCTTCGTCTGGGAGAAAAATGCAAAGGTACAAGACAGCTTTTCCTTGCCAATATCTCTCTTTTGCAAAGAGCTGCGCAATGGAAAATTCAGGGCTATGCCGTGTAGATGATGGCCTAACAGGAGGCTTTAAAAAAAAAATTCTAGTGTCCTTCGTTTGGGAGAAAAATGCAAAGGTACAAGACAGCTTTTCCCTGCCAATATCTCTCTTTTGCAAAGAGCTGCGCATTGGAAAATTCAGGGCTATGCCGTGTAGATGATGGCCTAACAGGAGGCTTTAAAATTTTCTTTCTAGTGTCCTTCGTTTGGGAGAAAAAAGCAAAGGTACAAGACAGCTTTTCCTTGCCAATATCTCTCTTTTGCAAAGAGCTGCGCATTGGAAAATTCAGGGCTATGCCGTGTAGATGATGGCCTAACAGGAGGCTTTAAAATTTTCTTTCTAGTGTCCTTCGTTTGGGAGAAAAATGCAAAGGTACAAGACAGCTTATCCTTGCCAATATCTCTCTTTTGCAAAGAGCTGCGCATTGGAAAATTCAGGGCTATGCCGTGTAGATGATGGCCTAACAGGAGGCTTTAAAATTTTCTTTCTAGTGTCCTTCGTTTGGGAGAAAAATGCAAAGGTACAAGACAGTTTTTCCTTGCCAATATCTCTCTTTTGCAAAGAGCTGCGCATTGGAAAATTCAGGGCTATGCCGTGTAGATGATGGCCTAACAGGAGGCTTTAAAAAAATTTTTCTAGTGTCCGTCGTTTGGGAGAAAAATGCAAAGGTACAAGACAGCTTTTCCTTGCCAATATCTCTCTTTTGCAAAGAGCTGCGCATTGGAAAATTCAGGGCTATGCCGTGTAGATGGCCTAACAGGAGGCTCTAAAAAAATTTTTTTAGTGTCCTTCGTTTGGGAGAAAAATGCAAAGGTACAAGACAGCTTTTCCTTGCCAATATCTCTCTTTTGCAAAGAGCTGCGCATTGGAAAATTCAGGGCTATGCCGTGTAGATGATGGCCTAACAGGAGGCTTTAAAATTTTCTTTCTAGTGTCCTTCGTTTGGGAGAAAAATGCAAAGGTACAAGAAAGCTTTTCCTTGCCAATATCTCTCTTTTGCAAAGAGCTGCGCATTGGAAAATTCAGGGCTATGCCGTGTAGATGATGGCCTAACAGGAGGCTTTAAAATTTTCTTTCTAGTGTCCTTCGTTTGGGAGAAAAATGCAAAGGTACAAGAAAGCTTTTCCTTGCCAATATCTCTCTTTTGCAAAGAGCTGCGCATTGGAAAATTCAGGGCTATGCCGTGTAGATGATGGCCTAACAGGAGGCTTTAAAAAAAATTTTCTAGTGTCCTTCGTTTGGGAGAAAAAGGCAAAGGTACAAGACAGCTTTTCCTTGCCAATATCTCTCTTTTGCAAAGAGCTGCGCATTGGAAAATTCAGGGCTATGCCGTGTAGATGATGGCCTAACAGGAGGCTTTAAAATTTTCTTTCTAGTGTCCTTCGTTTGGGAGAAAAATGCAAAGGTACAAGACAGCTTTTCCTTGCCAATATCTCTCTTTTGCAAAGAGCTGCGCATTGGAAAATTCAGGGCTATACCGTGTAGATGAAGCACTAACAGGAGGCTTTAAAATTTTCATTCTAGTGTCCTTCGTTTGGGAGAAAAATCCAATGGTACAAGACAGCTTTTCCTTGCCAATATCTCTCTTTTGCACAAAGCTGCTCATTGGAAAATTCAGGGCTATGCCGTGTAGATGATGGCCTAACAGGAGGCTTTAAAATTTTCTTTCTAGTGTCCTTCGTTTGGGAGAAAAATGCAAAGGTACAAGACAGCTTTTCCTTGCCAATATCTCTCTTTTGCAAAGAGCTGCGCATTGGAAAATTCAGGGCTATGCTGTGTAGATGATGGCCTAACAGGAGGCTTTAAAATTTTCTTTCTAGTGTCCTTCGTCTGGGAGAAAAATGCAAAGGTACAAGACAGCTTTTCCTTGCCAATATCTCTCTTTTGCAAAGAGCTGCGCATTGGAAAATTCAGGGCTATGCCGTGTAGATGATGGCCTAACAGGAGGCTTTAAAATTTTCATTCTAGTGTCCTTCGTTTGGGAGAAAAATGCAAAGGTACAAGACAGCTTTTCCTTGCCAATATCTCTCTTTTGCAAAGAGCTGCGCATTGGAAAATTCAGGGCTATGCCGTGTAGATGATGGCCTAACAGGAGGCTTTAAAAAAAATTTTCTAGTGTCCTTCGTTTGGGAGAAAAATGCAAAGGTACAAGACAGCTTTTCCTTGCCAATATCTCTCTTTTGCAAAGAGCTGCGCATTGGAAAATTCAGGGCTATGCCGTGTAGATGATGGCCTAACAGGAGGCTTTAAAATTTTCTTTCTAGTGTCCTTCGTTTGGGAGAAAAAAGCAAAGGTACAAGACAGCTTTTCCTTGCCAATATCTCTCTTTTGCAAAGAGCTGCGCATTGGAAAATTCAGGGCTATGCCGTGTAGATGATGGCCTAACAGGCGGCTTTAAAATTTTCTTTCTAGTGTCCTTCGTTTGGGAGAAAAATGCAAAGGTACAAGACAGCTTTTCCTTGCCAATATCTCTCTTTTGCAAAGAGCTGCGCATTGGAAAATTCAGGGCTATGCCGTGTAGATGATGGCCTAACAGGAGGCTTTAAAATTTTCTTTCTAGTGTCCTTCGTTTGGGAGAAAAATGCAAAGGTACAAGACAGCTTATCCTTGCCAATATCTCTCTTTTGCAAAGAGCTGCGCATTGGAAAATTCAGGGCTATGCCGTGTAGATGATGGCCTAACAGGAGGCTTTAAAATTTTCTTTCTAGTGTCCTTCGTTTGGGAGAAAAATGCAAAGGTACAAGAAAGCTTTTCCTTGCCAATATCTCTCTTTTGCAAAGAGCTGCGCATTGGAAAATTCAGGGCTATGCCGTGTAGATGATGGCCTAACAGGAGGCTTTAAAATTTTCTTTCTAGTGTCCTTCGTTTGGTAGAAAAATCCAATGGTACAAGACAGCTTTTCCTTGCCAATATCTCTCTTTTGCAAATAGCTGCGCATTGGAAAATTCAGGGCTATGCCGTGTTGATGATGGCCTAACAGGAGGCTTTAAAATTTTCTTTCTAGTGTCCTTCGTTTGGGAGAAAAATGCAAAGGTACAAGACAGCTTTTCCTTGCCAATATCTCTCTTTTGCAAAGAGCTGCGCATTGGAAAATTCAGGGCTATGCCGTGTAGATGATGGCCTAACAGGAGGCTTTAAAAAAAAATTTCTAGTGTCCTTCGTTTGGGAGAAAAATGCAAAGGTACAAGACAGCTTTTCCTTGCCAATATCTCTCTTTTGCAAAGAGCTGCGCATTGGAAAATTCAGGGCTATGCCGTGTAGATGATGGCCTAACAGGAGGCTTTAAAATTTTCTTTCTAGTGTCCTTCGTTTGGGAGAAAAAAGCAAAGGTACAAGACAGCTTTTCCTTGCCAATATCTCTCTTTTGCAAAGAGCTGCGCATTGGAAAATTCAGGGCTATGCCGTGTAGATGATGGCCTAACAGGAGGCTTTAAAATTTTCTTTCTAGTGTCCTTCGTTTGGGAGAAAAATGCAAAGGTACAAGACAGCTTTTCCTTGCCAATATCTCTCTTTTGCAAAGAGCTGCGCATTGGAAAATTCAGGGCTATGCCGTGTAGATGATGGCCTAACAGGAGGCTTTAAAATTTTCTTTCTAGTGTCCTTCGTTTGGGAGAAAAATGCAAAGGTACAAGACAGCTTATCCTTGCCAATATCTCTCTTTTGCAAAGAGCTGCGCATTGGAAAATTCAGGGCTATGCCGTGTAGATGATGGCCTAACAGGAGGCTTTAAAATTTTCTTTCTAGTGTCCTTCGTCTGGGAGAAAAATGCAAAGGTACAAGACAGCTTTTCCTTGCCAATATCTCTCTTTTGCAAAGAGCTGCGCAATGGAAAATTCAGGGCTATGCCGTGTAGATGATGGCCTAACAGGAGGCTTTAAAAAAAAAATTCTAGTGTCCTTCGTTTGGGAGAAAAATGCAAAGGTACAAGACAGCTTTTCCCTGCCAATATCTCTCTTTTGCAAAGAGCTGCGCATTGGAAAATTCAGGGCTATGCCGTGTAGATGATGGCCTAACAGGAGGCTTTAAAATTTTCTTTCTAGTGTCCTTCGTTTGGGAGAAAAAAGCAAAGGTACAAGACAGCTTTTCCTTGCCAATATCTCTCTTTTGCAAAGAGCTGCGCATTGGAAAATTCAGGGCTATGCCGTGTAGATGATGGCCTAACAGGAGGCTTTAAAATTTTCTTTCTAGTGTCCTTCGTTTGGGAGAAAAATGCAAAGGTACAAGACAGCTTATCCTTGCCAATATCTCTCTTTTGCAAAGAGCTGCGCATTGGAAAATTCAGGGCTATGCCGTGTAGATGATGGCCTAACAGGAGGCTTTAAAATTTTCTTTCTAGTGTCCTTCGTTTGGGAGAAAAATGCAAAGGTACAAGACAGTTTTTCCTTGCCAATATCTCTCTTTTGCAAAGAGCTGCGCATTGGAAAATTCAGGGCTATGCCGTGTAGATGATGGCCTAACAGGAGGCTTTAAAAAATTTTTTCTAGTGTCCGTCGTTTGGGAGAAAAATGCAAAGGTACAAGACAGCTTTTCCTTGCCAATATCTCTCTTTTGCAAAGAGCTGCGCATTGGAAAATTCAGGGCTATGCCGTGTAGATGGCCTAACAGGAGGCTCTAAAAAAATTTTTTTAGTGTCCTTCGTTTGGGAGAAAAATGCAAAGGTACAAGACAGCTTTTCCTTGCCAATATCTCTCTTTTGCAAAGAGCTGCGCATTGGAAAATTCAGGGCTATGCCGTGTAGATGATGGCCTAACAGGAGGCTTTAAAATTTTCTTTCTAGTGTCCTTCGTTTGGGAGAAAAATGCAAAGGTACAAGAAAGCTTTTCCTTGCCAATATCTCTCTTTTGCAAAGAGCTGCGCATTGGAAAATTCAGGGCTATGCCGTGTAGATGATGGCCTAACAGGAGGCTTTAAAATTTTCTTTCTAGTGTCCTTCGTTTGGGAGAAAAATGCAAAGGTACAAGAAAGCTTTTCCTTGCCAATATCTCTCTTTTGCAAAGAGCTGCGCATTGGAAAATTCAGGGCTATGCCGTGTAGATGATGGCCTAACAGGAGGCTTTAAAAAAAATTTTCTAGTGTCCTTCGTTTGGGAGAAAAAGGCAAAGGTACAAGACAGCTTTTCCTTGCCAATATCTCTCTTTTGCAAAGAGCTGCGCATTGGAAAATTCAGGGCTATGCCGTGTAGATGATGGCCTAACAGGAGGCTTTAAAATTTTCTTTCTAGTGTCCTTCGTTTGGGAGAAAAATGCAAAGGTACAAGACAGCTTTTCCTTGCCAATATCTCTCTTTTGCAAAGAGCTGCGCATTGGAAAATTCAGGGCTATACCGTGTAGATGAAGCACTAACAGGAGGCTTTAAAATTTTCATTCTAGTGTCCTTCGTTTGGGAGAAAAATCCAATGGTACAAGACAGCTTTTCCTTGCCAATATCTCTCTTTTGCACAAAGCTGCTCATTGGAAAATTCAGGGCTATGCCGTGTAGATGATGGCCTAACAGGAGGCTTTAAAATTTTCTTTCTAGTGTCCTTCGTTTGGGAGAAAAATGCAAAGGTACAAGACAGCTTTTCCTTGCCAATATCTCTCTTTTGCAAAGAGCTGCGCATTGGAAAATTCAGGGCTATGCTGTGTAGATGATGGCCTAACAGGAGGCTTTAAAATTTTCTTTCTAGTGTCCTTCGTCTGGGAGAAAAATGCAAAGGTACAAGACAGCTTTTCCTTGCCAATATCTCTCTTTTGCAAAGAGCTGCGCATTGGAAAATTCAGGGCTATGCCGTGTAGATGATGGCCTAACAGGAGGCTTTAAAATTTTCATTCTAGTGTCCTTCGTTTGGGAGAAAAATGCAAAGGTACAAGACAGCTTTTCCTTGCCAATATCTCTCTTTTGCAAAGAGCTGCGCATTGGAAAATTCAGGGCTATGCCGTGTAGATGATGGCCTAACAGGAGGCTTTAAAAAAAATTTTCTAGTGTCCTTCGTTTGGGAGAAAAATGCAAAGGTACAAGACAGCTTTTCCTTGCCAATATCTCTCTTTTGCAAAGAGCTGCGCATTGGAAAATTCAGGGCTATGCCGTGTAGATGATGGCCTAACAGGAGGCTTTAAAATTTTCTTTCTAGTGTCCTTCGTTTGGGAGAAAAAAGCAAAGGTACAAGACAGCTTTTCCTTGCCAATATCTCTCTTTTGCAAAGAGCTGCGCATTGGAAAATTCAGGGCTATGCCGTGTAGATGATGGCCTAACAGGCGGCTTTAAAATTTTCTTTCTAGTGTCCTTCGTTTGGGAGAAAAATGCAAAGGTACAAGACAGCTTTTCCTTGCCAATATCTCTCTTTTGCAAAGAGCTGCGCATTGGAAAATTCAGGGCTATGCCGTGTAGATGATGGCCTAACAGGAGGCTTTAAAATTTTCTTTCTAGTGTCCTTCGTTTGGGAGAAAAATGCAAAGGTACAAGACAGCTTATCCTTGCCAATATCTCTCTTTTGCAAAGAGCTGCGCATTGGAAAATTCAGGGCTATGCCGTGTAGATGATGGCCTAACAGGAGGCTTTAAAATTTTCTTTCTAGTGTCCTTCGTTTGGGAGAAAAATGCAAAGGTACAAGAAAGCTTTTCCTTGCCAATATCTCTCTTTTGCAAAGAGCTGCGCATTGGAAAATTCAGGGCTATGCCGTGTAGATGATGGCCTAACAGGAGGCTTTAAAATTTTCTTTCTAGTGTCCTTCGTTTGGTAGAAAAATCCAATGGTACAAGACAGCTTTTCCTTGCCAATATCTCTCTTTTGCAAATAGCTGCGCATTGGAAAATTCAGGGCTATGCCGTGTTGATGATGGCCTAACAGGAGGCTTTAAAATTTTCTTTCTAGTGTCCTTCGTTTGGGAGAAAAATGCAAAGGTACAAGACAGCTTTTCCTTGCCAATATCTCTCTTTTGCAAAGAGCTGCGCATTGGAAAATTCAGGGCTATGCCGTGTAGATGATGGCCTAACAGGAGGCTTTAAAAAAAAATTTCTAGTGTCCTTCGTTTGGGAGAAAAATGCAAAGGTACAAGACAGCTTTTCCTTGCCAATATCTCTCTTTTGCAAAGAGCTGCGCATTGGAAAATTCAGGGCTATGCCGTGTAGATGATGGCCTAACAGGAGGCTTTAAAATTTTCTTTCTAGTGTCCTTCGTTTGGGAGAAAAAAGCAAAGGTACAAGACAGCTTTTCCTTGCCAATATCTCTCTTTTGCAAAGAGCTGCGCATTGGAAAATTCAGGGCTATGCCGTGTAGATGATGGCCTAACAGGAGGCTTTAAAATTTTCTTTCTAGTGTCCTTCGTTTGGGAGAAAAATGCAAAGGTACAAGACAGCTTTTCCTTGCCAATATCTCTCTTTTGCAAAGAGCTGCGCATTGGAAAATTCAGGGCTATGCCGTGTAGATGATGGCCTAACAGGAGGCTTTAAAATTTTCTTTCTAGTGTCCTTCGTTTGGGAGAAAAATGCAAAGGTACAAGACAGCTTATCCTTGCCAATATCTCTCTTTTGCAAAGAGCTGCGCATTGGAAAATTCAGGGCTATGCCGTGTAGATGATGGCCTAACAGGAGGCTTTAAAAAAAAATTTCTAGTGTCCTTCGTTTGGGAGAAAAATGCAAAGGTACAAGACAGCTTTTCCTTGCCAATATCTCTCTTTTGCAAAGAGCTGCGCATTGGAAAATTCAGGGCTATGCCGTGTAGATGATGGCCTAACAGGAGGCTTTAAAATTTTCTTTCTAGTGTCCTTCGTTTGGGAGAAAAATGCAAAGGTACAAGAAAGCTTTTCCTTGCCAATATCTCTCTTTTGCAAAGAGCTGCGCATTGGAAAATTCAGGGCTATGCCGTGTAGATGATGGCCTAACAGGAGGCTTTAAAATTTTCTTTCTAGTGTCCTTCGTTTGGTAGAAAAATCCAATGGTACAAGACAGCTTTTCCTTGCCAATATCTCTCTTTTGCAAATAGCTGCGCATTGGAAAATTCAGGGCTATGCCGTGTTGATGATGGCCTAACAGGAGGCTTTATAATTTTCTTTCTAGTGTCCTTCGTTTGGGAGAAAAATGCAAAGGTACAAGACAGCTTTTCCTTGCCAATATCTCTCTTTTGCAAAGAGCTGCGCATTGGAAAATTCTGGGCTATGCCGTGTAGATGATGACCTAACAGGAGGCTTTAAAAAATTTTTTCTAGTGTCCTTCGTTTGGGAGAAAAAGGCAAAGGTACAAGACAGCTTTTCCTTGCCAATATCTCTCTTTTGCAAAGAGCTGCGCATTGGAAAATTCAGGGCTATGCCGTGTAGATGATGGCCTAACAGGAGGCTTTAAAATTTTCTTTCTAGTGTCCTTCGTTTGGGAGAAAAATGCAAAGGTACAAGACAGCTTTTCCTTGCCAATATCTCTCTTTTGCAAAGAGCTGCGCATTGGAAAATTCAGGGCTATACCGTGTAGATGAAGCACTAACAGGAGGCTGTAAAATTTTCATTCTAGTGTCCTTCGTTTGGGAGAAAAATCCAATGGTACAAGACAGCTTTTCCTTGCCAATATCTCTCTTTTGCACAAAGCTGCTCATTGGAAAATTCAGGGCTATGCCGTGTAGATGATGGCCCAACAGGAGGCTTTAAAATTTTCTTTCTAGTGTCCTTCGTTTGGGAGAAAAATGCAAAGGTACAAGACAGCTTTTCCTTGCCAATATCTCTCTTTTGCAAAGAGCTGCGCATTGGAAAATTCAGGGCTATGCCGTGTAGATGATGGCCTAACAGGAGGCTTTAAAATTTTCTTTCTAGTGTCCTTCGTTTGGGAGAAAAATGCAAAGGTACAAGACAGCTTTTCCTTGCCAATATCTCTCTTTTGCAAAGAGCTGCGCATTGGAAAATTCAGGGCTATACCGTGTAGATGAAGCACTAACAGGAGGCTTTAAAATTTTCATTCTAGTGTCCTTCGTTTGGGAGAAAAATCCAATGGTACAAGACAGCTTTTCCTTGCCAATATCTCTCTTTTGCACAAAGCTGCTCATTGGAAAATTCAGGGCTATGCCGTGTAGATGATGGCCTAACAGGAGGCTTTAAAATTTTCTTTCTAGTGTCCTTCGTTTGGGAGAAAAATGCAAAGGTACAAGACAGCTTTTCCTTGCCAATATCTCTCTTTTGCAAAGAGCTGCGCCTTGGAAAATTCAGGGCTATGCCGTGTAGATGATGGCCTAACAAGAGGCTTTAAAATTTTCTTTCTAGTGTCCTTCGTTTGGGAGAAAAATGCAAAGGTACAAGACAGCTTATCCTTGCCAATATCTCTCTTTTGCAAAGAGCTGCGCATTGGAAAATTCAGGGCTATGCCGTGTAGATGATGGCCTAACAGGAGGCTTTAAAATTTTCTTTCTAGTGTCCTTCGTTTGGGAGAAAAATGCAAAGGTACAAGACAGTTTTTCCTTGCCAATATCTCTCTTTTGCAAAGAGCTGCGCATTGGAAAATTCAGGGCTATGCCGTGTAGATGATGGCCTAACAGGAGGCTTTAAAATTTTCTTTCTAGTGTCCTTCGTTTGGGAGAAAAATCCAATGGTACAAGACAGCTTTTCCTTGCCAATATCTCTCTTTTGCACAAAGCTGCTCATTGGAAAATTCAGGGCTATGCCGTGTAGATGATGGCCTAACAGGAGGCTTTAAAATTTTCTTTCTAGTGTCCTTCGTTTGGGAGAAAAATGCAAAGGTACAAGACAGCTTATCCTTGCCAATATCTCTCTTTTGCAAAGAGCTGCGCATTGGAAAATTCAGGGCTATGCCGTGTAGATGATGGCCTAACAGGAGGCTTTAAAATTTTCTTTCTAGTGTCCTTCGTTTGGGAGAAAAATGCAAAGGTACAAGACAGTTTTTCCATGCCAATATCTCTCTTTTGCAAAGAGCTGCGCATTGGAAAATTCAGGGCTATGCCGTGTAGATGATGGCCTAACAGGAGGCTTTAAAATTTTCTTTCTAGTGTCCTTCGTTTGGGAGAAAAATGCAAAGGTACAAGAAAGCTTTTCCTTGCCAATATCTCTCTTTTGCAAAGAGCTGCGCATTGGAAAATTCAGGGCTATGCCGTGTAGATGATGGCCTAACAGGAGGCTTTAAAATTTTCTTTCTAGTGTCCTTCGTTTGGGAGAAAAATGCAAAGGTACAAGACAGCTTATCCTTGCCAATATCTCTCTTTTGCAAAGAGCTGCGCATTGGAAAATTCAGGGCTATGCCGTGTAGATGATGGCCTAACAGGAGGCTTTAAAATTTTCTTTCTAGTGTCCTTCGTTTGGGAGAAAAATGCAAAGGTACAAGACAGCTTTTCCTTGCCAATATCTCTCTTTTGCAAAGAGCTGCGCATTGGAAAATTCAGGGCTATGCCGTGTAGATGATGACCTAACAGGAGGCTTTAAAAAAAATTTTCTAGTGTCCTTCGTTTGGGAGAAAAAGGCAAAGGTACAAGACAGCTTTTCCTTGCCAATATCTCTCTTTTGCAAAGAGCTGCGCATTGGAAAATTCAGGGCTATACCGTGTAGATGAAGCACTAACAGGAGGCTTTAAAATTTTCATTCTAGTGTCCTTCGTTTGGGAGAAAAATCCAATGGTACAAGACAGCTTTTCCTTGCCAATATCTCTCTTTTGCACAAAGCTGCTCATTGGAAAATTCAGGGCTATGCCGTGTAGATGATGGCCTAACAGGAGGCTTTAAAATTTTCTTTCTAGTGTCCTTCGTTTGGGAGAAAAATGCAAAGGTACAAGACAGCTTTTCCTTGCCAATATCTCTCTTTTGCAAAGAGCTGCGCTTTGGAAAATTCAGGGCTATGCTGTGTAGATGATGGCCTAACAGGAGGCTTTAAAATTTTCTTTCTAGTGTCCTTCGTCTGGGAGAAAAATGCAAAGGTACAAGACAGCTTTTCCTTGCCAATATCTCTCTTTTGCAAAGAGCTGCGCATTGGAAAATTCAGGGCTATGCCGTGTAGATGATGGCCTAACAGGAGGCTTTAAAAAATTTTTTCTAGTGTCCTTCGTTTGGGAGAAAAATGCAAAGGTACAAGACAGCTTTTCCTTGCCAATATCTCTCTTTTGCAAAGAGCTGCGCATTGGAAAATTCAGGGCTATGCCGTGTAGATGATGGCCTAACAGGAGGCTTTAAAATTTTCTTTCTAGTGTCCTTCGTGTGGGAGAAAAATGCAAAGGTACAAGACAGCTTTTCCTTGCCAATATCTCTCTTTTGCAAAGAGCTGCGCATTGGAAAATTCAGGGCTATGCCGTGTAGATGATGGCCTAACAGGAGGCTTTAAAATTTTCTTTCTAGTGTCCTTCGTTTGGGAGAAAAATGCAAAGGTACAAGACAGCTTATCCTTGCCAATATCTCTCTTTTGCAAAGAGCTGCGCATTGGAAAATTCAGGGCTATGCCGTGTAGATGATGGCCTAACAGGAGGCTTTAAAATTTTCTTTCTAGTGTCCTTCGTTTGGGAGAAAAATGCAAAGGTACAAGACAGCTTTTCCTTGCCAATATCTCTCTTTTGCAAAGAGCTGCGCATTGGAAAATTCAGGGCTATGCCGTGTAGATGATGGCCTAACAGGAGGCTTTAAAATTTTCTTTCTAGTGTCCTTCGTTTGGGAGAAAAATGCAAAGGTACAAGACAGCTTTTCCTTGCCAATATCTCTCTTTTGCAAAGAGCTGCGCATTGGAAAATTCAGGGCTATGCCGTGTAGATGATGACCTAACAGGAGGCTTTAAAAAATTTTTTCTAGTGTCCTTCGTTTGGGAGAAAAAGGCAAAGGTACAAGACAGCTTTTCCTTGCCAATATCTCTCTTTTGCAAAGAGCTGCGCATTGGAAAATTCAGGGCTAAGCCGTGTAGATGATGGCCTAACAGGAGGCTTTAAAATTTTCTTTCTAGTGTCCTTCGTTTGGGAGAAAAATGCAAAGGTACAAGACAGCTTTTCCTTGCCAATATCTCTCTTTTACAAAGAGCTGCGCATTGGAAAATTCAGGGCTATACCGTGTAGATGAAGCACTAACAGGAGGCTTTAAAATTTTCATTCTAGTGTCCTTCGTTTGGGAGAAAAATCCAATGGTACAAGACAGCTTTTCCTTGCCAATATCTCTCTTTTGCACAAAGCTGCTCATTGGAAAATTCAGGGCTATGCCGTGTAGATGATGGCCTAACAGGAGGCTTTAAAATTTTCTTTCTAGTGTCCTTCGTTTGGGAGAAAAATGCAAAGGTACAAGACAGCTTTTCCTTGCCAATATCTCTCTTTTGCAAAGAGCTGCGCATTGGAAAATTCAGGGCTATGCTGTGTAGATGATGGCCTAACAGGAGGCTTTAAAATTTTCTTTCTAGTGTCCTTCGTCTGGGAGAAAAATGCAAAGGTACAAGACAGCTTTTCCTTGCCATTATCTCTCTTTTGCAAAGAGCTGCGCATTGGAAAATTCAGGGCTATGCCGTGTAGATGATGGCCTAACAGGAGGCTTTAAAAATTTTTTTCTAGTGTCCTTCGTTTGGGAGAAAAATGCAAAGGTACAAGACAGCTTTTCCTTGCCAATATCTCTCTTTTGCAAAGAGCTGCGCATTGGAAAATTCAGGGCTATGCCGTGTAGATGATGGCCTAACAGGAGGCTTTAAAATTTTCTTTCTAGTGTCCTTCGTTTGGGAGAAAAATGCAAAGGTACAAGACAGCTTTTCCTTGCCAATATCTCTCTTTTGCAAAGAGCTGCGCATTGGAAAATTCAGGGCTATGCCGTGTAGATGATGGCCTAACAGGAGGCTTTAAAATTTTCTTTCTAGTGTCCTTCGTTTGGTAGAAAAATCCAATGGTACAAGACAGCTTTTCCTTGCCAATATCTCTCTTTTGCAAATAGCTGCGCATTGGAAAATTCATGGCTATGCCGTGTTGATGATGGCCTAACAGGAGGCTTTAAAATTTTCTTTCTAGTGTCCTTCCTTTGGGAGAAAAATGCAAAGGTACAAGACAGCTTTTCCTTGCCAATATCTCTCTTTTGCAAAGAGCTGCGCATTGGAAAATTCAGGGCTATGCCGTGTAGATGATGACCTAACAGGAGGCTTTAAAAAAAAATTTCTAGTGTCCTTCGTTTGGGAGAAAAAGGCAAAGGTACAAGACAGCTTTTCCTTGCCAATATCTCTCTTTTGCAAAGAGCTGCGCATTGGAAAATTCAGGGCTATGCCGTGTAGATGATGGCCTAACAGGAGGCTTTAAAATTTTCTTTCTAGTGTCCTTCGTTTGGGAGAAAAATGCAAAGGTACAAGACAGCTTTTCCTTGCCAATATCTCTCTTTTGCAAAGAGCTGCGCATTGGAAAATTTAGGGCTATACCGTGTAGATGAAGCACTAACAGGAGGCTTTAAAATTTTCATTCTAGTGTCCTTCGTTTGGGAGAAAAATCCAATGGTACAAGACAGCTTTTCCTTGCCAATATCTCTCTTTTGCACAAAGCTGCTCATTGGAAAATTCAGGGCTATGCCGTGTAGATGATGGCCTAACAGGAGGCTTTAAAATTTTCTTTCTAGTGTCCTTCGTCTGGGAGAAAAATGCAAAGGTACAAGACAGCTTTTCCTTGCCAATATCTCTCTTTTGCAAAGAGCTGCGCATTGGAAAATTCAGGGCTATGCCGTGTAGATGATGGCCTAACAGGAGGCTTTAAAATTTTCTTTCTAGTGTCCTTCGTTTGGGAGAAAAATGCAAAGGTACAAGACAGCTTTTCCTTGCCAATATCTCTCTTTTGCAAAGAGCTGCGCATTGGAAAATTCAGGGCTATGCCGTGTAGATGATGGCCTAACAGGAGGCTTTAAAATTTTCTTTTTAGTGTCCTTCGTTTGGGAGAAAAATGCAAAGGTACAAGACAGCTTTTCCTTGCCAATATCTCTCTTTTGCAAAGAGCTGCGCATTGGAAAATTCAGGGCTATGCCGTGTAGATGATGGCCTAACAGGAGGCTTTAAAATTTTCTTTCTAGTGTCCTTCGTTTGGGAGAAAAATCCAATGGTACAAGACAGCTTTTCCTTGCCAATATCTCTCTTTTGCAAATAGCTGCGCATTGGAAAATTCAGGGCTATGCCGTGTAGATGATGGCCTAACAGGAGGCTTTAAAATTTTCTTTCTAGTGTCCTTTGTGTGGGAGAAAAATGCAAAGGTACAAGACAGCTTTTCCTTGCCAATATCTCTCTTTTGCAAAGAGCTGCGCATTGCAAAATTCAGGGCTATGCCGTGTAGATGATGGCCTAACAGGAGGCTTTAAAATTTTCTTTCTAGTTTCCTTCGTTTGGGAGAAAAATGCAAAGGTACAAGACAGCTTTTCCTTGCCAATATCTCTCTTTTGCAAAGAGCTGCGCATTGGAAAATTCAGGGCTATGCCGTGTAGATGATGGCCTAGCAGGAGGCTTTAAAAAATTTTTTCTAGTGTCCTTCGTTTGGGAGAAAAAGGCAAAGGTACAAGACAGCTTTTCCTTGCCAATATCTCTCTTTTGCAAAGAGCTGCGCATTGGAAAATTCAGGGCTATGCCGTGTAGATGATGGCCTAACAGGAGGCTTTAAAATTTTCTTTCTAGTGTCCTTCGTTTGGGAGAAAAATGCAAAGGTACAAGACAGCTTTTCCTTGCCAATATCTCTCTTTTGCAAAGAGCTGCGCATTGGAAAATTCAGGGCTATGCCGTGTAGATGATGGCCTAACAGGAGGCTTTAAAAAAAATGTTCTAGCGTCCTTCGTTTGGGAGAAAAATGCAAAGGTACAAGACAGCTTTTCCTTGCCAATATCTCTCTTTTGCAAAGAGCTGCGCATTGGAAAATTCAGGGCTATGCCGTGTAGATGATGGCCTAACAGGAGGCTTTAAAATTTTCTTTCTAGTGTCCTTCGTTTGGGAGAAAAATCCAATGGTACAAGACAGCTTTTCCTTGCCAATATCTCTCTTTTGCAAATAGCTGCGCATTGGAAAATTCAGGGCTATGCCGTGTAGATGATGGCCTAACAGGAGGCTTTAAAATTTTCTTTCTAGTTTCCTTCGTTTGGGAGAAAAATGCAAAGGTACAAGACAGCTTTTCCTTGCCAATATCTCTCTTTTGCAAAGAGCTGCGCATTGGAAAATTCAGGGCTATGCCGTGTAGATGATGGCCTAGCAGGAGGCTTTAAAAAATTTTTTCTAGTGTCCTTCGTTTGGGAGAAAAAGGCAAAGGTACAAGACAGCTTTTCCTTGCCAATATCTCTCTTTTGCAAAGAGCTGCGCATTGGAAAATTCAGGGCTATGCCGTGTAGATGATGGCCTAACAGGAGGCTTTAAAATTTTCTTTCTAGTGTCCTTCGTTTGGGAGAAAAATGCAAAGGTACAAGACAGCTTTTCCTTGCCAATATCTCTCTTTTGCAAAGAGCTGCGCATTGGAAAATTCAGGGCTATGCCGTGTAGATGATGGCCTAACAGGAGGCTTTAAAATTTTCTTTCTAGTGTCCTTCGTTTGGGAGAAAAATGCAAAGGTACAAGACAGCTTTTCCTTGCCAATATCTCTCTTTTGCAAAGAGCTGCGCATTGGAAAATTCAGGGCTATGCCGTGTAGATGATGGCCTAACAGGAGGCTTTAAAAAAAATGTTCTAGCGTCCTTCGTTTGGGAGAAAAATGCAAAGGTACAAGACAGCTTTTCCTTGCCAATATCTCTCTTTTGCAAAGAGCTGCGCATTGGAAAATTCAGGGCTATGCCGTGTAGATGATGGCCTAACAGGAGGCTCTAAAAAAATTTTTCTAGTGTCCTTCGTTTGGGAGAAAAATGCAAAGGTACAAGACAGCTTTTCCTTGCCAATATCTCTCTTTTGCAAAGAGCTGCGCATTGGAAAATTCAGGGCTATGCCGTGTAGATGATGGCCTAACAGGAGGCTTTAAAATTTTCTTTCTAGTGTCCTTCGTTTGGGAGAAAAATGCAAAGGTACAAGAAAGCTTTTCCTTGCCAATATCTCTCTTTTGCAAAGAGCTGCGCATTGGAAAATTCAGGGCTATGCCGTGTAGATGATGGCCTAACAGGAGGCTTTAAAATTTTCTTTCTAGTGTCCTTCGTTTGGGAGAAAAATGCAAAGGTACAAGACAGCTTTTCCTTGCCAATATCTCTCTTTTGCAAAGAGCTGCGCATTGGAAAATTCAGGGCTATGCCGTGTAGATGATGGCCTAACAGGAGGCTTTAAAATTTTCTTTCTAGTGTCCTTCGTTTGGGAGAAAAATGCAAAGGTACAAGACAGCTTATCCTTGCCAATATCTCTCTTTTGCAAAGAGCTGCGCATTGGAAAATTCAGGGCTATGCCGTGTAGATGATGGCCTAACAGGAGGCTTTAAAAAAATTTTTCTAGTGTCCTTCGTTTGGGAGAAAAATGCAAAGGTACAAGACAGCTTTTCCTTGCCAATATCTCTCTTTTGCAAAGAGCTGCGCATTGGAAAATTCAGGGCTATGCCGTGTAGATGATGGCCTAACAGGAGGCTCTAAAAAAAATTTTCTAGTGTCCTTCGTTTGGGAGAAAAATGCAAAGGTACAAGACAGCTTTTCCTTGCCAATATCTCTCTTTTGCAAAGAGCTGCGCATTGGAAAATTCAGGGCTATGCCGTGTAGATGATGGCCTAACAGGAGGCTTTAAAATTTTCTTTCTAGTGTCCTTCGTTTGGGAGAAAAATGCAAAGGTACAAGAAAGCTTTTCCTTGCCAATATCTCTCTTTTGCAAAGAGCTGCGCATTGGAAAATTCAGGGCTATGCCGTGTAGATGATGGCCTAACAGGAGGCTTTAAAATTTTCTTTCTAGTGTCCTTCGTTTGGTAGAAAAATCCAATGGTACAAGACAGCTTTTCCTTGCCAATATCTCTCTTTTGCAAATAGCTGCGCATTGGAAAATTCATGGCTATGCCGTGTTGATGATGGCCTAACAGGAGGCTTTAAAATTTTCTTTCTAGTGTCCTTCGTTTGGGAGAAAAATGCAAAGGTACAAGACAGCTTTTCCTTGCCAATATCTCTCTTTTGCAAAGAGCTGCGCATTGGAAAATTCAGGGCTATGCCGTGTAGATGATGACCTAACAGGAGGCTTTAAAAAATTTTTTCTAGTGTCCTTCGTTTGGGAGAAAAAGGCAAAGGTACAAGACAGCTTTTCCTTGCCAATATCTCTCTTTTGCAAAGAGCTGCGCATTGGAAAATTCAGGGCTATGCCGTGTAGATGATGGCCTAACAGGAGGCTTTAAAATTTTCTTTCTAGTGTCCTTCGTTTGGGAGAAAAATGCAAAGGTACAAGACAGCTTTTCCTTGCCAATATCTCTCTTTTGCAAAGAGCTGCGCATTGGAAAATTCAGGGCTATACCGTGTAGATGAAGCACTAACAGGAGGCTTTAAAATTTTCATTCTAGTGTCCTTCGTTTGGGAGAAAAATCCAATGGTACAAGACAGCTTTTCCTTGCCAATATCTCTCTTTTGCACAAAGCTGCTCATTGGAAAATTCAGGGCTATGCCGTGTAGATGATGGCCTAACAGGAGGCTTTAAAATTTTCTTTCTAGTGTCCTTCGTCTGGGAGAAAAATGCAAAGGTACAAGACAGCTTTTCCTTGCCATTATCTCTCTTTTGCAAAGAGCTGCGCATTGGAAAATTCAGGGCTATGCCGTGTAGATGATGGCCTAACAGGAGGCTTTAAAAAAATTTTTCTAGTGTCCTTCGTTTGGGAGAAAAATGCA
The DNA here is from genome assembly GCF_028390025.1 of Pseudophryne corroboree. NCBI lineage: Eukaryota > Metazoa > Chordata > Amphibia > Anura > Myobatrachidae > Pseudophryne > Pseudophryne corroboree. The sequence goes on from NW_026967608.1 coordinate 462,143, forward strand.
AAGGTACAAGACAGCTTTTCCTTGCCAATATCTCTCTTTTGCAAAGAGCTGCGCATTGGAAAACTCAGGGCTATGCCGTGTAGATGATGGCCTAACAGGAGGCTTTAAAATTTTCTTTCTAGTGTCCTTCGTTTGGGAGAAAAATGCAAAGGTACAAGACAGCTTTTCCTTGCCAATATCTCTCTTTTGCAAAGAGCTGCGCATTGGAAAATTCAGGGCTATGCCGTGTAGATGATGGCCTAACAGGAGGCTTTAAAATTTTCTTTCTAGTGTACTTCGTTTGGTAGAAAAATCCAATGGTACAAGACAGCTTTTCCTTGCCAATATCTCTCTTTTGCAAATAGCTGCGCATTGGAAAATTCATGGCTATGCCGTGTTGATGATGGCCTAACAGGAGGCTTTAAAATTTTCTTTCTAGTGTCCTTCCTTTGGGAGAAAAATGCAAAGGTACAAGACAGCTTTTCCTTGCCAATATCTCTCTTTTGCATAGAGCTGCGCATTGGAAAATTCAGGGCTATGCCGTGTAGATGATGACCTAACAGGAGGCTTTAAAAAAAAATTTCTAGTGTCCTTCGTTTGGGAGAAAAAGGCAAAGGTACAAGACAGCTTTTCCTTGCCAATATCTCTCTTTTGCAAAGAGCTGCGCATTGGAAAATTCAGGGCTATGCCGTGTAGATGATGGCCTAACAGGAGGCTTTAAAATTTTCTTTCTAGTGTCCTTCGTTTGGGAGAAAAATGCAAAGGTACAAGACAGCTTTTCCTTGCCAATATCTCTCTTTTGCAAAGAGCTGCGCATTGGAAAATTTAGGGCTATACCGTGTAGATGAAGCACTAACAGGAGGCTTTAAAATTTTCATTCTAGTGTCCTTCGTTTGGGAGAAAAATCCAATGGTACAAGACAGCTTTTCCTTGCCAATATCTCTCTTTTGCACAAAGCTGCTCATTGGAAAATTCAGGGCTATGCCGTGTAGATGATGGCCTAACAGGAGGCTTTAAAATTTTCTTTCTAGTGTCCTTCGTCTGGGAGAAAAATGCAAAGGTACAAGACAGCTTTTCCTTGCCAATATCTCTCTTTTGCAAAGAGCTGCGCATTGGAAAATTCAGGGCTATGCCGTGTAGATGATGGCCTAACAGGAGGCTTTAAAATTTTCTTTCTAGTGTCCTTCGTTTGGGAGAAAAATGCAAAGGTACAAGACAGCTTTTCCTTGCCAATATCTCTCTTTTGCAAAGAGCTGCGCATTGGAAAATTCAGGGCTATGCCGTGTAGATGATGGCCTAACAGGAGGCTTTAAAATTTTCTTTTTAGTGTCCTTCGTTTGGGAGAAAAATGCAAAGGTACAAGACTGCTTTTCCTTGCCAATATCTCTCTTTTGCAAAGAGCTACGCATTGGAAAATTCAGGGCTATGCCGTGTAGATGATGGCCTAACAGGAGGCTTTAAAATTTTCTTTCTAGTGTCCTTCGTTTGGGAGAAAAATCCAATGGTACAAGACAGCTTTTCCTTGCCAATATCTCTCTTTTGCAAATAGCTGCGCATTGGAAAATTCAGGGCTATGCCGTGTAGATGATGGCCTAACAGGAGGCTTTAAAATTTTCTTTCTAGTTTCCTTCGTTTGGGAGAAAAATGCAAAGGTACAAGACAGCTTTTCCTTGCCAATATCTCTCTTTTGCAAAGAGCTGCGCATTGGAAAATTCAGGGCTATGCCGTGTAGATTATGGCCTAACAGGAGGCTTTAAAAAAAAATTTCTAGTGTCCTTCGTTTGGGAGAGAAATGCAAAGGTACAAGACAGCTTTTCCTTGCCAATATCTCTCTTTTGCAAAGAGCTGCGCATTGGAAAATTCAGGGCTATACCGTGTAGATGAAGCACTAACAGGAGGCTTTAAAATTTTCATTCTAGTGTCCTTCGTTTGGGAGAAAAATCCAATGGTACAAGACAGCTTTTCCTTGCCAATATCTCTCTTTTGCACAAAGCTGCTCATTGGAAAATTCAGGGCTATGCCGTGTAGATGATGGCCTAACAGGAGGCTTTAAAATTTTCTTTCTAGTGTCCTTCGTCTGGGAGAAAAATGCAAAGGTACAAGACAGCTTTTCCTTGCCAATATCTCTCTTTTGCAAAGAGCTGCGCATTGGAAAATTCAGGGCTATGCCGTGTAGATGATGGCCTAACAGGAGGCTTTAAAATTTTCTTTCTAGTGTCCTTCGTTTGGGAGAAAAATGCAAAGGTACAAGACAGCTTTTCCTTGCCAATATCTCTCTTTTGCAAAGAGCTGCGCATTGGAAAATTCAGGGCTATGCCGTGTAGATGATGGCCTAACAGGAGGCTTTAAAAAAAAATTTCTAGTGTCCTTCGTTTGGGAGAAAAATGCAAAGGTACAAGACAGCTTTTCCTTGCCAATATCTCTCTTTTGCAAAGAGCTGCGCATTGGAAAATTCAGGGCTATGCCGTGTAGATGATGGCCTAACAGGAGGCTTTAAAATTTTCTTTTTAGTGTCCTTCGTTTGGGAGAAAAATGCAAAGGTACAAGACAGCTTTTCCTTGCCAATATCTCTCTTTTGCAAAGAGCTGCGCATTGGAAAATTCAGGGCTATGCCGTGTAGATGATGGCCTAACAGGAGGCTTTAAAATTTTCTTTCTAGTGTCCTTCGTTTGGGAGAAAAATCCAATGGTACAAGACAGCTTTTCCTTGCCAATATCTCTCTTTTGCAAATAGCTGCGCATTGGAAAATTCAGGGCTATGCCGTGTAGATGATGGCCTAACAGGAGGCTTTAAAATTTTCTTTCTAGTTTCCTTCGTTTGGGAGAAAAATGCAAAGGTACAAGACAGCTTTTCCTTGCCAATATCTCTCTTTTGCAAAGAGCTGCGCATTGGAAAATTCAGGGCTATGCCGTGTAGATGATGGCCTAGCAGGAGGCTTTAAAAAATGTTTTCTAGTGTCCTTCGTTTGGGAGAAAAAGGCAAAGGTACAAGACAGCTTATCCTTGCCAATATCTCTCTTTTGCAAAGAGCTGCGCATTGGAAAATTCAGGGCTATGCCGTGTAGATGATGGCCTAACAGGAGGCTTTAAAATTTTCTTTCTAGTGTCCTTCGTTTGGGAGAAAAATGCAAAGGTACAAGACAGCTTTTCCTTGCCAATATCTCTCTTTTGCAAAGAGCTGCGCATTGGAAAATTCAGAGCTATGCCGTGTAGATGATGGCCTAACAGGAGGCTTTAAAAAAAATGTTCTAGCGTCCTTCGTTTGGGAGAAAAATGCAAAGGTACAAGACAGCTTTTCCTTGCCAATATCTCTCTTTTGCAAAGAGCTGCGCATTGGAAAATTCAGGGCTATGCCGTGTAGATGATGGCCTAACAGGAGGCTTTAAAATTTTCTTTCTAGTGTCCTTCGTTTGGGAGAAAAATGCAAAGGTACAAGACAGCTTTTCCTTGCCAATATCTCTCTTTTGCAAAGAGCTGCGCATTGGAAAATTCAGGGCTATGCCGTGTAGATGATGGCCTAACAGGAGGCTTTAAAAAAAAATTTCTAGTGTCCTTCGTTTGGGAGAAAAATGCAAAGGTACAAGACAGCTTTTCCTTGCCAATATCTCTCTTTTGCAAAGAGCTGCGCATTGGAAAATTCAGGGCTATGCCGTGTAGATGATGTCCTAACAGGAGGCTTTAAAATTTTCTTTCTAGTGTCCTTCGTTTGGGAGAAAAATGCAAAGGTACAAGACAGCTTTTCCTTGCCAATATCTCTCTTTTGCAAAGAGCTACGCATTGGAAAATTCAGGGCTATACCGTGTAGATGAAGCACTAACAGGAGGCTTTAAAATTTTCATTCTAGTGTCCTTCGTTTGGGAGAAAAATCCAATGGTACAAGACAGCTTTTCCTTGCCAATATCTCTCTTTTGCAAAGAGCTGCGCATTGGAAAATTCAGGGCTATGCCGTGTAGATGATGGCCTAACAGGAGGCTTTAAAATTTTCTTTCTAGTGTCCTTCGTTTGGGAGTAAAATGCAAAGGTACAAGACAGCTTTTCCTTGCCAATATCTCTCTTTTGCAAAGAGCTGCGCATTGGAAAATTCAGGGCTATGCCGTGTAGATGATGGCCTAACAGGAGGCTTTAAAAAAAATTTCTAGTGTCCTTCGTTTGGGAGAAAAATGCAAAGGTACAAGACAGCTTTTCCTTGCCAATATCTCTCTTTTGCAAAGAGCTGCGCATTGGAAAATTCAGGGCTATGCCGTGTAGATGATGGCCTAACAGGAGGCTTTAAAATTTTCTTTCTAGTGTCCTTCGTTTGGGAGAAAAATGCAAAGGTACAAGACAGCTTTTCCTTGCCAATATCTCTCTTTTGCAAAGAGCTGCGCATTGGAAAATTCAGGGCTATGCCGTGTAGATGATGTCCTAACAGGAGGCTTTAAAATTTTCTTTCTAGTGTCCTTCGTTTGGGAGAAAAATGCAAAGGTACAAGACAGCTTTTCCTTGCCAATATCTCTCTTTTGCAAAGAGCTACGCATTGGAAAATTCAGGGCTATACCGTGTAGATGAAGCACTAACAGGAGGCTTTAAAATTTTCATTCTAGTGTCCTTCGTTTGGGAGAAAAATCCAATGGTACAAGACAGCTTTTCCTAGCCAATATCTCTCTTTTGCAAAGAGCTGCGCATTGGAAAATTCAGGGCTATGCCGTGTAGATGATGGCCTAACAGGAGGCTTTAAAATTTTCTTTCTAGTGTCCTTCGTTTGGGAGTAAAATGCAAAGGTACAAGACAGCTTTTCCTTGCCAATATCTCTCTTTTGCAAAGAGCTGCGCATTGGAAAATTCAGGGCTATGCCGTGTAGATGATGGCCTAACAGGAGGCTTTAAAAAAAATGTTCTAGCGTCCTTCGTTTGGGAGAAAAATGCAAAGGTACAAGACAGCTTTTCCTTGCCAATATCTCTCTTTTGCAAAGAGCTGCGCATTGGAAAATTCAGGGCTATGCCGTGTAGATGATGGCCTAACAGGAGGCTTTAAAATTTTCTTTCTAGTGTCCTTCGTTTGGGAGAAAAATGCAAAGGTACAAGACAGCTTTTCCTAGCCAATATCTCTCTTTTGCAAAGAGCTGCGCATTGGAAAATTCAGGGCTATGCCGTGTAGATGATGGCCTAACAGGAGGCTTTAAAAAAAAATTTCTAGTGTCCTTCGTTTGGGAGAAAAATGCAAAGGTACAAGACAGCTTTTCCTTGCCAATATCTCTCTTTTGCAAAGAGCTGCGCATTGGAAAATTCAGGGCTATGCCGTGTAGATGATGTCCTAACAGGAGGCTTTAAAATTTTCTTTCTAGTGTCCTTCGTTTGGGAGAAAAATGCAAAGGTACAAGACAGCTTTTCCTTGCCAATATCTCTCTTTTGCAAAGAGCTACGCATTGGAAAATTCAGGGCTATACCGTGTAGATGAAGCACTAACAGGAGGCTTTAAAATTTTCATTCTAGTGTCCTTCGTTTGGGAGAAAAATCCAATGGTACAAGACAGCTTTTCCTTGCCAATATCTCTCTTTTGCAAAGAGCTGCGCATTGGAAAATTCAGGGCTATGCCGTGTAGATGATGGCCTAACAGGAGGCTTTAAAATTTTCTTTCTAGTGTCCTTCGTTTGGGAGTAAAATGCAAAGGTACAAGACAGCTTTTCCTTGCCAATATCTCTCTTTTGCAAAGAGCTGCGCATTGGAAAATTCAGGGCTATGCCGTGTAGATGATGGCCTAACAGGAGGCTTTAAAAAAAAATTCTAGTGTCCTTCGTTTGGGAGAAAAATGCAAAGGTACAAGACAGCTTTTCCTTGCCAATATCTCTCTTTTGCAAAGAGCTGCGCATTGGAAAATTCAGGGCTATGCCGTGTAGATGATGGCCTAACAGGAGGCTTTAAAATTTTCTTTCTAGTGTCCTTCGTTTGGGAGAAAAATGCAAAGGTACAAGACAGCTTTTCCTTGCCAATATCTCTCTTTTGCAAAGAGCTGCGCATTGGAAAATTCAGGGCTATGCCGTGTAGATGATGTCCTAACAGGAGGCTTTAAAATTTTCTTTCTAGTGTCCTTCGTTTGGGAGAAAAATGCAAAGGTACAAGACAGCTTTTCCTTGCCAATATCTCTCTTTTGCAAAGAGCTACGCATTGGAAAATTCAGGGCTATACCGTGTAGATGAAGCACTAACAGGAGGCTTTAAAATTTTCATTCTAGTGTCCTTCGTTTGGGAGAAAAATCCAATGGTACAAGACAGCTTTTCCTAGCCAATATCTCTCTTTTGCAAAGAGCTGCGCATTGGAAAATTCAGGGCTATGCCGTGTAGATGATGGCCTAACAGGAGGCTTTAAAATTTTCTTTCTAGTGTCCTTCGTTTGGGAGTAAAATGCAAAGGTACAAGACAGCTTTTCCTTGCCAATATCTCTCTTTTGCAAAGAGCTGCGCATTGGAAAATTCAGGGCTATGCCGTGTAGATGATGGCCTAACAGGAGGCTTTAAAAAAAATTTCTAGTGTCCTTCGTTTGGGAGAAAAATGCAAAGGTACAAGACAGCTTTTCCTTGCCAATATCTCTCTTTTGCAAAGAGCTGCGCATTGGAAAATTCAGGGCTATGCCGTGTAGATGATGGCCTAACAGGAGGCTTTAAAATTTTCTTTCTAGTGTCCTTCGTTTGGGAGAAAAATGCAAAGGTACAAGACAGCTTTTCCTTGCCAATATCTCTCTTTTGCAAAGAGCTGCGCATTGGAAAATTCAGGGCTATGCCGTGTAGATGATGTCCTAACAGGAGGCTTTAAAATTTTCTTTCTAGTGTCCTTCGTTTGGGAGAAAAATGCAAAGGTACAAGACAGCTTTTCCTTGCCAATATCTCTCTTTTGCAAAGAGCTACGCATTGGAAAATTCAGGGCTATACCGTGTAGATGAAGCACTAACAGGAGGCTTTAAAATTTTCATTCTAGTGTCCTTCGTTTGGGAGAAAAATCCAATGGTACAAGACAGCTTTTCCTAGCCAATATCTCTCTTTTGCAAAGAGCTGCGCATTGGAAAATTCAGGGCTATGCCGTGTAGATGATGGCCTAACAGGAGGCTTTAAAATTTTCTTTCTAGTGTCCTTCGTTTGGGAGTAAAATGCAAAGGTACAAGACAGCTTTTCCTTGCCAATATCTCTCTTTTGCAAAGAGCTGCGCATTGGAAAATTCAGGGCTATGCCGTGTAGATGATGGCCTAACAGGAGGCTTTAAAAAAAATGTTCTAGCGTCCTTCGTTTGGGAGAAAAATGCAAAGGTACAAGACAGCTTTTCCTTGCCAATATCTCTCTTTTGCAAAGAGCTGCGCATTGGAAAATTCAGGGCTATGCCGTGTAGATGATGGCCTAACAGGAGGCTTTAAAATTTTCTTTCTAGTGTCCTTCGTTTGGGAGAAAAATGCAAAGGTACAAGACAGCTTTTCCTAGCCAATATCTCTCTTTTGCAAAGAGCTGCGCATTGGAAAATTCAGGGCTATGCCGTGTAGATGATGGCCTAACAGGAGGCTTTAAAAAAAAATTTCTAGTGTCCTTCGTTTGGGAGAAAAATGCAAAGGTACAAGACAGCTTTTCCTTGCCAATATCTCTCTTTTGCAAAGAGCTGCGCATTGGAAAATTCAGGGCTATGCCGTGTAGATGATGTCCTAACAGGAGGCTTTAAAATTTTCTTTCTAGTGTCCTTCGTTTGGGAGAAAAATGCAAAGGTACAAGACAGCTTTTCCTTGCCAATATCTCTCTTTTGCAAAGAGCTACGCATTGGAAAATTCAGGGCTATACCGTGTAGATGAAGCACTAACAGGAGGCTTTAAAATTTTCATTCTAGTGTCCTTCGTTTGGGAGAAAAATCCAATGGTACAAGACAGCTTTTCCTTGCCAATATCTCTCTTTTGCAAAGAGCTGCGCATTGGAAAATTCAGGGCTATGCCGTGTAGATGATGGCCTAACAGGAGGCTTTAAAATTTTCTTTCTAGTGTCCTTCGTTTGGGAGTAAAATGCAAAGGTACAAGACAGCTTTTCCTTGCCAATATCTCTCTTTTGCAAAGAGCTGCGCATTGGAAAATTCAGGGCTATGCCGTGTAGATGATGGCCTAACAGGAGGCTTTAAAAAAAAATTCTAGTGTCCTTCGTTTGGGAGAAAAATGCAAAGGTACAAGACAGCTTTTCCTTGCCAATATCTCTCTTTTGCAAAGAGCTGCGCATTGGAAAATTCAGGGCTATGCCGTGTAGATGATGGCCTAACAGGAGGCTTTAAAATTTTCTTTCTAGTGTCCTTCGTTTGGGAGAAAAATGCAAAGGTACAAGACAGCTTTTCCTTGCCAATATCTCTCTTTTGCAAAGAGCTGCGCATTGGAAAATTCAGGGCTATGCCGTGTAGATGATGTCCTAACAGGAGGCTTTAAAATTTTCTTTCTAGTGTCCTTCGTTTGGGAGAAAAATGCAAAGGTACAAGACAGCTTTTCCTTGCCAATATCTCTCTTTTGCAAAGAGCTACGCATTGGAAAATTCAGGGCTATACCGTGTAGATGAAGCACTAACAGGAGGCTTTAAAATTTTCATTCTAGTGTCCTTCGTTTGGGAGAAAAATCCAATGGTACAAGACAGCTTTTCCTAGCCAATATCTCTCTTTTGCAAAGAGCTGCGCATTGGAAAATTCAGGGCTATGCCGTGTAGATGATGGCCTAACAGGAGGCTTTAAAATTTTCTTTCTAGTGTCCTTCGTTTGGGAGTAAAATGCAAAGGTACAAGACAGCTTTTCCTTGCCAATATCTCTCTTTTGCAAAGAGCTGCGCATTGGAAAATTCAGGGCTATGCCGTGTAGATGATGGCCTAACAGGAGGCTTTAAAAAAAAATTTCTAGTGTCCTTCGTTTGGGAGAAAAATGCAAAGGTACAAGACAGCTTTTCCTTGCCAATATCTCTCTTTTGCAAAGAGCTGCGCATTGGAAAATTCAGGGCTATGCCGTGTAGATGATGGCCTAACAGGAGGCTTTAAAATTTTCTTTCTAGTGTCCTTCGTTTGGGAGAAAAATGCAAAGGTACAAGACAGCTTTTCCTTGCCAATATCTCTCTTTTGCAAAGAGCTGCGCATTGGAAAATTCAGGGCTATGCCGTGTAGATGATGGCCTAACAGGAGGCTTTAAAATTTTCTTTCTAGTGTCCTTCGTTTGGGAGAAAAATGCAAAGGTACAAGACAGCTTTTCCTTGCTAATATCTCTCTTTTGCAATGAGCTGCGCATTGGAAAATTCAGGGCTATGCCGTGTAGATGATGGCCTAACAGGAGGCTTTAAAAAAAATTTCTAGTGTCCTTTGTTTGGGAGAAAAATGCAAAGGTACAAGACAGCTTTTCCTTGCCAATATCTCTCTTTTGCAAAGAGCTGCGCATTGGAAAATTCAGGGCTATGCCGTGTAGATGATGGCCTAACAGGAGGCTTTAAAATTTTCTTTCTAGTGTCCTTCGTTTGGGAGAAAAATGCAAAGGTACAAGACAGCTTTTCCTTGCCAATATCTCTCTTTTGCAAAGAGCTGCGCATTGGAAAATTCAGGGCTATGCCGTGTAGATGATGTCCTAACAGGAGGCTTTAAAATTTTCTTTCTAGTGTCCTTCGTTTGGGAGAAAAATGCAAAGGTACAAGACAGCTTTTCCTTGCCAATATCTCTCTTTTGCAAAGAGCTACGCATTGGAAAATTCAGGGCTATACCGTGTAGATGAAGCACTAACAGGAGGCTTTAAAATTTTCATTCTAGTGTCCTTCGTTTGGGAGAAAAATCCAATGGTACAAGACAGCTTTTCCTAGCCAATATCTCTCTTTTGCAAAGAGCTGCGCATTGGAAAATTCAGGGCTATGCCGTGTAGATGATGGCCTAACAGGAGGCTTTAAAATTTTCTTTCTAGTGTCCTTCGTTTGGGAGTAAAATGCGAAGGTACAAGACAGCTTTTCCTTGCCAATATCTCTCTTTTGCAAAGAGCTGCGCATTGGAAAATTCAGGGCTATGCCGTGTAGATGATGGCCTAACAGGAGGCTTTAAAAAAAATTTCTAGTGTCCTTCGTTTGGGAGAAAAATGCAAAGGTACAAGACAGCTTTTCCTTGCCAATATCTCTCTTTTGCAAAGAGCTGCGCATTGGAAAATTCAGGGCTATGCCGTGTAGATGATGGCCTAACAGGAGGCTTTAAAATTTTCTTTCTAGTGTCCTTCGTTTGGGAGAAAAATGCAAAGGTACAAGACAGCTTTTCCTTGCCAATATCTCTCTTTTGCAAAGAGCTGCGCATTGGAAAATTCAGGGCTATGCCGTGTAGATGATGTCCTAACAGGAGGCTTTAAAATTTTCTTTCTAGTGTCCTTCGTTTGGGAGAAAAATGCAAAGGTACAAGACAGCTTTTCCTTGCCAATATCTCTCTTTTGCAAAGAGCTACGCATTGGAAAATTCAGGGCTATACCGTGTAGATGAAGCACTAACAGGAGGCTTTAAAATTTTCATTCTAGTGTCCTTCGTTTGGGAGAAAAATCCAATGGTACAAGACAGCTTTTCCTTGCCAATATCTCTCTTTTGCAAAGAGCTGCGCATTGGAAAATTCAGGGCTATGCCGTGTAGATGATGGCCTAACAGGAGGCTTTAAAAAAAAAATTCTAGTGTCCTTCGTTTGGGAGAAAAATGCAAAGGTACAAGACAGCTTTTCCTTGCCAATATCTCTCTTTTGCAAAGAGCTGCGCATTGGAAAATTCAGGGCTATGCCGTGTAGATGATGGCCTAACAGGAGGCTTTAAAATTTTCTTTCTAGTGTCCTTCGTTTGGGAGAAAAATGCAAAGGTACAAGACAGCTTTTCCTTGCCAATATCTCTCTTTTGCAAAGAGCTGCGCATTGGAAAATTCAGGGCTATGCCGTGTAGATGATGGCCTAACAGGAGGCTTTAAAATTTTCTTTCTAGTGTCCTTCGTTTGGGAGAAAAATGCAAAGGTACAAGACAGCTTTTCCTTGCTAATATCTCTCTTTTGCAATGAGCTGCGCATTGGAAAATTCAGGGCTATGCCGTGTAGATGATGGCCTAACAGGAGGCTTTAAAAAAAATTTTCTAGTGTCCTTCGTTTGGGAGAAAAATGCAAAGGTACAAGACAGCTTTTCCTTGCCAATATCTCTCTTTTGCAAAGAGCTGCGCATTGGAAAATTCAGGGCTATGCCGTGTAGATGATGGCCTAACAGGAGGCTTTAAAATTTTCTTTCTAGTGTCCTTTGTGTGGGAGAAAAATGCAAAGGTACAAGACAGCTTTTCCTTGCCAATATCTCTCTTTTGCAAAGAGCTGCGCATTGGAAAATTCAGGGCTATGCCGTGTAGATGATGGCCTAACAGGAGGCTTTAAAATTTTCTTTCTAGTGTCCTTCGTTTGGTAGAAAAATCCAATGGTACAAGACTGCTTTTCCTTGCCAATATCTCTCTTTTGCACAAAGCTGCGCATTGGAAAATTCAGGGTTATGCCGTGTAGATGATGGCCTAACAGGAGGCTTTAAAATTTTCTTTGTAGTGTCCTTAGTTTGGGAGAAAAATGCAAAGGTACAAGACAGCTTTTCCTTGCCAATATCTCTCTTTTGCAAAGAGCTGCGCATTGGAAAATTCAGGGCTATGCCGTGTAGATGATGGCCTAACAGGAGGCTTTAAAATTTTCTTTCTAGTGTCCTTCGTTTGGGAGAAAAATGCAAAGGTACAAGACAGCTTTTCCTTGCCAATATCTCTCTTTTGCAAAGAGCTGCGCATTGGAAAATTCAGGGCTATGCCGTGTAGATGATGGCCTAACAGGAGGCTTTAAAATTTTCTTTCTAGTGTCCTTCGTTTGGGAGAAAAATGCAAAGGTACAAGACAGCTTTTCCTTGCCAATATCTCTCTTTTGCAAAGAGCTGCGCATTGGAAAATTCAGGGCTATGCCGTGTAGATGATGTCCTAACAGGAGGCTTTAAAATTTTCTTTCTAGTGTCCTTCGTTTGGGAGAAAAATGCAAAGGTACAAGACAGCTTTTCCTTGCCAATATCTCTCTTTTGCAAAGAGCTACGCATTGGAAAATTCAGGGCTATACCGTGTAGATGAAGCACTAACAGGAGGCTTTAAAATTTTCATTCTAGTGTCCTTCGTTTGGGAGAAAAATCCAATGGTACAAGACAGCTTTTCCTAGCCAATATCTCTCTTTTGCAAAGAGCTGCGCATTGGAAAATTCAGGGCTATGCCGTGTAGATGATGGCCTAACAGGAGGCTTTAAAATTTTCTTTCTAGTGTCCTTCGTTTGGGAGTAAAATGCGAAGGTACAAGACAGCTTTTCCTTGCCAATATCTCTCTTTTGCAAAGAGCTGCGCATTGGAAAATTCAGGGCTATGCCGTGTAGATGATGGCCTAACAGGAGGCTTTAAAAAAAATTTCTAGTGTCCTTCGTTTGGGAGAAAAATGCAAAGGTACAAGACAGCTTTTCCTTGCCAATATCTCTCTTTTGCAAAGAGCTGCGCATTGGAAAATTCAGGGCTATGCCGTGTAGATGATGGCCTAACAGGAGGCTTTAAAATTTTCTTTCTAGTGTCCTTCGTTTGGGAGAAAAATGCAAAGGTACAAGACAGCTTTTCCTTGCCAATATCTCTCTTTTGCAAAGAGCTGCGCATTGGAAAATTCAGGGCTATGCCGTGTAGATGATGTCCTAACAGGAGGCTTTAAAATTTTCTTTCTAGTGTCCTTCGTTTGGGAGAAAAATGCAAAGGTACAAGACAGCTTTTCCTTGCCAATATCTCTCTTTTGCAAAGAGCTACGCATTGGAAAATTCAGGGCTATACCGTGTAGATGAAGCACTAACAGGAGGCTTTAAAATTTTCATTCTAGTGTCCTTCGTTTGGGAGAAAAATCCAATGGTACAAGACAGCTTTTCCTTGCCAATATCTCTCTTTTGCAAAGAGCTGCGCATTGGAAAATTCAGGGCTATGCCGTGTAGATGATGGCCTAACAGGAGGCTTTAAAAAAAAAATTCTAGTGTCCTTCGTTTGGGAGAAAAATGCAAAGGTACAAGACAGCTTTTCCTTGCCAATATCTCTCTTTTGCAAAGAGCTGCGCATTGGAAAATTCAGGGCTATGCCGTGTAGATGATGGCCTAACAGGAGGCTTTAAAATTTTCTTTCTAGTGTCCTTCGTTTGGGAGAAAAATGCAAAGGTACAAGACAGCTTTTCCTTGCCAATATCTCTCTTTTGCAAAGAGCTGCGCATTGGAAAATTCAGGGCTATGCCGTGTAGATGATGGCCTAACAGGAGGCTTTAAAATTTTCTTTCTAGTGTCCTTCGTTTGGGAGAAAAATGCAAAGGTACAAGACAGCTTTTCCTTGCTAATATCTCTCTTTTGCAATGAGCTGCGCATTGGAAAATTCAGGGCTATGCCGTGTAGATGATGGCCTAACAGGAGGCTTTAAAAAAAATTTTCTAGTGTCCTTCGTTTGGGAGAAAAATGCAAAGGTACAAGACAGCTTTTCCTTGCCAATATCTCTCTTTTGCAAAGAGCTGCGCATTGGAAAATTCAGGGCTATGCCGTGTAGATGATGGCCTAACAGGAGGCTTTAAAATTTTCTTTCTAGTGTCCTTTGTGTGGGAGAAAAATGCAAAGGTACAAGACAGCTTTTCCTTGCCAATATCTCTCTTTTGCAAAGAGCTGCGCATTGGAAAATTCAGGGCTATGCCGTGTAGATGATGGCCTAACAGGAGGCTTTAAAATTTTCTTTCTAGTGTCCTTCGTTTGGTAGAAAAATCCAATGGTACAAGACTGCTTTTCCTTGCCAATATCTCTCTTTTGCACAAAGCTGCGCATTGGAAAATTCAGGGTTATGCCGTGTAGATGATGGCCTAACAGGAGGCTTTAAAATTTTCTTTGTAGTGTCCTTAGTTTGGGAGAAAAATGCAAAGGTACAAGACAGCTTTTCCTTGCCAATATCTCTCTTTTGCAAAGAGCTGCGCATTGGAAAATTCAGGGCTATGCCGTGTAGATGATGGCCTAACAGGAGGCTTTAAAATTTTCTTTCTAGTGTCCTTCGTTTGGGAGAAAAATCCAATGGTACAAGACAGCTTTTCCTTGCCAATATCTCTCTTTTGCACCAAGCTGCGCATTGGAAAATTCAGGGCTATGCCGTGTAGATGATTGCCTAACAGGAGGCTTTAAAAATTTCTTTGTAGTGTCCTTAGTTTGGGAGAAAAATGCAAAGGTACAAGACAGCTTTTCCTTGCCAATATCTCTCTTTTTGCAAAGAGCTACGCATTGGAAAATTCAGGGCTATACCGTGTAGATGAAGCACTAACAGGAGGCTTTAAAATTTTCATTCTAGTGTCCTTCGTTTGGGAGAAAAATCCAATGGTACAAGAAAGCTTTTCCTTGCCAATATCTCTCTTTTACACAAAGCTGCTCATTGGAAAATTCAGGGCTATGCCGTGTAGATGATGGCCTAACAGGAGGCTTTAAAATTTTCTTTCTAGTGTCCTTCGTTTGGGAGAAAAATGCAAAGGTACATGACAGCTTTTCCTTGCCAATATCTCTCTTTTGCAAAGAGCTGCGCATTGGAAAATTCAGGGCTATGCCGTGTAGATGATGGCCTAACAGGAGGCTTTAAAATTTTCTTTCTAGTGTCCTTCGTTTGGAAGAAAAATGCAAAGGTACAAGACAGCTTTTCCTTGCCAATATCTCTCTTTTGCAAAGAGCTGCGCATTGGAAAATTCCAGGCTATGCCGTGTAGATGATGGCCTAACAGGAGGCTTTAAAATTTTCTTTCTAGTGTCCTTCGTTTGGGAGAAAAATGCAAAGGTACAAGACAGCTTTTCCTTGCCAATATCTCTCTTTTGCAAAGAGCTGCGCATTGGAAAATTCAGGGCTATGCCGTGTAGATGATGGCCTAACAGGAGGCTTTAAAAAAAATGTTCTAGTGTCCTTCGTTTGGGAGAAAAATGCAAAGGTACAAGACAGCTTTTCCTTGCCAATATCTCTCTTTTGCAAAGAGCTGCGCATTGGAAAATTCAGGGCTATGCCGTGTAGATGATGGCCTAACAGGAGGCTTTAAAATTTTCTTTCTAGTGTCCTTCGTTTGGAAGAAAAATGCAAAGGTACAAGACAGCTTTTCCTTGCCAATATCTCTCTTTTGCAAAGAGCTGCGCATTGGAAAATTCCAGGCTATGCCGTGTAGATGATGGCCTAACAGGAGGCTTTAAAATTTTCTTTCTAGTGTCCTTCGTTTGGGAGAAAAATGCAAAGGTACAAGACAGCTTTTCCTTGCTAATATCTCTCTTTTGCAATGAGCTGCGCATTGGAAAATTCAGGGCTATGCCGTGTAAATGATGGCCTAACAGGAGGCTTTAAAAAAAAATTTCTAGTGTCCTTCGTTTGGGAGAAAAATGCAAAGGTACAAGACAGCTTTTCCTTGCCAATATCTCTCTTTTGCAAAGAGCTGCGCATTGGAAAATTCAGGGCTATGCCGTGTAGATGATGGCCTAACAGGAGGCTTTTAAATTTTCTTTCTAGTGTCCTTTGTGTGGGAGAAAAATGCAAAGGTACAAGACAGCTTTTCCTTGCCAATATCTCTCTTTTGCAAAGAGCTGCGCATTGGAAAATTCAGGGCTATGCCGTGTAGATGATGGCCTAACAGGAGGCTTTAAAATTTTCTTTCTAGTGTCCTTCGTTTGGTAGAAAAATCCAATGGTACAAGACTGCTTTTCCTTGCCAATATCTCTCTTTTGCACAAAGCTGCGCATTGGAAAATTCAGGGTTATGCCGTGTAGATGATGGCCTAACAGGAGGCTTTAAAATTTTCTTTGTAGTGTCCTTAGTTTGGGAGAAAAATGCAAAGGTACAAGACAGCTTTTCCTTGCCAATATCTCTCTTTTGCAAAGAGCTGCGCATTGGAAAATTCAGGGCTATGCCGTGTAGATGATGGCCTAACAGGAGGCTTTAAAATTTTCTTTCTAGTGTCCTTCGTTTGGGAGAAAAATGCAAAGGTACAAGACAGCTTTTCCTTGCCAATATCTCTCTTTTGCAAAGAGCTGCGCATTGGAAAATTCAGGGCTATGCCGTGTAGATGAAGCACTAACAGGAGGCTTTAAAATTTTCATTCTAGTGTCCTTCGTTTGGGAGAAAAATCCAATGGTACAAGACAGCTTTTCCTAGCCAATATCTCTCTTTTGCAAAGAGCTGCGCATTGGAAAATTCAGGGCTATGCCGTGTAGATGATGGCCTAACAGGAGGCTTTAAAATTTTCTTTCTAGTGTCCTTCGTTTGGGAGTAAAATGCAAAGGTACAAGACAGCTTTTCCTTGCCAATATCTCTCTTTTGCAAAGAGCTGCGCATTGGAAAATTCAGGGCTATGCCGTGTAGATGATGGCCTAACAGGAGGCTTTAAAAAAAAATTTCTAGTGTCCTTCGTTTGGGAGAAAAATGCAAAGGTACAAGACAGCTTTTCCTTGCCAATATCTCTCTTTTGCAAAGAGCTGCGCATTGGAAAATTCAGGGCTATGCCGTGTAGATGATGGCCTAACAGGAGGCTTTAAAATTTTCTTTCTAGTGTCCTTCGTTTGGGAGAAAAATGCAAAGGTACAAGACAGCTTTTCCTTGCCAATATCTCTCTTTTGCAAAGAGCTGCGCATTGGAAAATTCAGGGCTATGCCGTGTAGATGATGGCCTAACAGGAGGCTTTAAAATTTTCTTTCTAGTGTCCTTCGTTTGGGAGAAAAATGCAAAGGTACAAGACAGCTTTTCCTTGCTAATATCTCTCTTTTGCAATGAGCTGCGCATTGGAAAATTCAGGGCTATGCCGTGTAGATGATGGCCTAACAGGAGGCTTTAAAAAAAAATTTCTAGTGTCCTTCGTTTGGGAGAAAAATGCAAAGGTACAAGACAGCTTTTCCTTGCCAATATCTCTCTTTTGCAAAGAGCTGCGCATTGGAAAATTCAGGGCTATGCCGTGTAGATGATGGCCTAACAGGAGGCTTTAAAATTTTCTTTCTAGTGTCCTTCGTTTGGTAGAAAAATCCAATGGTACAAGACTGCTTTTCCTTGCCAATATCTCTCTTTTGCACAAAGCTGCGCATTGGAAAATTCAGGGTTATGCCGTGTAGATGATGGCCTAACAGGAGGCTTTAAAATTTTCTTTGTAGTGTCCTTAGTTTGGGAGAAAAATGCAAAGGTACAAGACAGCTTTTCCTTGCCAATATCTCTCTTTTGCAAAGAGCTGCGCATTGGAAAATTCAGGGCTATGCCGTGTAGATGATGGCCTAACAGGAGGCTTTAAAATTTTCTTTCTAGTGTCCTTCGTTTGGGAGAAAAATCCAATGGTACAAGACAGCTTTTCCTTGCCAATATCTCTCTTTTGCACCAAGCTGCGCATTGGAAAATTCAGGGCTATGCCGTGTAGATGATTGCCTAACAGGAGGCTTTAAAAATTTCTTTCTAGTGTCCTTCGTTTGGGAGTAAAATGCAAAGGTACAAGACAGCTTTTCCTTGCCAATATCTCTCTTTTGCAAAGAGCTGCGCATTGGAAAATTCAGGGCTATGCCGTGTAGATGATGGCCTAACAGGAGGCTTTAAAATTTTCTTTCTAGTGTCCTTCGTTTGGGAGAAAAATCCAATGGTACAAGACAGCTTTTCCTTGCCAATATCTCTCTTTTGCACCAAGCTGCGCATTGGAAAATTCAGGGCTATGCCGTGTAGATGATTGCCTAACAGGAGGCTTTAAAAATTTCTTTGTAGTGTCCTTAGTTTGGGAGAAAAATGCAAAGGTACAAGACAGCTTTTCCTTGCCAATATCTCTCTTTTTGCAAAGAGCTACGCATTGGAAAATTCAGGGCTATACCGTGTAGATGAAGCACTAACAGGAGGCTTTAAAATTTTCATTCTAGTGTCCTTCGTTTGGGAGAAAAATCCAATGGTACAAGAAAGCTTTTCCTTGCCAATATCTCTCTTTTACACAAAGCTGCTCATTGGAAAATTCAGGGCTATGCCGTGTAGATGATGGCCTAACAGGAGGCTTTACAATTTTCTTTCTAGTGTCCTTCGTTTGGGAGAAAAATGCAAAGGTACATGACAGCTTTTCCTTGCCAATATCTCTCTTTTGCAAAGAGCTGCGCATTGGAAAATTCAGGGCTATGCCGTGTAGATGATGGCCTAACAGGAGGCTTTAAAATTTTCTTTCTAGTGTCCTTCGTTTGGGAGAAAAATGCAAAGGTACAAGACAGCTTTTCCTTGCCAATATCTCTCTTTTGCAAAGAGCTGCGCATTGGAAAATTCCGGGCTATGCCGTGTAGATGATGGCCTAACAGGAGGCTTTAAAATTTTCTTTCTAGTGTCCTTCGTTTGGGAGAAAAATGCAAAGGTACAAGACAGCTTTTCCTTGCCAATATCTCTCTTTTGCAAAGAGCTGCGCATTGGAAAATTCAGGGCTATGCCGTGTAGATGAAGCACTAACAGGAGGCTTTAAAAAAAAATTTCTAGTGTCCTTCGTTTGGGAGAAAAATGCAAAGGTACAAGACAGCTTTTCCTTGCCAATATCTCTCTTTTGCAAAGAGCTGCGCATTGGAAAATTCAGGGCTATGCCGTGTAGATGATGGCCTAACAGGAGGCTTTAAAATTTTCTTTCTAGTGTCCTTCGTTTGGTAGAAAAATCCAATGGTACAAGACTGCTTTTCCTTGCCAATATCTCTCTTTTGCACAAAGCTGCGCATTGGAAAATTCAGGGTTATGCCGTGTAGATGATGGCCTAACAGGAGGCTTTAAAATTTTCTTTGTAGTGTCCTTAGTTTGGGAGAAAAATGCAAAGGTACAAGACAGCTTTTCCTTGCCAATATCTCTCTTTTGCAAAGAGCTGCGCATTGGAAAATTCAGGGCTATGCCGTGTAGATGATGGCCTAACAGGAGGCTTTAAAATTTTCTTTCTAGTGTCCTTCGTTTGGGAGAAAAATCCAATGGTACAAGACAGCTTTTCCTTGCCAATATCTCTCTTTTGCACCAAGCTGCGCATTGGAAAATTCAGGGCTATGCCGTGTAGATGATTGCCTAACAGGAGGCTTTAAAAATTTCTTTCTAGTGTCCTTCGTTTGGGAGTAAAATGCAAAGGTACAAGACAGCTTTTCCTTGCCAATATCTCTCTTTTGCAAAGAGCTGCGCATTGGAAAATTCAGGGCTATGCCGTGTAGATGATGGCCTAACAGGAGGCTTTAAAATTTTCTTTCTAGTGTCCTTCGTTTGGGAGAAAAATCCAATGGTACAAGACAGCTTTTCCTTGCCAATATCTCTCTTTTGCACCAAGCTGCGCATTGGAAAATTCAGGGCTATGCCGTGTAGATGATTGCCTAACAGGAGGCTTTAAAAATTTCTTTGTAGTGTCCTTAGTTTGGGAGAAAAATGCAAAGGTACAAGACAGCTTTTCCTTGCCAATATCTCTCTTTTTGCAAAGAGCTACGCATTGGAAAATTCAGGGCTATACCGTGTAGATGAAGCACTAACAGGAGGCTTTAAAATTTTCATTCTAGTGTCCTTCGTTTGGGAGAAAAATCCAATGGTACAAGAAAGCTTTTCCTTGCCAATATCTCTCTTTTACACAAAGCTGCTCATTGGAAAATTCAGGGCTATGCCGTGTAGATGATGGCCTAACAGGAGGCTTTACAATTTTCTTTCTAGTGTCCTTCGTTTGGGAGAAAAATGCAAAGGTACATGACAGCTTTTCCTTGCCAATATCTCTCTTTTGCAAAGAGCTGCGCATTGGAAAATTCAGGGCTATGCCGTGTAGATGATGGCCTAACAGGAGGCTTTAAAATTTTCTTTCTAGTGTCCTTCGTTTGGGAGAAAAATGCAAAGGTACAAGACAGCTTTTCCTTGCCAATATCTCTCTTTTGCAAAGAGCTGCGCATTGGAAAATTCCGGGCTATGCCGTGTAGATGATGGCCTAACAGGAGGCTTTAAAATTTTCTTTCTAGTGTCCTTCGTTTGGGAGAAAAATGCAAAGGTACAAGACAGCTTTTCCTTGCCAATATCTCTCTTTTGCAAAGAGCTGCGCATTGGAAAATTCAGGGCTATGCCGTGTAGATGATGGCCTAACAGGAGGCTTTAAAATTTTCTTTCTAGTGTCCTTCGTTTGGTAGAAAAATCCAATGGTACAAGACTGCTTTTCCTTGCCAATATCTCTCTTTTGCACAAAGCTGCGCATTGGAAAATTCAGGGTTATGCCGTGTAGATGATGGCCTAACAGGAGGCTTTAAAATTTTCTTTGTAGTGTCCTTAGTTTGGGAGAAAAATGCAAAGGTACAAGACAGCTTTTCCTTGCCAATATCTCTCTTTTGCAAAGAGCTGCGCATTGGAAAATTCAGGGCTATGCCGTGTAGATGATGGCCTAACAGGAGGCTTTAAAATTTTCTTTCTAGTGTCCTTCGTTTGGGAGAAAAATCCAATGGTACAAGACAGCTTTTCCTTGCCAATATCTCTCTTTTGCACCAAGCTGCGCATTGGAAAATTCAGGGCTATGCCGTGTAGATGATTGCCTAACAGGAGGCTTTAAAAATTTCTTTCTAGTGTCCTTCGTTTGGGAGTAAAATGCAAAGGTACAAGACAGCTTTTCCTTGCCAATATCTCTCTTTTGCAAAGAGCTGCGCATTGGAAAATTCAGGGCTATGCCGTGTAGATGATGGCCTAACAGGAGGCTTTAAAATTTTCTTTCTAGTGTCCTTCGTTTGGGAGAAAAATCCAATGGTACAAGACAGCTTTTCCTTGCCAATATCTCTCTTTTGCACCAAGCTGCGCATTGGAAAATTCAGGGCTATGCCGTGTAGATGATTGCCTAACAGGAGGCTTTAAAAATTTCTTTGTAGTGTCCTTAGTTTGGGAGAAAAATGCAAAGGTACAAGACAGCTTTTCCTTGCCAATATCTCTCTTTTTGCAAAGAGCTACGCATTGGAAAATTCAGGGCTATACCGTGTAGATGAAGCACTAACAGGAGGCTTTAAAATTTTCATTCTAGTGTCCTTCGTTTGGGAGAAAAATCCAATGGTACAAGAAAGCTTTTCCTTGCCAATATCTCTCTTTTACACAAAGCTGCTCATTGGAAAATTCAGGGCTATGCCGTGTAGATGATGGCCTAACAGGAGGCTTTAAAATTTTCTTTCTAGTGTCCTTCGTTTGGGAGAAAAATGCAAAGGTACATGACAGCTTTTCCTTGCCAATATCTCTCTTTTGCAAAGAGCTGCGCATTGGAAAATTCAGGGCTATGCCGTGTAGATGATGGCCTAACAGGAGGCTTTAAAATTTTCTTTCTAGTGTCCTTCGTTTGGGAGAAAAATGCAAAGGTACAAGACAGCTTTTCCTTGCCAATATCTCTCTTTTGCAAAGAGCTGCGCATTGGAAAATTCAGGGCTATGCCGTGTAGATGATGGCCTAACAGGAGGCTTTAAAATTTTCTTTCTAGTGTCCTTCGTTTGGGAGAAAAATGCAAAGGTACAAGACAGCTTTTCCTTGCCAATATCTCTCTTTTGCAAAGAGCTGCGCATTGGAAAATTCAGGGCTATGCCGTGTAGATGATGGCCTAACAGGAGGCTTTAAAAAAAATGTTCTAGTGTCCTTCGTTTGGGAGAAAAATGCAAAGGTACAAGACAGCTTTTCCTTGCCAATATCTCTCTTTTGCAAAGAGCTGCGCATTGGAAAATTCAGGGCTATGCCGTGTAGATGATGGCCTAACAGGAGGCTTTAAAATTTTCTTTCTAGTGTCCTTCGTTTGGGAGAAAAATGCAAAGGTACAAGACAGCTTTTCCTTGCTAATATCTCTCTTTTGCAATGAGCTGCGCATTGGAAAATTCAGGGCTATGCCGTGTAGATGATGGCCTAACAGGAGGCTTTAAAAAATTTTTTCTAGTGTCCTTCGTTTGGGAGAAAAATGCAAAGGTACAAGACTGCTTTTCCTTGCCAATATCTCTCTTTTGCACCAAGCTGCGCATTGGAAAATTCAGGGCTATGCCGTGTAGATGATGGCCTAACAGGAGGCTTTAAAATTTTCTTTCTAGTGTCCTTTGTGTGGGAGAAAAATGCAAAGGTACAAGACAGCTTTTCCTTGCCAATATCTCTCTTTTGCAAAGAGCTGCGCATTGGAAAATTCAGGGCTATGCCGTGTAGATGATGGCCTAACAGGAGGCTTTAAAATTTTCTTTCTAGTGTCCTTCGTTTGGTAGAAAAATCCAATGGTACAAGACTGCTTTTCCTTGCCAATATCTCTCTTTTGCACAAAGCTGCGCATTGGAAAATTCAGGGTTATGCCGTGTAGATGATGGCCTAACAGGAGGCTTTAAAATTTTCTTTGTAGTGTCCTTAGTTTGGGAGAAAAATGCAAAGGTACAAGACAGCTTTTCCTTGCCAATATCTCTCTTTTGCAAAGAGCTGCGCATTGGAAAATTCAGGGCTATGCCGTGTAGATGATGGCCTAACAGGAGGCTTTAAAATTTTCTTTCTAGTGTCCTTCGTTTGGGAGAAAAATGCAAAGGTACAAGACAGCTTTTCCTTGCCAATATCTCTCTTTTGCAAAGAGCTGCGCATTGGAAAATTCAGGGCTATGCCGTGTAGATGATGGCCTAACAGGAGGCTTTAAAATTTTCTTTCTAGTGTCCTTCGTTTGGGAGAAAAATGCAAAGGTACAAGACAGCTTTTCATTGCCAATATCTCTCTTTTGCAAAGAGCTGCGCATTGGAAAATTCAGGGCTATGCCGTGTAGATGATGGCCTAACAGGAGGCTTTAAAATTTTCTTTCTAGTGTCCTTCGTTTGGGAGAAAAATGCAAAGGTACAAGACAGCTTTTCCTTGCCAATATCTCTCTTTTGCAAAGAGCTGCGCATTGGAAAATTCAGGGCTATGCCGTGTAGATGATGGCCTAACAGGAGGCTTTAAAATTTTCTTTCTAGTGTCCTTCGTTTGGGAGAAAAATGCAAAGGTACAAGACAGCTTTTCCTTGCCAATATCTCTCTTTTGCAAAGAGCTACGCATTGGAAAATTCAGGGCTATACCGTGTAGATGAAGCACTAACAGGAGGCTTTAAAATTTTCATTCTAGTGTCCTTCGTTTGGGAGAAAAATCCAATGGTACAAGACAGCTTTTCCTTGCCAATATCTCTCTTTTGCACAAAGCTGCTCATTGGAAAATTCAGGGCTATGCCGTGTAGATGATGGCCTAACAGGAGGCTTTAAAATTTTCTTTCTAGTGTCCTTCGTTTGGGAGAAAAATGCAAAGGTACAAGACAGCTTTTCCTTGCCAATATCTCTCTTTTGCAAAGAGCTGCGCATTGGAAAATTCAGGGCTATGCCGTGTAGATGATGGCCTAACAGGAGGCTTTAAAAAAAAATTTCTAGTGTCCTTCGTTTGGGAGAAAAATGCAAAGGTACAAGACAGCTTTTCCTTGCCAATATCTCTCTTTTGCAAAGAGCTGCGCTTTGGAAAATTCAGGGCTATGCCGTGTAGATGATGGCCTAACAGGAGGCTTTAAAATTTTCTTTCTAGTGTCCTTCGTTTGGGAGAAAAATGCAAAGGTACAAGACAGCTTTTCCTTGCCAATATCTCTCTTTTGCAAAGAGCTGCGCATTGGAAAATTCAGGGCTATGCCGTGTAGATGATGGCCTAACAGGAGGCTTTAAAAAAAAATTTCTAGTGTCCTTCGTTTGGGAGAAAAATGCAAAGGTACAAGACAGCTTTTCCTTGCCAATATCTCTCTTTTGCAAAGAGCTGCGCATTGGAAAATTCAGGGCTATGCCGTGTAGATGATGGCCTAACAGGAGGCTTTCAAATTTTCTTTCTAGTGTCCTTCGTTTGGGAGAAAAATCCAATGGTACAAGACAGCTTTTCCTTGCCAATATCTCTCTTTTGCACCAAGCTGCGCATTGGAAAATTCAGGGCTATGCCGTGTAGATGATGGCCTAACAGGAGGCTTTAAAAATTTCTTTGTAGTGTCCTTAGTTTGGGAGAAAAATGCAAAGGTACAAGACAGCTTTTCCTTGCCAATATCTCTCTTTTGCAAAGAGCTGCGCATTGGAAAATTCAGGGCTATGCCGTGTAGATGATGGCCTAACAGGAGGCTTTAAAATTTTCTTTCTAGTGTCCTTTGTGTGGGAGAAAAATGCAAAGGTACAAGACAGCTTTTCCTTGCCAATATCTCTCTTTTGCAAAGAGCTGCGCATTGGAAAATTCAGGGCTATGCCGTGTAGATGATGGCCTAACAGGAGGCTTTAAAATTTTCTTTCTAGTGTCCTTCGTTTGGGAGAAAAATCCAATGGTACAAGACAGCTTTTCCTTGCCAATATCTCTCTTTTGCAAAGAGCTGCGCATTGGAAAATTCAGGGCTATGCCGTGTAGATGATGGCCTAACAGGAGGCTTTAAAATTTTCTTTGTAGTGTCCTTTGTGTGGGAGAAAAATGCAAAGGTACAAGACAGCTTTTCCTTGCCAATATCTCTCTTTTTGCAAAGAGCTACGCATTGGAAAATTCAGGGCTATACCGTGTAGATGAAGCACTAACAGGAGGCTTTAAAATTTTCATTCTAGTGTCCTTCGTTTGGGAGAAAAATCCAATGGTACAAGAAAGCTTTTCCTTGCCAATATCTCTCTTTTACACAAAGCTGCTCATTGGAAAATTCAGGGCTATGCCGTGTAGATGATGGCCTAACAGGAGGCTTTAAAATTTTCTTTCTAGTGTCCTTCGTTTGGGAGAAAAATGCAAAGGTACATGACAGCTTTTCCTTGCCAATATCTCTCTTTTGCAAAGAGCTGCGCATTGGAAAATTCAGGGCTATGCCGTGTAAATGATGGCCTAACAGGAGGCTTTAAAATTTTCTTTCTAGTGTCCTTCGTTTGGGAGAAAAATGCAAAGGTACAAGACAGCTTTTCCTTGCCAATATCTCTCTTTTGCAAAGAGCTGCGCATTGGAAAATTCAGGGCTATGCCGTGTAGATGATGGCCTAACAGGAGGCTTTAAAATTTTCTTTCTAGTGTCCTTCGTTTGGGAGAAAAATGCAAAGGTACAAGACAGCTTTTCCTTGCCAATATCTCTCTTTTGCAAAGAGCTGCGCATTGGAAAATTCAGGGCTATGCCGTGTAGATGATGGCCTAACAGGAGGCTTTAAAAAAAATGTTCTAGTGTCCTTCGTTTGGGAGAAAAATGCAAAGGTACAAGACAGCTTTTCCTTGCCAATATCTCTCTTTTGCAAAGAGCTGCGCATTGGAAAATTCAGGGCTATGCCGTGTAGATGATGGCCTAACAGGAGGCTTTAAAATTTTCTTTCTAGTGTCCTTCGTTTGGGAGAAAAATGCAAAGGTACAAGACAGCTTTTCCTTGCTAATATCTCTCTTTTGCAATGAGCTGCGCATTGGAAAATTCAGGGCTATGCCGTGTAGATGATGGCCTAACAGGAGGCTTTAAAAAAATTTTTCTAGTGTCCTTCGTTTGGGAGAAAAATGCAAAGGTACAAGACAGCTTTTCCTTGCCAATATCTCTCTTTTGCACCAAGCTGCGCATTGGAAAATTCAGGGCTATGCCGTGTAGATGATGGCCTAACAGGAGGCTTTAAAATTTTCTTTCTAGTGTCCTTTGTGTGGGAGAAAAATGCAAAGGTACAAGACAGCTTTTCCTTGCCAATATCTCTCTTTTGCAAAGAGCTGCGCATTGGAAAATTCAGGGCTATGCCGTGTAGATGATGGCCTAACAGGAGGCTTTAAAATTTTCTTTCTAGTGTCCTTCGTTTGGTAGAAAAATCCAATGGTACAAGACTGCTTTTCCTTGCCAATATCTCTCTTTTGCACAAAGCTGCGCATTGGAAAATTCAGGGTTATGCCGTGTAGATGATGGCCTAACAGGAGGCTTTAAAATTTTCTTTGTAGTGTCCTTAGTTTGGGAGAAAAATGCAAAGGTACAAGACAGCTTTTCCTTGCCAATATCTCTCTTTTGCAAAGAGCTGCGCATTGGAAAATTCAGGGCTATGCCGTGTAGATGATGGCCTAACAGGAGGCTTTAAAATTTTCTTTCTAGTGTCCTTCGTTTGGGAGAAAAATGCAAAGGTACAAGACAGCTTTTCCTTGCCAATATCTCTCTTTTGCAAAGAGCTGCGCATTGGAAAATTCAGGGCTATGCCGTGTAGATGATGGCCTAACAGGAGGCTTTAAAATTTTCTTTCTAGTGTCCTTCGTTTGGGAGAAAAATGCAAAGGTAAAAGACAGCTTTTCATTGCCAATATCTCTCTTTTGCAAAGAGCTGCGCATTGGAAAATTCAGGGCTATGCCGTGTAGATGATGGCCTAACAGGAGGCTTTAAAATTTTCTTTCTAGTGTCCTTCGTTTGGGAGAAAAATGCAAAGGTACAAGACAGCTTTTCCTTGCCAATATCTCTCTTTTGCAAAGAGCTGCGCATTGGAAAATTCAGGGCTATGCCGTGTAGATGATGGCCTAACAGGAGGCTTTAAAATTTTCTTTCTAGTGTCCTTCGTTTGGGAGAAAAATGCAAAGGTACAAGACAGCTTTTCCTTGCCAATATCTCTCTTTTGCAAAGAGCTACGCATTGGAAAATTCAGGGCTATACCGTGTAGATGAAGCACTAACAGGAGGCTTTAAAATTTTCATTCTAGTGTCCTTCGTTTGGGAGAAAAATCCAATGGTACAAGACAGCTTTTCCTTGCCAATATCTCTCTTTTGCACAAAGCTGCTCATTGGAAAATTCAGGGCTATGCCGTGTAGATGATGGCCTAACAGGAGGCTTTAAAATTTTCTTTCTAGTGTCCTTCGTTTGGGAGAAAAATGCAAAGGTACAAGACAGCTTTTCCTTGCCAATATCTCTCTTTTGCAAAGAGCTGCGCATTGGAAAATTCAGGGCTATGCCGTGTAGATGATGGCCTAACAGGAGGCTTTAAAAAAAATTTTCTAGTGTCCTTCGTTTGGGAGAAAAATGCAAAGGTACAAGACAGCTTTTCCTTGCCAATATCTCTCTTTTGCAAAGAGCTGCGCTTTGGAAAATTCAGGGCTATGCCGTGTAGATGATGGCCTAACAGGAGGCTTTAAAATTTTCTTTCTAGTGTCCTTCGTTTGGGAGAAAAATGCAAAGGTACAAGACAGCTTTTCCTTGCCAATATCTCTCTTTTGCAAAGAGCTGCGCATTGGAAAATTCAGGGCTATGCCGTGTAGATGATGGCCTAACAGGAGGCTTTAAAAAAAAATTTCTAGTGTCCTTCGTTTGGGAGAAAAATGCAAAGGTACAAGACAGCTTTTCCTTGCCAATATCTCTCTTTTGCAAAGAGCTGCGCATTGGAAAATTCAGGGCTATGCCGTGTAGATGATGGCCTAACAGGAGGCTTTAAAATTTTCTTTCTAGTGTCCTTCGTTTGGGAGAAAAATCCAATGGTACAAGACAGCTTTTCCTTGCCAATATCTCTCTTTTGCACCAAGCTGCGCATTGGAAAATTCAGGGCTATGCCGTGTAGATGATGGCCTAACAGGAGGCTTTAAAAATTTCTTTGTAGTGTCCTTAGTTTGGGAGAAAAATGCAAAGGTACAAGACAGCTTTTCCTTGCCAATATCTCTCTTTTGCAAAGAGCTGCGCATTGGAAAATTCAGGGCTATGCCGTGTAGATGATGGCCTAACAGGAGGCTTTAAAATTTTCTTTCTAGTGTCCTTCGTTTGGGAGAAAAATCCAATGGTACAAGACAGCTTTTCCTTGCCAATATCTCTCTTTTGCAAAGAGCTGCGCATTGGAAAATTCAGGGCTATGCCGTGTAGATGATGGCCTAACAGGAGGCTTTAAAAAAAAATTTCTAGTGTCCTTCGTTTGGGAGAAAAATGCAAAGGTACAAGACAGCTTTTCCTTGCCAATATCTCTCTTTTGCAAAGAGCTGCGCATTGGAAAATTCAGGGCTATGCCGTGTAGATGATGGCCTAACAGGAGGCTTTAAAATTTTCTTTGTAGTGTCCTTAGTTTGGGAGAAAAATGCAAAGGTACAAGACAGCTTTTCCTTGCCAATATCTCTCTTTTGCAAAGAGCTGCGCATTGGAAAATTCAGGGCTATGCCGTGTAGATGATGGCCTAACAGGAGGCTTTAAAATTTTCTTTCTAGTGTCCTTCGTTTGGGAGAAAAATCCAATGGTACAAGACAGCTTTTCCTTGCCAATATCTCTCTTTTGCACCAAGCTGCGCATTGGAAAATTCAGGGCTATGCCGTGTAGATGATGGCCTAACAGGAGGCTTTAAAAATTTCTTTGTAGTGTCCTTAGTTTGGGAGAAAAATGCAAAGGTACAAGACAGCTTTTCCTTGCCAATATCTCTCTTTTGCAAAGAGCTACGCATTGGAAAATTCAGGGCTATACCGTGTAGATGAAGCACTAACAGGAGGCTTTAAAATTTTCTTTCTAGTGTCCTTCGTTTGGGAGAAAAATCCAATGGTACAAGAAAGCTTTTCCTTGCCAATATCTCTCTTTTACACAAAGCTGCTCATTGGAAAATTCAGGGCTATGCCGTGTAGATGATGGCCTAACAGGAGGCTTTAAAATTTTCTTTCTAGTGTCCTTCGTTTGGGAGAAAAATGCAAAGGTACATGACAACTTTTCCTTGCCAATATCTCTCTTTTGCAAAGAGCTGCGCATTGGAAAATTCAGGGGTATGCCGTGTAGATGATGGCCTAACAGGAGGCTTTAAAATTTTCTTTCTAGTGTCCTTCGTTTGGGAGAAAAATGCAAAGGTACAAGACAGCTTTTCCTTGCCAATATCTCTCTTTTGCAAAGAGCTACGCATTGGAAAATTCAGGGCTATACCGTGTAGATGAAGCACTAACAGGAGGCTTTAAAATTTTCTTTCTAGTGTCCTTCGTTTGGGAGAAAAATCCAATGGTACAAGACAGCTTTTCCTTGCCAATATCTCTCTTTTGCACCAAGCTGCGCATTGGAAAATTCAGGGCTATGCCGTGTAGATGATGGCCTAACAGGAGGCTTTAAAAAAAAATTTCTAGTGTCCTTCGTTTGGGAGAAAAATGCAAAGGTACAAGACAGCTTTTCCTTGCCAATATCTCTCTTTTGCAAAGAGCTGCGCATTGGAAAATTCAGGGCTATGCCGTGTAGATGATGGCCTAACAGGAGGCTTTAAAATTTTCTTTCTAGTGTCCTTTGTGTGGGAGAAAAATGCAAAGGTACAAGACAGCTTTTCCTTGCCAATATCTCTCTTTTGCAAAGAGCTGCGCATTGGAAAATTCAGGGCTATGCCGTGTAGATGATGGCCTAACAGGAGGCTTTAAAATTTTCTTTCTAGTGTCCTTCGTTTGGGAGAAAAATCCAATGGTACAAGACAGCTTTTCCTTGCCAATATCTCTCTTTTGCACCAAACTGCGCATTGGAAAATTCAGGGCTATGCCGTGTAGATGATGGCCTAACAGGAGGCTTTAAAATTTTCTTTCTAGTGTCCTTTGTGTGGGAGAAAAATGCAAAGGTACAAGACAGCTTTTCCTTGCCAATATCTCTCTTTTGCAAAGAGCTGCGCATTGGAAAATTCAGGGCTATGCCGTGTAGATGATGGCCTAACAGGAGGCTTTAAAATTTTCTTTCTAGTGTCCTTTGTGTGGGAGAAAAATGCAAAGGTACAAGACAGCTTTTCCTTGCCAATATCTCTCTTTTGCAAAGAGCTGCGCATTGGAAAATTCAGGGCTATGCCGTGTAGATGATGGCCTAACAGGAGGCTTTAAAATTTTCTTTCTAGTGTCCTTCGTTTGGGAGAAAAATCCAATGGTACAAGACAGCTTTTCCTTGCCAATATCTCTCTTTTGCAAAGAGCTGCGCATTGGAAAATTCAGGGCTATGCCGTGTAGATGATGGCCTAACAGGAGGCTTTAAAATTTTCTTTCTAGTGTCCTTTGTGTGGGAGAAAAATGCAAAGGTACAAGACAGCTTTTCCTTGCCAATATCTCTCTTTTGCAAAGAGCTGCGCATTGGAAAATTCAGGGCTATGCCGTGTAGATGATGGCCTAACAGGAGGCTTTAAAATTTTCTTTCTAGTGTCCTTCGTTTGGGAGAAAAATCCAATGGTACAAGACAGCTTTTCCTTGCCAATATCTCTCTTTTGCAAAGAGCTGCGCATTGGAAAATTCAGGGCTATGCCGTGTAGATGATGGCCTAACAGGAGGCTTTAAAATTTTCTTTGTAGTGTCCTTAGTTTGGGAGAAAAATGCAAAGGTACAAGACAGCTTTTCCTTGCCAATATCTCTCTTTTGCAAAGAGCTGCGCATTGGAAAATTCAGGGCTATGCCGTGTAGATGATGGCCTAACAGGAGGCTTTAAAATTTTCTTTCTAGTGTCCTTCGTTTGGGAGAAAAATCCAATGGTACAAGACAGCTTTTCCTTGCCAATATCTCTCTTTTGCACCAAGCTGCGCATTGGAAAATTCAGGGCTATGCCGTGTAGATGATGGCCTAACAGGAGGCTTTAAAAATTTCTTTGTAGTGTCCTTAGTTTGGGAGAAAAATGCAAAGGTACAAGACAGCTTTTCCTTGCCAATATCTCTCTTTTGCAAAGAGCTACGCATTGGAAAATTCAGGGCTATACCGTGTAGATGAAGCACTAACAGGAGGCTTTAAAATTTTCTTTCTAGTGTCCTTCGTTTGGGAGAAAAATCCAATGGTACAAGAAAGCTTTTCCTTGCCAATATCTCTCTTTTACACAAAGCTGCTCATTGGAAAATTCAGGGCTATGCCGTGTAGATGATGGCCTAACAGGAGGCTTTAAAATTTTCTTTCTAGTGTCCTTCGTTTGGGAGAAAAATGCAAAGGTACATGACAACTTTTCCTTGCCAATATCTCTCTTTTGCAAAGAGCTGCGCATTGGAAAATTCAGGGCTATGCCGTGTAGATGATGGCCTAACAGGAGGCTTTAAAATTTTCTTTCTAGTGTCCTTCGTTTGGGAGAAAAATGCAAAGGTACAAGACAGCTTTTCCTTGCCAATATCTCTCTTTTGCAAAGAGCTACGCATTGGAAAATTCAGGGCTATACCGTGTAGATGAAGCACTAACAGGAGGCTTTAAAATTTTCATTCTAGTGTCCTTCGTTTGGGAGAAAAATCCAATGGTACAAGAAAGCTTTTCCTTGCCAATATCTCTCTTTTACACAAAGCTGCTCATTGGAAAATTCAGGGCTATGCCGTGTAAATGATGGCCTAACAGGAGGCTTTAAAATTTTCTTTCTAGTGTCCTTCGTTTGGGAGAAAAATGCAAAGGTACAAGACAGCTTTTCCTTGCCAATATCTCTCTTTTGCAAAGAGCTGCGCATTGGAAAATTCAGGGCTATGCCGTGTAGATGATGGCCTAACAGGAGGCTTTAAAATTTTCTTTCTAGTGTCCTTCGTTTGGGAGAAAAATGCAAAGGTACAAGACAGCTTTTCCTTGCCAATATCTCTCTTTTGCAAAGAGCTGCGCATTGGAAAATTCAGGGCTATGCCGTGTAGATGATGGCCTAACAGGAGGCTTTAAAAAAAATGTTCTAGTGTCCTTCGTTTGGGAGAAAAATGCAAAGGTACAAGACAGCTTTTCCTTGCCAATATCTCTCTTTTGCAAAGAGCTGCGCATTGGAAAATTCAGGGCTATGCCGTGTAGATGATGGCCTAACAGGAGGCTTTAAAATTTTCTTTCTAGTGTCCTTCGTTTGGGAGAAAAATGCAAAGGTACAAGACAGCTTTTCCTTGCCAATATCTCTCTTTTGCAAAGAGCTGCGCATTGGAAAATTCAGGGCTATGCCGTGTAGATGATGGCCTAACAGGAGGCTTTAAAATTTTCTTTCTAGTGTCCTTCGTTTGGGAGAAAAATGCAAAGGTACAAGACAGCTTTTCCTTGCTAATATCTCTCTTTTGCAAAGAGCTACGCATTGGAAAATTCAGGGCTATACCGTGTAGATGAAGCACTAACAGGAGGCTTTAAAATTTTCATTCTAGTGTCCTTCGTTTGGGAGAAAAATCCAATGGTACAAGAAAGCTTTTTCTTGCCAATATCTCTCTTTTACACAAAGCTGCTCATTGGAAAATTCAGGGCTATGCCGTGTAGATGATGGCCTAACAGGAGGCTTTAAAATTTTCTTTCTAGTGTCCTTCGTTTGGGAGAAAAATGCAAAGGTACATGACAGCTTTTCCTTGCCAATATCTCTCTTTTGCAAAGAGCTGCGTATTGGAAAATTCAGGGCTATGCCGTGTAGATGATGGCCTAACAGGAGGCTTTAAAATTTTCTTTCTAGTGTCCTTCGTTTGGGAGAAAAATGCAAAGGTACAAGACAGCTTTTCCTTGCCAATATCTCTCTTTTGCAAAGAGCTGCGCTTTGGAAAATTCAGGGCTATGCCGTGTAGATGATGGCCTAACAGGAGGCTTTAAAATTTTCTTTCTAGTGTCCTTCGTTTGGGAGAAAAATGCAAAGGTACAAGACAGCTTTTCCTTGCCAATATCTCTCTTTTGCAAAGAGCTGCGCATTGGAAAATTCAGGGCTATGCCGTGTAGATGATGGCCTAACAGGAGGCTTTAAAACAAAAATTCTAGTGTCCTTCGTTTGGGAGAAAAATGCAAAGGTACAAGACAGCTTTTCCTTGCCAATATCTCTCTTTTGCAAAGAGCTGCGCATTGGAAAATTCAGGGCTATGCCGTGTAGATGATGGCCTAACAGGAGGCTTTAAAATTTTCTTTCTAGTGTCCTTTGTGTGGGAGAAAAATGCAAAGGTACAAGACAGCTTTTCCTTGCCAATATCTCTCTTTTGCACAAAGCTGCGCATTGGAAAATTCAGGGTTATGCCGTGTAGATGATGGCCTAACAGGAGGCTTTAAAATTTTCTTTGTAGTGTCCTTAGTTTGGGAGAAAAATGCAAAGGTACAAGACAGCTTTTCCTTGCCAATATCTCTCTTTTGCAAAGAGCTGCGCATTGGAAAATTCAGGGCTATGCCGTGTAGATGATGGCCTAACAGGAGGCTTTAAAATTTTCTTTCTAGTGTCCTTCGTTTGGGAGAAAAATCCAATGGTACAAGACAGCTTTTCCTTGCCAATATCTCTCTTTTGCACCAAGCTGCGCATTGGAAAATTCAGGGCTATGCCGTGTAGATGATGGCCTAACAGGAGGCTTTAAAAATTTCTTTGTAGTGTCCTTAGTTTGGGAGAAAAATGCAAAGGTACAAGACAGCTTTTCCTTGCCAATATCTCTCTTTTGCAAAGAGCTACGCATTGAAAAATTCAGGGCTATACCGTGTAGATGAAGCACTAACAGGAGGCTTTAAAATTTTCTTTCTAGTGTCCTTCGTTTGGGAGAAAAATCCAATGGTACAAGAAAGCTTTTCCTTGCCAATATCTCTCTTTTACACAAAGCTGCTCATTGGAAAATTCAGGGCTATGCCGTGTAGATGATGGCCTAACAGGAGGCTTTAAAATTTTCTTTCTAGTGTCCTTCGTTTGGGAGAAAAATGCAAAGGTACATGACAACTTTTCCTTGCCAATATCTCTCTTTTGCAAAGAGCTGCGCATTGGAAAATTCAGGGCTATGCCGTGTAGATGATGGCCTAACAGGAGGCTTTAAAATTTTCTTTCTAGTGTCCTTCGTTTGGGAGAAAAATGCAAAGGTACAAGACAGCTTTTCCTTGCCAATATCTCTCTTTTGCAAAGAGCTACGCATTGGAAAATTCAGGGCTATACCGTGTAGATGAAGCACTAACAGGAGGCTTTAAAATTTTCAATCTAGTGTCCTTCGTTTGGGAGAAAAATCCAATGGTACAAGAAAGCTTTTCCTTGCCAATATCTCTCTTTTACACAAAGCTGCTCATTGGAAAATTCAGGGCTATGCCGTGTAAATGATGGCCTAACAGGAGGCTTTAAAATTTTCTTTCTAGTGTCCTTCGTTTGGGAGAAAAATGCAAAGGTACAAGACAGCTTTTCCTTGCCAATATCTCTCTTTTGCAAAGAGCTGCGCATTGGAAAATTCAGGGCTATGCCGTGTAGATGATGGCCTAACAGGAGACTTTAAAATTTTCTTTCTAGTGTCCTTCGTTTGGGAGAAAAATGCAAAGGTACAAGACAGCTTTTCCTTGCCAATATCTCTCTTTTGCAAAGAGCTGCGCATTGGAAAATTCAGGGCTATGCCGTGTAGATGATGGCCTAACAGGAGGCTTTAAAAAAAATGTTCTAGTGTCCTTCGTTTGGGAGAAAAATGCAAAGGTACAAGACAGCTTTTCCTTGCCAATATCTCTCTTTTGCAAAGAGCTGCGCATTGGAAAATTCAGGGCTATGCCGTGTAGATGATGGCCTAACAGGAGGCTTTAAAATTTTCTTTCTAGTGTCCTTCGTTTGGGAGAAAAATGCAAAGGTACAAGACAGCTTTTCCTTGCCAATATCTCTCTTTTGCAAAGAGCTACGCATTGGAAAATTCAGGGCTATACCGTGTAGATGAAGCACTAACAGGAGGCTTTAAAATTTTCATTCTAGTGTCCTTCGTTTGGGAGAAAAATCCAATGGTACAAGAAAGCTTTTCCTTGCCAATATCTCTCTTTTACACAAAGCTGCTCATTGGAAAATTCAGGGCTATGCCGTGTAAATGATGGCCTAACAGGAGGCTTTAAAATTTTCTTTCTAGTGTCCTTCGTTTGGGAGAAAAATGCAAAGGTACATGACAGCTTTTCCTTGCCAATATCTCTCTTTTGCAAAGAGCTGCGCATTGGAAAATTCAGGGCTATGCCGTGTAGATGATGGCCTAACAGGAGGCTTTAAAATTTTCTTTCTAGTGTCCTTCGTTTGGGAGAAAAATGCAAAGGTACAAGACAGCTTTTCCTTGCCAATATCTCTCTTTTGCAAAGAGCTGCGCATTGGAAAATTCAGGGCTATGCCGTGTAGATGATGGCCTAACTGGAGGCTTTAAAATTTTCTTTCTAGTGTCCTTCGTTTGGGAGAAAAATGCAAAGGTTCAAGACAGCTTTTCCTTGCCAATATCTCTCTTTTGCAAAGAGCTGCGCCTTGGAAAATTCAGGGCTATGCCGTGTAGATGATGGCCTAACAGGAGGCTTTAAAATTTTCTTTCTAGTGTCCTTCGTTTGGGAGAAAAATGCAAAGGTACAAGACAGCTTTTCCTTGCCAATATCTCTCTTTTGCAAAGAGCTACGCATTGGAAAATTCATGGCTATACCGTGTAGATGAAGCACTAACAGGAGGCTTTAAAATTTTCATTCTAGTGTCCTTCGTTTGGGAGAAAAATCCAATGGTACAAGACAGCTTTTCCTTGCCAATATCTCTCTTTTACAAAGAGCTGCACATTGGAAAATTCAGGGCTATGCCGTGTAGATGATGGCCTAACAGGAGGCTTTAAAATTTTCTTTCTAGTTTCCTTCGTTTGGGAGAAAAATGCAAAGGTACAAGACAGCTTTTCCTTGCCAATATCTCTCTTTTGCAAAGAGCTACGCATTGGAAAATTCAGGGCTATACCGTGTAGATGAAGCACTAACAGGAGGCTTTAAAATTTTCATTCTAGTGTCCTTCGTTTGGGAGAAAAATGCAAAGGTACAAGACAGCTTTTCCTTGCCAATATCTCTCTTTTGCAAAGAGTTGCGCATTGGAAAATTCAGGGCTATGCCGTGTAGATGATGGCCTAACTGGAGGCTTTAAAATTTTCTTTCTAGTGTCCTACGTTTGGGAGAAAAATGCAAAGGTACAAGACAGCTTTTCCTTTCCAATATCTCTCTTTTGCAAAGAACTGCGCATTGGAAAATTCAGGGCTATGCCGTGTAGATGATGGCCTAACAGGAGGCTTTAACATTTTCTTTCTAGTGTCCTTCGTTTGGGAAAAAAATGCAAAGGTACAAGACAGCTTTTCCTTGCCAATATCTCTCTTTTGCAAAGAGCTACGCATTGGAAAATTCAGGGCTATACCGTGTAGATGAAGCACTAACAGGAGGCTTTAAAATTTTCATTCTAGTGTCCTTCGTTTGGGAGAAAAATGCAAAGGTACAAGACAGCTTTTCCTTGCCAATATCTCTCTTTTGCAAAGAGCTGCGCATTGGAAAATTCAGGGCTATGCCGTGTAGATGATGGCCTAACAGGAGGCTTTAAAATTTTCTTTCTAGTGTCCTTCGTTTGGGAGAAAAATGCAAAGGTACAAGACAGCTTTTCCTTGCCAATATCTCTCTTTTGCAAAGAGCTGCGCATTGGAAAATTCAGGGCTATGCCGTGTAGATGATGGCCTAACAGGAGGCTTTAAAATTTTCTTTCTAGTGTCCTTCGTTTGGGAGAAAAATCCAATGGTACAAGACAGCTTTTCCTTGCCAATATCTCTCTTTTGCACAAAGCTGCGCATTAGAAAATTCAGGGCTATGCCGTGTAGATGATGGCCTAACAGGAGGCTTTAAAATTTTCTTTCTAGTGTCCTTAGTTTGGGAGAAAAATGCAAAGGTACAAGACAGCTTTTCCTTGCCAATATCTCTCTTTTGCAAAGAGCTGCGCATTGGAAAATTCAGGGCTATGCCGTGTAGATGATGGCCTAACAGGAGGCTTTAAAATTTTCTATCTAGTGTCCTTCGTTTGGGAGAAAAATGCAAAGGTACAAGACAGCTTTTCCTTGCCAATATCTCTCTTTTGCAAAGAGCTGCGCATTGGAAAATTCAGGGCTATGCCGTGTAGATGATGGCCTAACAGGAGGCTTTAAAAATTTTTTTCTAGTGTCCTTCGTTTGGGAGAAAAATGCAAAGGTACAAGACAGCTTTTCCTTGCCAATATCTCTCTTTTGCAAAGAGCTGCGCATTGGAAAACTCAGGGCTATGCCGTGTAGATGATGTCCTAACAGGAGGCTTTAAAATTTTCTTTCTAGTGTCCTTCGTTTGGGAGAAAAATGCAAAGGTACATGACAGCTTTTCCTTGCCAATATCTCTCTTTTGCAAAGAGCTGCGCATTGGAAAATTCAGGGCTATGCCGTGTAGATGATGGCCTAACAGGAGGCTTTAAAATTTTCTTTCTAGTGTCCTTCGTTTGGGAGAAAAATGCAAAGGTACAAGACAGTTTTTCCTTGCCAATATCTCTCTTTTGCAAAGAGCTGCGCATTGGAAAATTCAGGGCTATGCCGTGTAGATGATGGCCTAACTGGAGGCTTTAAAATTTTCTTTCTAGTGTCCTTCGTTTGGGAGAAAAATGCAAAGGTACAAGACAGCTTTTCCTTGCCAATATCTCTCTTTTGCAAAGAGCTACGCATTGGAAAATTCAGGGCTATACCGTGTAGATGAAGCACTAACAGGAGGCTTTAAAATTTTCATTCTAGTGTCCTTCGTTTGGGAGAAAAATGCAAAGGTACAAGACAGCTTTTCCTTGCCAATATCTCTCTTTTGCAAAGAGCTGCGCATTGGAAAATTCAGGGCTATGCCGTGTAGATGATGGCCTAACAGGAGGCTTTAAAAAAAAATGTTCTAGTGTCCTTCGTTTGGGAGAAAAATGCAAAGGTACAAGACAGCTTTTCCTTGCCAATATCTCTCTTTTGCAAAGAGCTGCGCATTGGAAAATTCAGGGCTATGCCGTGTAGATGATGGCCTAACAGGGCTGGGGAGGGCCGCTGCTCAGGCACATCTCTGTCAAGTAAAGAAGATTCAACTGAGGCAGCACAAGGGAACTCTCATCTGGGGACAACAACTGCAGGGAGAACACATATTTTCAGATGAACATGGGAGGGCAGAAGGCTGCCTAATACTGAAGCACCCCCAAACAACAAACCAAATGCAACAACTAGTGCAAGCATTCCTGGGGGAAGGCTGCAGCAGATGGATTTGCATATGGTGATGTCATCCAAGCAGTGGGTCAAAGTTGGCTTCAACCCTCGTCTGCATATGAAAAGAGAAAAGGGGCGTGCAGGGCATGGCGGCCTTTTGCGGCGATTGGATGACCCCTAGTTCGCATTAAACACATCCACCCTCCTTCGGTGTGGGGCTCATGTTGGCTATGCCCCAGCCCCTGAAGCATTCAAGCTGATTTCTTGCAGCAGCTAGGCACTGTAACAGCTCCAGAGCTGCTCTGTAAGGCAAGTAAAAGGGTGTGGGCCCTGCAGCACTACCTGTAGTTCGCATTGTGCGTTGGAAGGCACAAATTAAGCAGACGGGAGAAGTCAGGATAGTGCACAAGGGCATAGAAGGGAGCGGCTCAAGAAAAAAGAAGTGGAAATAGACAGCAAACTAGGCTGGAGAGAGACCTGAGACAAAGAGATCTGAATTATACGAGAGCCGACCAGGGGAAACACAAATTATGCAGTCAAGTTTCCCACATTTGGGGAAATCGCAGGAGCAGCACACCCAGAGTGCAATGGGTGAGACTTGCCCTGGGAGAAGCACCTTCATGATCATAGTATCTCACCTGGCAGGTAAGTAGGATTTGGGATAGTTCTGGGGAGGGTCGCTGCTCGGGCTGTCAAGTGAAGTAGATCCAACTGAGGCAGCACAAGGAAACTCTCGATAGAAGAACAAGGCTAGAGGAAGATCTGAGACAAATAAATCTGACTTTTACCAGAGCTGACCAGAGGAAAGAACAAACACAGTCCCCCACTACCACAAATAATGCAGTCGAGTTTCCCACATTTGGGGAAATCATAGGGGTCAGCATTCCCAGAATGCAATGAATGAACCTCACCCTGGGAGAACAATCTTCATGACCATGGTATCTCCTATGCAAAATAAGTATGACTTAGGATAGGGCAGGGGAGGGCCGCTGCTAAGGCACATCTCTGTCAAGTAAAGGAGATTCAACTGAGGCAGCACAAGGGAACTCTCATCTGGGGACAACAACTGCAGGGAGAACACATATTTTCAGATGAACATGGGAGGGCAGAAGGCTGCCTAATACTGAAGCACCCCCAAACAACAAACCAAATGCAACAACTAGTGCAAGCATTCCTGGGGGAAGGCCTGCAGCAGATGGATTTGCATATGGTGATGTCATCCAAGCAGTGGGTCAAAGTTGGCTTCAACCCTCGTCTGCATATGAAAAGAGAAAAGGGGCGTGCAGGGCATGGCGGCCTTTTGCGGCGCTTGGATGACCCCTGGTTCGCATTAAACACCTCCACCCTACTTCGGTGTGGGGCTATGCCCCAGCCCCTGAAGCATTCAAGCTGATTTCTTGCAGCAGCTGGGCACTGTAACAGCTCCAGAGCTGCTCTGTAAGGCAAGTAAAAGGGTGTGGGCCCTGCAGCACTACCTGTAGTTTGCATTGTGCGTTGGAAGGCACAAAGTAAGCAGACGGGAGAAGTCAGGATAGTGCGCAAGGGCATAGAAGGGAGCAACTCAAGAAAAGAGAAGTGGAAACAGACAGCAAACTAGGCTGGAGAGAGACCTGAGACAAAGAGATCTGAATTATACGAGAGCCGACCAGGGGAAACACAAATTATGCAGTCAAGTGTCCAACATTTGGGGAAACCGCAGGAGCAGCACACCCAGAGTGCAATGGGTGAGCCTTGCCCTGGGAGAAGCACCTTCATGATCATAGTATCTCACCTGGCAGGTAAGTAGGAGTTGGGCAAGAGCTGGGGAGGGTCGCTGCTCGGGCACCCCCCTGTCAAGTGAAGGAGATCCAACTGAGGCAGCACATGGAAACTCTCGAAAGAAGAACAAGGCTAGAGGAAGATCTGAGACAAATAAATCTGACTTTTACCAGAGCTGACCAGAGGAAAGCACAAACACAGTCCCCCACTACCACAAATAATGCAGTCGAGTTTCCCACATTTGGGGAAATCACAGGGGTCAGCATACCCAGAATGCAATGAATGAACCTCACCCTGGGAGAACAATCTTCATGACCATGGTATCTCCTATGCAAAATAAGTATGATTTGGGATAGGGCTGGGGAGGGCCGCTGCTCAGGCACATCTCTGTCAAGAATTTATAAAGTCTATACATATATATAACCAAATGTCAATATATATATATAGAACCCAGCGCTCCTATCAAAACTTATCTATTTCACCAATTTGTTGCTTATTTAATCTTTATACATCTATTAATTTTCACCATATATTATAAAATGCTGCTCCCATAGGTAGTACTGTTCTACCAATAATAAACCAAATTTTAAAGATAATCACACTTGTTATCAAGGGAGCGCAAAAAATAAAATATACAAGCTCCTTATTTTTAAAAAATATATATAGACAGAAGAAACCCACATTCAATAAAATACAATGGAGTCAACATATATAGGCACCACTATCCATATCTAAATGTAATCAGGATCTATTTCATATTGCCCTTGATGACAACGGAATGTTTATTAAAGGGTCCAAAAAATCCTACTGGATACAGCTGTTGTAATTTAATCGTTTGTAACCCTACCTTGAACGAGAGCTGTCTATGTATTCTATTAAGGGATGGTTACCTAATAGCTGTGCCTCCACTCAAGCTATGTGTAGTATTTAACTACCGTTAAGGCTTGCTTGAGTAAGCCTGATCTCTATCCTTAGGGGATGATTCCCTTATATCATAGATATATTATCTAATATACCTGTCTCTTTCTTCCAGGATCTTCAGATCAACTTCCAGCCGGACCAGACACACATGGAAAGTATAACACTTTAATGACCAGTACCAAATGGATTAAGTATACATTAACATTTCATCAATTACACATTCCCCTTTAAGTCATTAATCCATGCTAACCCCCTGTCAATTAGGCCTATACACAGTACCTGCATGCAATACAACAAATCCTTTTTCTTTTCAAGACACCCTTAGGTGTTAGAGTGACCCGGGTACTCTTAATATGATAGTGCACTATAAGGGCCCATAAACTTCCTAAAAATAACAGCAGTTAATACAGAATGTCTGACACTATGTTTTAGTATCAACTATCAGTTCTCCCTTCAGTTAAAGAGAAAGATGTTTGGCTCAGTCTACTTATGGTAGCGATTACTTTCTCCTATAAGGTTACTTATAGTTCCTCCTTGGCAGATAACAGAAAGTATCTATTTAGCTCATAGATAGTAACATCAACAGTTGATTACCAAGGAATCTGTATCCTTTCCTCAGTAAAAATGTTACTGTAGTTGTCCAGTATTAAACTAAACTCCTAAGAAGCTGGTATGATAAACCTTTGTTATGCTGCGTCCTTGTGTCCATTTGAAGTAGCTGATGCTTTCTATATTTCAGAGCATATATAGCTTTTCGATTCCTGTATGCCTCAAATTATTGTTGTCTCTTAGGATGAGTCTATATTAAATATATCTGCAAGAGATGGTTTCTCTTATCATAGTCACAGCGAGCTCAAATCCTTTAACTTTATAACTAATAGTCTCTTACGTGTCAGTCCTTCTTACGGGTTCACGAATATACATATAACACAGTTGTATTAAAGTGCCACAAGCTAGTCCTTGAATCGGGATGATATTCTAATCCTTTGTGGCTAAGAGGCTTTAACATCCATCCAATGTCACTGTAGTATGGCTACCTTTAATGTCCTTGACTCTAATTCTGCTAATTCAGGGGCATAAATACACACATTAGGTGGCAGCTTTAGGGTGTTACTTTCTATTTAGCGCTGCGGAACAATGTCTCTGGCTCTCCTTTGACTGATGTGATGCTGATATATGGGGGAGTTTTAAAACTATTTATGAAGCGTTAAACAGTTCAAGTTTCACTCCACTCCACCTGTTACATATATATACCCAGTGCTTTCTACCTTCTCCTTAGCACTATGATTATGCCATACATGGAACTGTAATTATAGGTCACTCTGACTACTGTGACCCATTACTATCCTCCTGCTTAATAGCCATTATTGCGGCCTAGCCCTGGAGTACTTAGTCCCAATATGAAATTGACTATGTACAATAGTCACCTATGGCTTGCTGTGCTTAGTGTAGGGGTAATATAAATGGCTGGATTATGCACTCACACTTCTACCATCTAGTGATGCTGCTGCCGGATGCTCCCCCGACTCCTCCCTTACACTTACAGCCACACAGAATGGAGCCTCTGCTGCTGGTCCTGGCTTCTTTGTTGTGGCT
Source organism: Pseudophryne corroboree (assembly GCF_028390025.1). Taxonomy (NCBI): domain Eukaryota; kingdom Metazoa; phylum Chordata; class Amphibia; order Anura; family Myobatrachidae; genus Pseudophryne; species Pseudophryne corroboree. The sequence continues at coordinate 504,127 of NW_026967608.1, forward strand.
GTCAGAGTCTGTGCCGGTAATAGGTAGGAAGGAACCCTCTCTGTGTCCCTGTCACAGATGTGCCCTTCCAATACTGCTGGGTGAGTTGACTAGCGCTGATCTTGGGTTCTATGAACAGTTCTGAGTCTCAATGCTGCTGTCACCACCTTTACAGTAAGGAAGCCCTGTTCTGGCTTCACACACTAAGCCCCCTCCGGCCGCCGCAATGTATACCGCTCAGCTCTAATGCGGGCGACGGCCGGAGCAGCAAAAAACTATGTCCTCTCACCAAGGGATATGCAGTCTCTATCTCAGCTACACTCACAGCACCTCTCCACTCCTCTCTAGTAGTCACATGACCCACTCTGAGGTGATGCCCCGCCCACTGGCAATCACCTCACTAGGTGATTGACAGTTAGGAGCACAAGGACATTAACCCTTTAGATACACTGTGAAACCATAAAATAAGCCTTCATTGTATTCACCACTACATTTACATCAATGTACATACAATTACATATATGTGAACTGTATTATTTACCTCACAACATGCATACAGTATTACAACATCCATTAACTTTTATATGAATAATATATATGCTTATACTCCATTTTAGTCACCATATTATAACTACCTCAGTATAAGTGTTGTTTAAACCCTAAATCAGGGTTACACGTTACTTTCCAATTGTAATTGATACATTAAATTCCTTCTTGTGGATGAACAGCAACAGTTGTAACCAACGCCTCTTTTCTCTAACGTCCTAAGTGGATGCTGGGGACTCCGTAAGGACCATGGGGAATAGCGGCTCCGCAGGAGACTGGGCACATCTAAAGAAAGCTTTAGGACTATGTGGTGTGCACTGGCTCCTCCCCCTATGACCCTCCTCCAAGCCTCAGTTAGATTTCTGTGCCCGACGAGAAGGGTGCACACTAGGGGCTCTCCTGAGCTTCTTAGTGAAAGTTTTAGTTTAGGTTTGTTATTTTCAGTGAGACCTGCTGGCAACAGGCTCACTGCATCGAGGGACTAAGGGGAGAAGAAGCGAACTCACCTGCGTGCAGAGTGGATTGGGCTTCTTGGCTACTGGACATTAGCTCCAGAGGGACGATCACAGGCCCAGCCTGGATGGGTCCAGGAGCCTCGCCGCCGGCCCCCTTACAGAGCCAGAAGAGCGAAGAGGTCCGGAAAAATCGGCGGCAGAAGACGTTCCTGTCTTCAATAAGGTAGCGCACAGCTGTGCGCCATTGCTCTCAGCACACTTCATACTCCGGTCACTGAGGGTGCAGGGCGCTGGGGGGGGCGCCCTGAGATGCAATAAAACATGATAAAAATACCTTACATGGCAAAAAATACATCACATATAGCTCCTGGGCTATATGGATGCATTTAACCCCTGCCAGAATATACAGAAAAATGGGAGATAAGGCCGCCGAAAAGGGGGCGAAGACTATCTCCTCAGCACACTGGCGCCATTTTCCCTCACAGCTCAGTTGGACGGAAGCTCCCTGGCTCTTCCCTGCAGTCACTACACTACAGAAAGGGTTAAAAAAAGAGAGGGGGGCACTAATTAGGCGCAGTATTAAAACATACAGCAGCTATAAGGGGAAAAACACTTATATAAGGTTATCCCTGTATATATATATATATAGCGCTCTGGTGTGTGCTGGCATACTCTCCCTCTGTCTCCCCAAAGGGCTAGTGGGGTCCTGTCCTCTATCAGAGCATTCCCTGTGTGTGTGCTGTGTGTCGGTACGTTTGTGTCGACATGTATGAGGAGAAAAATGATGTGGAGACGGAGCAGAGTGTCTGTAACAGTGATGTCACCACCTAGGGGGTCGACACCTGAGTGGATGTACTGTTGAAAATTACATGACAGTGTCAGCTCTGTATAAAAAAAAAACAAAAAAAACAGTGGTTGACATGAGACAGCCGGCTACTCAGCTTGTGCCTGTCCAGACGTCTCATAGGCCGTCAGGGGCTCTAAAGCGCCCGTTACCTCAGATGGCAGATACAGACGCCGACACGGATACTGACTCCTGTGTCGACGGTGAAGAGACAGCCGTGATTTCCAGTAGGGCCACACGTTACATGATTGAGACAATGGAAAATGTTTTAAACATTTCTGATAATACGAGTACCACCAAAAAGGGGTATTATGTTCGGTGAGGGAAAAACTACCTGTAGTTTTCCTGAATCTGAGAAATAAAATGAGGTGTGTGATGATGCGTGGGTTTCCCCCCGATAACAATTGATAATTTCTTAAAAAGTATTGGCTGTATACCCTTTCCCGCCAGAGGTTAGGGTGCGTTGGGAAACACCCCCTAGGGGGGATAAGGCGCTCACACGCTTGTAAGAACAAGGGCTCTACCCTCTCATGAGATGGCCGCCCTTAAGGATCCTGCTGATAGAAAGCAGGAGGGTATCCAAAAATGTATTCACACACATACTGGTGTTATACTGCGACCAGCAATCGCCTCAGCCTGGAGGTGCAGTGCTGGGTTGGCATGGTCGGATTCCCTGACTGGAAATATTGATATCCTAGATAAGGATAGTATATTATTGCCTATAGAGCATTTAAAAGATGCATTTCTATATATGCATGATGCACAGCGGAATATTTGCCGACTGGCATCAAGTATAAGTGCGTTGTCCAATTCTACCAGTAAAATGGTCAGGTGATGCGGATTCCAAACGGCATTTGGAAGTATTGCCTTTGAAAGGGGACATTTGGGGTCGGTATTTTAGACCTGGTGGCCACGGCAACAACTGGGAAATCCACGTTTGTACCCCAGGTCGCCTCTCAAAATAAGACGCCGTATTATCAGGCGCAGTCCTTTGTTGGCAAGCGGACAAAAGGTTCCTCTTTTCTGCTCGTGACAGAGGGAGAGGAAAAAGGCTGAAGAGATTAGCCAGTTCCCAGGAACAGAAACCCTTTCCCGCCTCTGCCAAGCCCTCAGTATGACGCTAGGGCCTTACAAGCTCAGGCACGGTGGGGGCCCGTTTTCAATGAATTTCAGTGCGCAGTGGGCTCACTCGCAAGTAGACCCCTGGATCCTTCAGGTAATATCTCAAGGGTACATATTGGAATTCGAGACGTCTCCCCCTCGCCGTTTCCAAAAGTCGGCTTTACCGACGTCTCCCTCTGACAGGGAGGCTGTTTTGGAAGCCATTCACAAGCTGTATTCCCAGCAGGTGATAATCAAGGTACCCCTCCTGCAACAGGGAACGGGGTATTATTCCACACTATTGTGGTACCGAAGCCAGACGGCTCGGTGAGACCGATTCTAAATCTAAAATCTAAAATCTTTGAACACTTACATACAGAGGTTCAAATTCAAGATTGAGTCACTCAGAGCAGTGATTGCGAACCTGGAAGAAGGGGACTACATGATGTCTCGGGACATCAAGGATGCTTACCTTCATGTCAAAATTTACCCTTCTCACCAAGGGTACCTCAGGTTATGGTACAGAACTGTCACTATCAGTTCAGACGCTGCCGTAGGGATGGTCCACGGCACCCCGGGTCTTTACCAAGGTAATGGCCGAAATGATATCCCTTCGAAGGAAGGGAATTTTAGTTATCCCTTACTTGGACGATTCCCTGATAAGGGTAAGATCCAGGGAACAGTTGGAAGTCGGTGTAGCACTATCTCAGGTAGTGTTGCGGCAGCACGATTGGATTCTCAATATTCCAAAATCGCAGCTGGTTCCGACGACTTGTCTTCTGTTTCCTAGGGATGTTCCTGGACACAGTCCAGAAAAAAGGTGTTTCTCCCGGAAGAGAAAGCCAGGGAGTTATCCGAGCTAGTCAGGAACCTCCTAAAACCGAACCAAGTCTCAGTGCATCAATGCACAAGGGTTCTGGGTAAAAATGGTGGCTTCCTACGAAGCAATCCCATTCGTTAGATTCCACGCAAGAACTTTCCAGTGGAACCTACTGGACAAATGGTCCGGGTCGCATTTTCAGATGCATCAGCGGATAACCCTGTCACCAAGGACAAGGGTATCCATCCTGTGGTGGTTGCAGAGTGCTCATCTTCTAGAGGGCCGCAGATTCGGCATTCAGGACTGAGTCCTGGTGACCACGGATGCCAGCCTGCGAGGCTGGTGAGCAGTCACACAGGGAAGGAATATCCAGGGCTTAGGGTCAAGCATGGATACATCACTTCACATAAATATCCTGAAGCTAAGGGCCATTTACAATGCTCTAAGCTTAGCAAGACCTCTGCTTCAAGGTCAGCCGGTGTTGATCCAGTCGGACAACATCATGGCAGTCACCCACGTAAACAGACAGGGTGGCACAAGAAGCAGGAGGGCAATGGCAGAAGCTGCAGGGATTCTTCGCTGGGCGGAAAATCATGTGATAGCACTGTCAACAGTATTCATTCCGGGAGTGGACAACTGGGAAGCAGACTTCCTCAGCACGACCTCCACCCGGGAGAGTGGGGACTTCACCCAGAAGTCGTCCACATGATTAAAAAACTCGACAGGTATTGCGCCAGGTCAAGAGACCCTCAGGCAATAGTTGTAGACGCTCTGGTAACACCGTGGGTGTACCAGTCAGTGTATGTGTTCCCTCCTCTGCCTCTCATACCCAAGGTACTGAGATTGATAAGATGGAGAGGAGAAAGCACTATATTCGTGGCTCCGGATTGGCCAAGAAGGACTTGGTAACCGGAACTTCAAGAGATGCTCACGGAGGATCCGTGGCCTCTACCTCTAAGAAGGGACCTGCTCCAGCAAGGACCCTGTCTGTTCCAAGACTTACCGCGGCTGCGTTTGACGGCATGCCGGTTGAACACCGGATCCTGAAGGAAAAAAGGCATTCCGGATGAAGTCATCCATATCCTGATCTAAAGCCAGGAAGGATGTAACCGCAAAAACATTATCACCGCAATTGGCGAAAATATGTTGCGTAGTGCGAGGCCAGTAAGGCCCGATGGAGGAAATTCAACTGGGTCGATTCCTACATTTCCTGCAAACAGGAGTGTCTATGGGCCTGAAATTGGGGTCCATTAAAGTTCAGATTTCGGCCCTGTCAATTTTCTTCCAAAAAAGAACTAGCTTCAGTCCCTGAAGTTTAGACGTTTGTAAAAGGGGTACTGCATATACAGCCTCCTTTTGTGCCTCCAGTGGCAATTTGGGATCTCAATGTAGTTTGGGTTCCAAAAGTCACATTGGTTTGAACCACTTAAATCTGTGGAGTTAAAATATCTCACATGGAAAGTGGTCATGCTGTTGGCCCTGGCCTGGGCCAGGCGCGTGTCAGAATTGGCGGCTTTATCCTGTAAAAGCCCTTATCTGATTTTCCATTCGGACAGGGCGGAATTGAGGACTCGTCCTCAGTTTCTCCCTAAGGTGGTTCCAGCGTTTTCACCTGAACCAACCTATTGTGGTGCCTGCGGCTACTAGGGACTTGGAGGAATCCAAGTTGCTGGATGTTGTCAGGGCCCTGAAAATATGTTTCCAGGACGGCTGGAGTCAGGAAATCTGACTCGCTGTTTATCCTGTATGCACCCAACAAGCTGGGTGCTCCTGCTTCTAAGCAGACTATTGCTCGTTGGATTTGTAGTACAATTCAGCTTGCACATTCTGTGGCAGGCCTGCCACAGCTAAAATCTGTAAAAGCCCGTTCCACAAGGAAAGTGGGCTCATCTTGGGCGGCTGCCCGAGGGGTCTCGGCTTTACAACTTTGCCGAGCAGCTACTTGGTCAGGGGCAAACACGTTTGCTAAATTCTACAAATTTGATACCCTGGCTGAGGAGGACCTGGAGTTCTCTCATTCGGTGCTGCAGAGTCATCCGCACTCTCCCGCCCGTTTGGGAGCTTTGGTATAATCCCCATGGTCCTTACGGAGTCCCCAGCATCCACTTAGGACGTCAGAGAAAATAAGAATTTACTTACCGATAATTCTATTTCTCATAGTCCGTAGTGGATGCTGGGCGCCCATCCCAAGTGCGGATTGTCTGCAATACTTGTACATAGTTATTGTTACAAAAATCGGGTTATTATTGTTGGGAGCCATCTTTTCAGAGGCTCCTCTGTTATCATGCTGTTAACTGGGTTCAGATCACAGGTTGTACGGTGTGATTGGTGTGGCTGGTATGAGTCTTACCCGGGATTCAAAATCCTTCCTTATTGTGTACGCTCGTCCGGGCAAAGTATCCTAACTGAGGCTTGGAGGAGGGTCATAGGGGGAGGAGCCAGTGCACACCACATAGTCCTAAAGCTTTCTTTAGATGTGCCCAGTCTCCTGCGGAGCCGCTATTCCCCATGGTCCTTACGGAGTCCCCAGCATCCACTACGGACTATGAGAAATAGAATTATCGGTAAGTAAATTCTTATTATTTACTGCAGTTAAAGTTCATATGTAACTCACGTGAGTAATGAAAGAAAACAGGGGGAGAGCGCTGTGATGGTTGGTGAAACACAGCGGTATGCTACGACCCCCGTTAACCGTGGCTGGATCTTATTGGCACTCGCGGTCGGGATATTTCTCCCTGCCGTGGGGTAGAGACCTCCTTTTGCTCGGTCTCAAATTGCTTTTTCCCCTTCACCGCTGTCTTTACATCAGACGTCCGCCGTGATGTAGCTCGTTCATGAACGGGCTTATATCTCAGCAATCAGAGTGTCCGGTAATCACCTTTCTTACGCGTTTCTCCGCTGTTATCCAAGAGCGGTTTCGTCAGAGGATACATCAGCAGCCTAGCAGGCTCTTTTTAAAATGCACCGGACCAATAGCATTACTAATTAGTTGATTGGATACATACATGTACTAATTGGATGCATACATGTAATGACTCACATATGGAACAACTTTCTAATTGCAATTGCACATATAAAGGCATTTCATAATATAAAAATAAGCAACATGGTGATTAAAAATAATAATAAAATAAGCAACAAGGTGGTTTAAAAAATAACAGAAAATATATAATCTATATACAGATTAACCTATAATCTTTCAATCAATACCTCATATCTATAATCACATATACATAATTCAGAGACTCAGCACTAAGGATCCCCATTTACTTATATAAAACCTTTTAGGGTAACATAAATCCATGCCACTACTAAAGCAGTTCTTGTGGCGCAGGGGAAACATCAAATGCACTCTATGCAGCTAGTCCCATGTTCGAATCCAACCCGCTCAGCTTAACATCCATATTATTTATTTACTTTTAATGGGATCATTCTATCAATTCATTTTTACCTTTAATTTTTGTTAATATTATTTCTATATTTAATTATTTTAACCCCTGGAATAACTACATTGCTGTTTAAACAACAAAAAGAATTGAAGAAAAAATAAATATTAAACAGACAATTTAAGGATTCGAAGATTTAAATATTTAAAGATTTTAAAATTTAAAACAGGGAGGGGGGGATGGAGGGGGGCCTTTTGGGAGAAGGAGGGGGAAAAAATAAAAATAGAAAAAAAAAATATATATAGAACCAAGAGAAAGTGTAAAAAGAGGATGGAGGAAGAAATCTGATGTTCATCATTACTAGTGGATTTTACTAAAGAACTTTAAAGGAACACACACAACAGGATTATACAGTTTCATCCTAAGAGGAAAGCTGTTTCCAAAATAGCTACTTCTAATAATTTTGTTTATTTATTAAACATACAATAAATGGATATTCAATAAATAATATATTAGGTAAATCAATAGATAAAATCTTCAGAGACTGCCAATGTTGTTCAGTTCGATGCTCTCATTCAGACCATCAGGTGTAAGGGTACCCAAAGAAAAAATCCAAGATGCCTCCCTTGTCAAGTAAAGGAGATTCAACTGAGGCAGCACAAGGGAACTCTCATCTGGGGACAACAACTGCAGGGAGAACACATATTTTCAGATGAACATGGGAGGGCAGCAGGCTGCCTAATACTGAAGCACCCCCAAACAACAAACCAAATGCAACAACTAGTACAAGCATTCCTGGGGGAAGGCCTGCAGCAGATGGATTTGCATATGGTGATGTCATCCAAGCAGTGGGTCAAAGTTGGCTTCAACCCTCGTCTGCATATGAAAAGAGAAAAGGGGCGTGCAGGGCATGGCGGCCTTTTGCGGCGCTTGGATGACCCCTAGTTCGCATTAAACACCTCCACCCTACTTCGGTGTGGGGCTCATGTTGGCTATGCCCCAGCCCCTGAAGCATTCAAGCTGATTACTTGCAGCAGCTGGGCACTGTAATAGCTCCAGAGCTGCTCTGTAAGGCAACTAAAAGGGTGTGGGCCCTGCAGCACTACCTGTAGTTCGCATTGTGCGTTGGAAGGCACAAAGTAAGCAGACGGGAGAAGTCAAGATAGTGCGCAAGGGCATAGAAGGGAGTGGCTCAAGAAAAGAGAAGTGTAAACAGACAGCAAACTAGGCTGGAGAAAGACATGAGACAAAGAGATCTGAATTATACGAGAGCCGACCAGGGGAAACACAAATTATGCAGTCAAGTTTCCCACATTTGGGGATATCGCAGGAGCAGCACACCCAGAGTGCAATGGGTGAGCCTTGCCCTGGGAGAAGCACCTTCATGATCATAGTATCTCACCTAGCAGGTAAGTAGGAGTTGGGCTAGAGCTGGGGAGGGTCGCTGCTCGGGCACCCCCCTGTCAAGTGAAGGAGATCCAACTGAGGCAGCACAAGGGAACTCTCGAAAGAAGAACAAGGCTAGAGGAAGATCTGAGATAAAGAAATCTGACTTTTACCAGAGCTGACCAGAGGAAAGCACAAACACAGTCCCCCACTACCACAAATAATGCTGTCAAGTTTACCACATTTGGGAAAATAACAGGGGTCAGCATACCCAGAATGCAATGAATGAACCTCACCCTGGGAGAACAATCTTCATGACCATGGTATCTCCTATGCAAAATAAGTATGATTTGGGATAGGGCTGGAGAGGGCCGCTGCTCAGGCACATCTCTGTCAAGTAAAGGAGATTCAACTGAGGCAGCACAAGGGAACTCTCATCTGGGGACAACAACTGCAGGAGGTACACATATTTTCAGATGAACATGGGAGGGCAGAAGGCTGCGTAATACTGAAGCACCCCCAAACAACAAACCAAATGCAACAACTAGTGCAAGCATTCCTGGGGGAAGGCCTGCAGCATATGGATTTGCATATGGTGATGTCATCCAAACAGTGGGTCAAAGTTGGCTTCAACCCTCGTCTGCATATGAAAAGATAAAATTGGCATGCAGGGCATGGCGGCCTTTTGCGGTGCTTGGATGACCCCTAGTTCGCATTAAACACCTCCACCCTCCTTCGGTGTGGGGCTCATGATGGCTATGCCCCAGCCCCTGAAGCATTCAAGCTGATTTCTTGCAGCAGCTGGGCACTGTAACAGCTCCAGAGCTGCTCTGTAAGGCAAGTAAAAGGGTGTGGGCCCTGCAGCACTACCTGTAGTTTGCATTGTGTGTTGGAAGGCACAAAGTAAGCAGACGGGAGAAGTCAGGATAGTGCGCAAGGGCATAGAAGGGAGCAACTCAAGAAAAGAGAAGTGGAAACAGACTGCAAATTAGGCTGGAGAGAGACCTGAGACAAAGAGATCTGAATTATACGAGAGCCGACCAGGTGAAACACAAATTATGCAGTCAAGTGTCCAACATTTGGGGAAACCGCAGGAGTAGCACACAAAGAGTGCAATGGGTGAGCCTTGCCCTGGGAGAAGCACCTTCATGATCATAGTATCTCACCTGGCAGGTAAGTAGGAGCTGGGCTAGAGCTGGGGAGGGTCGCTGCTCGGGCACCCCCCTGTCAAGTGAAGGAGATCCAACTGAGGCAGCACAAGGGAACTCTCGAAAGAAGAACAAGGCTAGAGGAAGATCTGAGACAAAGAAATCTGACTTTTACCAGAGCTGACCAGAGGAAAGCACAAACACAGTCCCTCACTACCACAAATAATGCAGTCCAGTTTCCCACATTTGGGGAAATCACAGGGGTCAGCATACCCAGAATGCAATGAATGAACCTCACCCTGGGAAAACAATCTTCATGACCATGGTATCTCCTATGCAAAATAAGTATGATTTGGGATAGAGCTGGGGAGGGCCGCTGCTCAGGCACATCTCTGTCAAGTAAATGAGATTCAACTGAGGCAGCACAAGGGAACTCTCATCGGGGGACAACAACTGCAGGGAGAACACATATTTTCAGATGAACATGGGAGGGCAGAAGGCTGCCTAATACTGAAGCACCCCCAAACAACAAACCAAATGCAACAACTAGTGCAAGCATTACTGGGGGAAGGCCTGCAGCAGATGGATTTGCATATGGTGATGTCATCCAAGCAGTGGGTCAAAGTTGGCTTCAACACTCATCTGCATATGAATAGAGAAGAGGGGCGTGCAGGGCATGGCGGCCTTTTGCGGCGCTTGGATGACCCCTAGTTCGCATTAAACACCTCCACCCTCCTTCGGTGTGGGGCTCATGTTGGCTATGCCCCAGCCCCTGAAGCATTCAAGCTGATTTTTTGCAGCAGCTGGGCACTGTAACAGCTCCAGAGCTGCTCTGTAAGGCAAGTAAAAGGGTGTGGGCCCTGCAGCACTACCTGTAGTTCGCATTGTGCATTGGAAGGCACAAAGTAAGCAGACGGGAGAAGTCAGGATAGTGCGCAAGGGCATAGAAGGGAGCGGCTCAAGAAAAGAGAAGTGGAAACAGACAGCAAACTAGGCTGGAGAGAGACCTGAGACAAATACATCTGAATTATACGAGAGCCGACCAGGGGAAACACAAATTATGCAGTCAAGTTTCCCACATTTGGGGAAATCACAGGGGCAGCACACCCAGAGTGCGATGGGTGAGCCTTGCCCTGGGAGAAGCACCTACATGATCATAGGATCTCACCTGGCAGGTAAGTAGGAGTTGGGCTAGAGCTGGGGAGGGTCGCTGCTCGGGCACCCCCCTGTCAAGTGAAGGAGATCCAACTGAGGCAGCACAAGGGAACTCTCGAAAGAAGAACAAGGCTAGAGGAAGATCTGAGACAAAGAAATCTGACTTTTACCAGAGCTGACCAGAGGAAAGCACAAACACAGTCCCCCACTACCACAAATAATGCAGTCGAGTTTCCAACATTTGGGGAAATCACAGGGGTCAGCATAACCAGAATGCAATGAATGAACCTCACCCTGGGAGAACAATCTTCATGACCATGGTATCTCCTATGCAAAATAAGTATGATTTGGGATAGGGCTGGGGAGGGCCGCTGCTCAGGCACATCTCTGTCAAGTAAAGGCGATTCAACTGAGGCAGCACAAGGGAACTCTCATCTTGGGACAACAACTGCAGGGAGAACACATATTTTCAGATGAACATGGGAGGGCAGAAGGCTGCCTAATACTGAAGCACCCCCAAACAACAAACCAAATGCAACAACTAGTGCAAGCATTCCTGGGGAAGGCCTGCAGCAGATGGATTTGCATATGGTGATGTCATCCAAGCAGTGGGTCAAAGTTGGCTTCAACCCTCGTCTGCATATGAAAAGAAAAAAGGGATGTGCAGGGAATGGCGGCCTTTTGCGGCGCTTGGATGACCCCTAATTCGCATTAAACATCTCCACCCTCCTTCGGTGTGGGGCTCATGATGGCTATGCCCCAGCCCCTGAAGCATTCAAGCTGATTTCTTGCAGCAGCTGGGCACTGTAACAGCTCCAGAGCTGCTCTGTAAAGCATGTAAAAGGGTGTGGGCCCTGCAGCACTACCTGTAGTTTGCATTGTGCGTTGGAAGGCACAAAGTATACAGACAGGAGAGGTCAGAATAGTGCGCAAGGGCATAGAAGGGAGCGGCTCAAGAAAAGAGAAGTGGAAACAGACAGCAAACTAGGCTGGAGAGAGACCTGAGACAAAGAGATCTGAATTATACGAGAGCCGACCAGGGGAAACACAAATTATGCAGTCAAGTTTCCCACATTTGGGGAAATCACAGGGGCAGCACACCCAGAGTGCAATGGGTGAGCCTTGCCCTGGGAGAAGCACCTACATGATCATAGTATCTCACCTGGCAGGTAAGTAGGAGTTGGGCTAGAGCTGGGGAGGGTCGCAGCTCGGGCACCCCCCTGTCAAGTGAAGGAGATCCAACTGAGGCAGCACAAGGGAACTCTCGAAAGAAGAACAAGGCTAGAGGAAGATCTGAGACAAAGAAATCTGACTTTTACCAGAGCTGACCAGAGGAAAGCACAAACACAGTCCCCCACTACCACAAATAATGCAGTCAAGTTTCCCACATTTGGGGAAATCACAGGGGTCAGCATTCCCAGAATGCAATGAATGAACCTCAACCTGGGAGAACAATCTTCATGACCATGGTATCTCCTATGCAAAATAAGTATGATTTGGGATAGAGCTGGGGAGGGCCGCTGCTCAGGCACATCTCTGTCAAGTAAAGGAGATTCAACTGAGGCAGCACAAGGGAACTCTCATCTGGGGACAACAACTGCAGGGAGAACACATATTTTCAGATGAACATGGGAGGGCAGAAGGCAGCCTAATACTGAAGCACCCCCAAACAATAAACCAAATGCAACAACTAGTGCAAGCATTCCAGGGGGAAGGCCTGCAGCAGATGGATTTGCATATGGTGATGTCATCCAAGCAGTGGGTCAAAGTTGGCTTCAACCCTCGTCTGCATATGAAAAGAAAAAAGGGATGTGCAGGGCATGGCGGCCTTTTGCGGCGCTTGGATGACCCCTAATTCACATTAAACACCTCCACCCTCCTTCGGTGTGGGGCTCATGTTGGCTATGCCCCAGCCCCTGAAGCATTCAAGCTGATTTCTTGCAGCAGCTGGGCACTGTAACAGCTCCAGAGCTGCTCTGTAAAGCATGTAAAAGGGTGAGGGCCCTGCAGCACTACCTGTAGTTTGCATTGACGTTGGAAGGCACAAAGTAAGCAGACAGGAGAGGTCATAATAGTGCGCAAGGGCATAGAAGGGAGCGGCTCAAGAAAAGAGAAGTGGAAACAGACAGCAAACTAGGCTGGAGAGAGACCTGAGACAAAGAGATCTGAATTATACGAGAGCCGACCAGGGGAAACACAAATTATGCAGTCAAGTTTCCCACAATTGGGGAAATCGCAAGAGCAGCACACCCAGAGTGCAATGGGTGAGCCTTGCCCTGGGAGAAGCACCTTCATGATCATAGTATCTCACCTGGCAGGTAAGTAGGAGTTGGGCTAGAGCTGGGTAGGGTCACTGCTCGGGCACTTCCCTGTCAAGTGAAGGAGATCCAAGTGAGTCAGCACAAGGGAACTCTCGAAAGAAGAACAAGGCTAGAGGAAGATCTGAGACAAATAAATCTGACTTTTACCAGAGCTGACCAGAGGAAAGCACAAACACAGTCCCCCACTACCACAAATAATGAAGTCGAGTTTCCCACATTTGGGGAAATCACAGGGGTCAGCATACCCAAAATGCAATGAATGAACCTCACCCTGGGATAACAGTCTTCATTACCATGATATCTCCTATGCAAAATAAGTATGATTTGGGATAGGGCTGGGGAGGGCCGCTGCTCAGGCACATCTCTGTCAAGTAAAGGAGATTCAACTGAGGCAGCACAAGGGAACTCTCATCTGGGGACAACAACTGCAGGGAGAACACATATTTTCAGATGAACATGGGAGGGCAGAAGGCTGCCTAATACTGAAGAAGCCCCAAACAACAAACCAAATGCAACAACTAGTACAAGCATTCCTGGGGGAAGGTCTGCAGAAGACGGATTTGCATACAGTGATGTCATCCAAGCAGTGGGCCAAAGTTGGCTGGAACCCTCATCTGCATATGAAAAGAGAAAAGGGGTATGCAGGGAATGGCGGCCTTTTGCGGCGCTTGGATGACCCTTAGTTCGCATTAAACACCCCCACCCTCCTTCGGTGTGGGGCTCATGTTGGCAATGCCCCAGCCCCTGAAGCATTCAAGCTGATTTCTTGCAGCAGCTTGGCACTGTAACAGCTCCAGAGCTGCTCTGTAATGCAAGTAAAAGTTTGTGGGCCCTGCAGCACTACCTGTAGTTTGCATTGTGCATTGGAAGGCACAAAGTAAGCAGACAGGAGGAGAAGTCAGGATAGTGCACAAGGGTATAGAAGGGAGGGGCTCAAAAAAAGAAGAAGTGGAAACAGACTGCAAACTAGGCTGGAGAGAGACCTGAGACAAAGAGATCTGAATTATATGAAAGCCGACCAGTGGAAACACAAATTATGCAGTCAAGTTTCCCATATTTGGGGAAATCACAGGGGCAGCACACCCAGAGTGCAATGGGTGAGCCTTGCCCTGGGAGAAGCACCTTCATGATCATAGTATCTCACCTGGCAGGTAAGTAGGAGTTGGGCTAGAGCTGGGGAGGGTCGCTGCTTGGGCACCCCCCTGTCAAGTAAAGGAGATCCAACTGAGGCAGCACAAGGGAACTCTCGAAAGAAGAACAAGGCTAGAGGAAGATCTGAGATAAAGAAATCTGACTTTTACCAGAGCTGACCAGAGGAAAGCACAAACACAGTCCCCCACTACCACAAATAATGCAGTCAAGTTTCCCACATTTGGGGAAATCACAGGGGTCAGCATACCCAGAATGCAATGAATGAACCTCACCCTGGGAGAACGATCTTCATGGCCATGGTATCTCCTATGCAAAATAAGTATGATTTGGGATAGGGCTGGGGAGGGCCGCTGCTCAGGCACATCTCTGTCAAGTAAAGAAGATTCAACTGAGGCAGCACAAGGGAACTCTCATCTGGGGACAACAACTGCAGGGAGAACACATATTTTCAGATGAACATGGGAGGGCAGAAGGCAGCCTAATACTGAAGCACCCCCAAACAATAAACCAAATGCAACAACTAGTGCAAGCATTCCAGGGGGAAGGCCTGCAGCAGATGGATTTGCATATGGTGATGTCATCCAAGCAGTGGGTCAAAGTTGGCTTCAACCCTCGTCTGCATATGAAAAGAAAAAAGGGATGTGCAGGGCATGGCGGCCTTTTGCGGCGCTTGGATGACCCCTAATTCACATTAAACACCTCCACCCTCCTTCGGTGTGGGGCTCATGTTGGCTATGCCCCAGCCCCTGAAGCATTCAAGCTGATTTCTTGCAGCAGCTGGGCACTGTAACAGCTCCAGAGCTGCTCTGTAAGGCAAGTAAAAGGGTGTGGGCCCTGCAGCACTACCTGTAGTTTGCATTGTGTGTTGGAAGGCACAAAGTAAGCAGACGGGAGAAGTCAGGATAGTGCGCAAGGGCATAGAAGGGAGCAACTCAAGAAAAGAGAAGTGGAAACAGACTGCAAATTAGGCTGGAGAGAGACCTGAGACAAAGAGATCTGAATTATACGAGAGCCGACCAGGTGAAACACAAATTATGCAGTCAAGTGTCCAACATTTGGGGAAACCGCAGGAGTAGCACACAAAGAGTGCAATGGGTGAGCCTTGCCCTGGGAGAAGCACCTTCATGATCATAGTATCTCACCTGGCAGGTAAGTAGGAGCTGGGCTAGAGCTGGGGAGGGTCGCTGCTCGGGCACCCCCCTGTCAAGTGAAGGAGATCCAACTGAGGCAGCACAAGGGAACTCTCGAAAGAAGAACAAGGCTAGAGGAAGATCTGAGACAAAGAAATCTGACTTTTACCAGAGCTGACCAGAGGAAAGCACAAACACAGTCCCTCACTACCACAAATAATGCAGTCCAGTTTCCCACATTTGGGGAAATCACAGGGGTCAGCATACCCAGAATGCAATGAATGAACCTCACCCTGGGAAAACAATCTTCATGACCATGGTATCTCCTATGCAAAATAAGTATGATTTGGGATAGAGCTGGGGAGGGCCGCTGCTCAGGCACATCTCTGTCAAGTAAATGAGATTCAACTGAGGCAGCACAAGGGAACTCTCATCGGGGGACAACAACTGCAGGGAGAACACATATTTTCAGATGAACATGGGAGGGCAGAAGGCTGCCTAATACTGAAGCACCCCCAAACAACAAACCAAATGCAACAACTAGTGCAAGCATTACTGGGGGAAGGCCTGCAGCAGATGGATTTGCATATGGTGATGTCATCCAAGCAGTGGGTCAAAGTTGGCTTCAACACTCATCTGCATATGAATAGAGAAGAGGGGCGTGCAGGGCATGGCGGCCTTTTGCGGCGCTTGGATGACCCCTAGTTCGCATTAAACACCTCCACCCTCCTTCGGTGTGGGGCTCATGTTGGCTATGCCCCAGCCCCTGAAGCATTCAAGCTGATTTTTTGCAGCAGCTGGGCACTGTAACAGCTCCAGAGCTGCTCTGTAAGGCAAGTAAAAGGGTGTGGGCCCTGCAGCACTACCTGTAGTTCGCATTGTGCATTGGAAGGCACAAAGTAAGCAGACGGGAGAAGTCAGGATAGTGCGCAAGGGCATAGAAGGGAGCGGCTCAAGAAAAGAGAAGTGGAAACAGACAGCAAACTAGGCTGGAGAGAGACCTGAGACAAATACATCTGAATTATACGAGAGCCGACCAGGGGAAACACAAATTATGCAGTCAAGTTTCCCACATTTGGGGAAATCACAGGGGCAGCACACCCAGAGTGCGATGGGTGAGCCTTGCCCTGGGAGAAGCACCTACATGATCATAGGATCTCACCTGGCAGGTAAGTAGGAGTTGGGCTAGAGCTGGGGAGGGTCGCTGCTCGGGCACCCCCCTGTCAAGTGAAGGAGATCCAACTGAGGCAGCACAAGGGAACTCTCGAAAGAAGAACAAGGCTAGAGGAAGATCTGAGACAAAGAAATCTGACTTTTACCAGAGCTGACCAGAGGAAAGCACAAACACAGTCCCCCACTACCACAAATAATGCAGTCGAGTTTCCAACATTTGGGGAAATCACAGGGGTCAGCATAACCAGAATGCAATGAATGAACCTCACCCTGGGAGAACAATCTTCATGACCATGGTATCTCCTATGCAAAATAAGTATGATTTGGGATAGGGCTGGGGAGGGCCGCTGCTCAGGCACATCTCTGTCAAGTAAAGGCGATTCAACTGAGGCAGCACAAGGGAACTCTCATCTTGGGACAACAACTGCAGGGAGAACACATATTTTCAGATGAACATGGGAGGGCAGAAGGCTGCCTAATACTGAAGCACCCCCAAACAACAAACCAAATGCAACAACTAGTGCAAGCATTCCTGGGGAAGGCCTGCAGCAGATGGATTTGCATATGGTGATGTCATCCAAGCAGTGGGTCAAAGTTGGCTTCAACCCTCGTCTGCATATGAAAAGAAAAAAGGGATGTGCAGGGAATGGCGGCCTTTTGCGGCGCTTGGATGACCCCTAATTCGCATTAAACATCTCCACCCTCCTTCGGTGTGGGGCTCATGATGGCTATGCCCCAGCCCCTGAAGCATTCAAGCTGATTTCTTGCAGCAGCTGGGCACTGTAACAGCTCCAGAGCTGCTCTGTAAAGCATGTAAAAGGGTGTGGGCCCTGCAGCACTACCTGTAGTTTGCATTGTGCGTTGGAAGGCACAAAGTATACAGACAGGAGAGGTCAGAATAGTGCGCAAGGGCATAGAAGGGAGCGGCTCAAGAAAAGAGAAGTGGAAACAGACAGCAAACTAGGCTGGAGAGAGACCTGAGACAAAGAGATCTGAATTATACGAGAGCCGACCAGGGGAAACACAAATTATGCAGTCAAGTTTCCCACATTTGGGGAAATCACAGGGGCAGCACACCCAGAGTGCAATGGGTGAGCCTTGCCCTGGGAGAAGCACCTACATGATCATAGTATCTCACCTGGCAGGTAAGTAGGAGTTGGGCTAGAGCTGGGGAGGGTCGCAGCTCGGGCACCCCCCTGTCAAGTGAAGGAGATCCAACTGAGGCAGCACAAGGGAACTCTCGAAAGAAGAACAAGGCTAGAGGAAGATCTGAGACAAAGAAATCTGACTTTTACCAGAGCTGACCAGAGGAAAGCACAAACACAGTCCCCCACTACCACAAATAATGCAGTCAAGTTTCCCACATTTGGGGAAATCACAGGGGTCAGCATTCCCAGAATGCAATGAATGAACCTCAACCTGGGAGAACAATCTTCATGACCATGGTATCTCCTATGCAAAATAAGTATGATTTGGGATAGAGCTGGGGAGGGCCGCTGCTCAGGCACATCTCTGTCAAGTAAAGGAGATTCAACTGAGGCAGCACAAGGGAACTCTCATCTGGGGACAACAACTGCAGGGAGAACACATATTTTCAGATGAACATGGGAGGGCAGAAGGCAGCCTAATACTGAAGCACCCCCAAACAATAAACCAAATGCAACAACTAGTGCAAGCATTCCAGGGGGAAGGCCTGCAGCAGATGGATTTGCATATGGTGATGTCATCCAAGCAGTGGGTCAAAGTTGGCTTCAACCCTCGTCTGCATATGAAAAGAAAAAAGGGATGTGCAGGGCATGGCGGCCTTTTGCGGCGCTTGGATGACCCCTAATTCACATTAAACACCTCCACCCTCCTTCGGTGTGGGGCTCATGTTGGCTATGCCCCAGCCCCTGAAGCATTCAAGCTGATTTCTTGCAGCAGCTGGGCACTGTAACAGCTCCAGAGCTGCTCTGTAAAGCATGTAAAAGGGTGAGGGCCCTGCAGCACTACCTGTAGTTTGCATTGACGTTGGAAGGCACAAAGTAAGCAGACAGGAGAGGTCATAATAGTGCGCAAGGGCATAGAAGGGAGCGGCTCAAGAAAAGAGAAGTGGAAACAGACAGCAAACTAGGCTGGAGAGAGACCTGAGACAAAGAGATCTGAATTATACGAGAGCCGACCAGGGGAAACACAAATTATGCAGTCAAGTTTCCCACAATTGGGGAAATCGCAAGAGCAGCACACCCAGAGTGCAATGGGTGAGCCTTGCCCTGGGAGAAGCACCTTCATGATCATAGTATCTCACCTGGCAGGTAAGTAGGAGTTGGGCTAGAGCTGGGTAGGGTCACTGCTCGGGCACTTCCCTGTCAAGTGAAGGAGATCCAAGTGAGTCAGCACAAGGGAACTCTCGAAAGAAGAACAAGGCTAGAGGAAGATCTGAGACAAATAAATCTGACTTTTACCAGAGCTGACCAGAGGAAAGCACAAACACAGTCCCCCACTACCACAAATAATGAAGTCGAGTTTCCCACATTTGGGGAAATCACAGGGGTCAGCATACCCAAAATGCAATGAATGAACCTCACCCTGGGATAACAGTCTTCATTACCATGATATCTCCTATGCAAAATAAGTATGATTTGGGATAGGGCTGGGGAGGGCCGCTGCTCAGGCACATCTCTGTCAAGTAAAGGAGATTCAACTGAGGCAGCACAAGGGAACTCTCATCTGGGGACAACAACTGCAGGGAGAACACATATTTTCAGATGAACATGGGAGGGCAGAAGGCTGCCTAATACTGAAGAAGCCCCAAACAACAAACCAAATGCAACAACTAGTACAAGCATTCCTGGGGGAAGGTCTGCAGAAGACGGATTTGCATACAGTGATGTCATCCAAGCAGTGGGCCAAAGTTGGCTGGAACCCTCATCTGCATATGAAAAGAGAAAAGGGGTATGCAGGGAATGGCGGCCTTTTGCGGCGCTTGGATGACCCTTAGTTCGCATTAAACACCCCCACCCTCCTTCGGTGTGGGGCTCATGTTGGCAATGCCCCAGCCCCTGAAGCATTCAAGCTGATTTCTTGCAGCAGCTTGGCACTGTAACAGCTCCAGAGCTGCTCTGTAATGCAAGTAAAAGTTTGTGGGCCCTGCAGCACTACCTGTAGTTTGCATTGTGCATTGGAAGGCACAAAGTAAGCAGACAGGAGGAGAAGTCAGGATAGTGCACAAGGGTATAGAAAGGAGGGGCTCAAAAAAAGAAGAAGTGGAAACAGACTGCAAACTAGGCTGGAGAGAGACCTGAGACAAAGAGATCTGAATTATATGAAAGCCGACCAGTGGAAACACAAATTATGCAGTCAAGTTTCCCATATTTGGGGAAATCACAGGGGCAGCACACCCAGAGTGCAATGGGTGAGCCTTGCCCTGGGAGAAGCACCTTCATGATCATAGTATCTCACCTGGCAGGTAAGTAGGAGTTGGGCTAGAGCTGGGGAGGGTCGCTGCTTGGGCACCCCCCTGTCAAGTAAAGGAGATCCAACTGAGGCAGCACAAGGGAACTCTCGAAAGAAGAACAAGGCTAGAGGAAGATCTGAGATAAAGAAATCTGACTTTTACCAGAGCTGACCAGAGGAAAGCACAAACACAGTCCCCCACTACCACAAATAATGCAGTCAAGTTTCCCACATTTGGGGAAATCACAGGGGTCAGCATACCCAGAATGCAATGAATGAACCTCACCCTGGGAGAACGATCTTCATGGCCATGGTATCTCCTATGCAAAATAAGTATGATTTGGGATAGGGCTGGGGAGGGCCGCTGCTCAGGCACATCTCTGTCAAGTAAAGAAGATTCAACTGAGGCAGCACAAGGGAACTCTCATCTGGGGACAACAACTGCAGGGAGAACACATATTTTCAGATGAACATGGGAGGGCAGAAGGCTGCCTAATACTGAAGCACCCCCAAACAACAAACCAAATGCAACAACTAGTGCAAGCATTCCTGGGGGAAGGCCTGCAGCAGATGGATTTGCATATGGTGATGTCATCCAAGCAGTGGGTCAAATTTGGCTTCAACCCTCGTCTGCATATGAAAAGAGAAAAGGGGCGTGCAGGGCATGGCGGCCTTTTGCGGCGCTTGGATGACCCCTAGTTCGCATTAAACACCTCCACCCTCCTTCGGTGTGGGGCTCATGTTGGCTATGCCCCAGCCCCTGAAGCATTCAAGCTGATTTCTTGCAGAAGCTGGGCACTGTAACAGCTCCAGAGCTGCTCTGTATGGCAAGTAAAAGGTTGTGGGCCCTGCAGCACTACCTGTAGTTCGCATTGTGCGTTGGAAGGCACAAAGTAAGCAGATGGGAGAAGTCAGGATAGTGCGCAAGGGCATAGAAGGGAGCGGCTCAAGAAAAGAGAAGTGGAAACAGACAGCAAACTAGGCTGGAGAGCTCTTCTATCTATATTTTGCAAACCTGCTCTTGTCCTCTCCAGCTGCTCCATGTAGATTTGACGTCTGGAAAGGTGCATAACCCACTGACAAGCAGGCACACTCCTGCATGAGTTTTCTCTCTCACTAGCTGGATGATACACAATCATTTGCATGTGCTCCACCTCCGACACACCACCCACCCAACCACCCAGTGACCAGAGCCACCCACAAGCCAACTGGCTCCTTGATTTAATTTGCACAGTGTAGTCATCCAGGCAGCATGTCCTTCTCAATGGAAGGATCTCTGGTTCCATGGAATCTTCCACATTGGAATGCTGCGGAATAAAAAGGATTTAAATATTCAGCTTGCTAGCATTCAATGTACCTGCGGCTTGGCTTAAGCACATGGGTCTTCATCCTGTGGCCCTCCAGCTGCTGTGAAACTACACATCCCAGCATGCCCTGCCACAGTTTTGCTATTAAGGTATGCTAAAACTGAGGCAGGGCATGCTGGGATGTGTAGTTCCACAGCAGCTGGAGGGTCGCAGGTTGAAGACCCATGTTCTAGCATGCCTGTTCTATGATGCATGTACCGTGGTGTCACAATCAGCTTGGAATTGGGTGTCTAGCAGGCATTTGCTGACAGCCACTTGAGGGAGACACACATCAGGAGATGCAGCATATCGGAGGTCTTCGATGCCTTTCCAGCAAATGCACACCACCTGCTGCTGGTCTGGACACAAAACAATGCCCACAATCGAAGTCCCAAAATGCCCAACTACAGGATTCATGTAAGTAGTGAATTTAGGAATGAATTTAGAAGTAGGAAATGAAGTTAGTTCACAAGTACATTCAAATTCAGATCTAAAGTCTAGGTAGGCCTCACGTCCTGGCAGCCCCCAGCACTTATAAATGCCTTGATTAGAGGTAGAGAATTAAATGTAGATAAAAAGTAGACACAAAATAAGACTCCACAGAGCAGTTATCAGGTGTCTTTATCAATTGTTGCATTTAAAAAATCAAGCAATTAGGGAACACAATGTTGCAACAATGTAACCCTATTTGCAAAATAGTACTAAATAAGTTTGTCGATGTAAGACATTTGCAAAGGCGCATCCAAAACACGCTGGAAAATGCAACTGAATCTGGTTTTGGAGGCTAGAATAGGAAATGTGCATCGGTCCTACAAGTACTGAAAGCTCTTCTACCATCTCCCTTTTCTGAAAAGCCATTTAATATATGGTTCCCAGTTAGGGGACATATCAGATATTGCCTTTCAAAAGCAGCAAATATCATACCACTTCTATTGCCATCAAAGATAAACATTGATTGTTTTCAGATATTGGATTGAAAAAGCAGTCTTTATTGACATAAAGAAGCAAAAAAACATACATAAACATTACACACATAAGTACTGTGTTGCAGCACAGATAAAACACAATACAAATGCTGTCGGTATAGTACAGTTCAAGAACTACAGCACAGGCCAGCCTACACTATAAATCATGAACTGCACTATACATTTAAACAATACAATAATACAACAGTTAATAAGGCTATGGGTGTGGAGTGTAAGAGGGTGAGGGAATCACAAGCCCGAAGCTTTATTGAAAGACAGACACATATAAAGGGAGGATTAATAAATACAAAGATATCCTTTACTATAGAATGTAGTCCAATCCGGTCTTTCAACTCTTCCACAACTTAAAAACGGATAGTGTTCCCAAGCCTTCCATCCTGGAATATCTTCAGTCTCTCGCCAATGAAGAAAACAATCCCTCCAGCAGACTCTTCAACCACGATACAAGATCACAGCCAAAAGGGCGAGAAGCAACTACACTTGCGTTTAACCAAAACAGCTAAAACTTAGTGGAGGAAAGTGCAGTGCACCAAAACATAAGCTGACACAATCATGGAGAATGCGCCAGCATATATGCTCTTCTATCTATATTTTGCAAACCTGCTCTTGTCCCCTCCAGCTGCTCCATGTAGATTTGACGTCTGGCAAGGTGCATAACCCACTGACAAGCAGGCACACTCCTGCATGAGTTTTCACTCTCACTAGCTGGATGATACACATTCATTTGCATGTGCTCCACCTCCGACACACCGCCCACCCAACCACCCAGTCACCAGAGCCACCCACAAGCCAACTGGCTCCGTAACTTAATTTGCACAGTGCAGTCATCCAGGCAGCATGTCCTTCTCAATGGAATAATCTCTGGTTCCATGGAATCTTCCGCATTGGAATGCTGCGGAACAAAAAGGATTTAAACATTCAGCTTGCTAGCATTCAATGTACCTGCGGCTTGGCTCTAGCACATGGGTCTTCATCCTGTGGCCCTCCAGCTGCTGTGAAACTACACATCCCAGCATGCCCTGCCACAGTTTTGCTATTAAGGTATGCTAAAACTGAGGCAGGGCATGCTGGGATGTGTAGTTCCACAGCAGCTGGAGGGTCGCAGGTTGAAGACCCATGTTCTAGCATGCCTGTTCTATGATGCATGTATCGTGAAGTCACAATCAGCTTGGAATGGGGTATCTAGCAGGCATTTGCTGACAGCCACTTGAGGTAGACACACATCTGGAGATGCAGCATATCGGAGGTCTTCGATGCCTTTCCAGCAAATGCACACCACCTGCTGCTGGTCTGGACACAAAACAATGCCCACAATCGAAGTCCCAAAATGCCCAACTACAGGATTCATGTAAGTAGTGAATTTAGGAATGAATTTAGAAGTAGGAAATTAAGTTAGTTCACAAGTACATTCAAATTCAGATCTAAAGTCTAGGTAGGCCTCACGTCCTGGCAGCCCCCAGCATTTAAAAATGCCTTGATTAGAGGTAGGGAATTAAATGTAGATAAGAAGTAGACGCAAAATAAGACTCCACAGAGCAGTTATCAGGTGTCTTTATCAATTGTTGCATTTAAAAAATCAAGCAATTAGGGAACACAATGTTGCAACAATGTAACCCTATTTGCAAAATAGTACTAAATAAGTTTGTCGATGTAAGACATTTGCAAAGGCGCATTTAAAACACACTGGAAAATGCAACTGAATCTGTTTTTGGAGGCTAGAATAGGAAATGTGCATCGGTCCAACGAGTACTGAAAGCTCTTCTACCATCTTCCTTTTCTGAAAAGCCATTTAATATATGGTTCCCAGATAGGGGACATATCAGATATTGCCTTTCAAAAGCAGCAAATATCATACCACTTCTATTGCCATCAAAGATAAACATTGATTGTTTTCAGATATTGGATTGAAAAAGCAGTCTTTATTGACATAAAGAAGCAAAAAAACATACATAAACATTACACACATAAGTACTGTGTTGCAGCACAGCCAAAACACAATACAAATGCTGTCGGTATAGTACAGTTCAAGAACTACAGCACAGGCCAGCCTACACCAGTGTTGCCAACTCTGAAATGGAAAACAAGCAACCGATGACTGAAAAATAAGCCCAAAACAAGCCCAAACCAATCCTAAAAAGCCCCCAAAAAAGCCCAACTCAAGGTTATTGTTTTTTTATATATATATATATATATATATATATATATATATATAAACAGACATTATTGTTTGTCTTATTAAAATACATATAATTATTTATATAATCTGCCTTTAAGGTCTTTACAATGATATTTATCAGCACAAAACTGGCTTTTAAAGAATACTGGAATTTTTATAAATATTATAGTTAGAGTTGTGAATTTAAGATACTATGCTTTCATGTTTCCTCTAAAGAAAAATCTCAAGTGAAAATTGCCAACTGTATATACTGTATCTGTGGTCATTTGTATTCACTGTGAAATATTTATTCTATGGAAAGATAAAACAAATAATCTTACAACATCCAACTTTGTACTTCTATTAAATAAATTAAGAGGCCAAATCAAGGTAACAAAACAAAAGATTATTAAGACAATTCAAAATAATAAATGCATATATAAATATTAAATAGTAACTCAATTCAATAAATAACAAAGGAATTACTGAGAGGTAAAGTGCATTGCAGATGGCACACTGTGAGGTAAAGTGCATGGTACACTGTGTGAAGTAAAGTGCATTGCAGATGGCATACTATGTGAGGTAAAGTGCATGGCACACTGTGTGAAGTATAGTGTATTGCAGATAGCACACTGGGGGTCATTCCGAGTTGTTCGCTCGTTGCCGATTTTTGCAACGGAACGATTAAGGCAAAAATGCGCATGCGTATGGTACGCAGTGCGCATGCGCTAAGTAATTTAGAACAAAACTTAGTAGATTTACTCACGTCCGAACGAAGAATTTTCATCATTGAAGTGATCGGAGTGTGATTGACAGGAAGTGGGTGTTTCTGGGCGGAAATTTACCGTTTTCTGGGAGTGTGCAGGATAAAACGCAGGAGTGTCTGGAGAAACGGGGGAGTGGCTGTCCGAACGCAGGGCGTGTTTGTGACTTCAAACCAGGAACGAAACGGGCTGAGCTGATCGCAGTGTAGGAGTAAGTCTCGAGCTACTCAGAAACTGAAAATAATTATTTATTCGCAATTCTGCTAATCTTTCGTTCGCAATTCTGCTAAGCGAAGATACACTCCCAGAAGGCGGCGGTCTAGCGTGTGCAATGCTGCTAAAAGCAGCTAGCGAGCGAACTCGGAATGACCCCCACTGTGTGAGGTAAAGTGCATGGCACACTGTGTGAAGTAAAGTGCATTGCAGATGGCATACTGCGAGGTAAAGTACATAGCACACTGAATTACAAAGGTTTTATGTAAAATGGATATAAGCAAATTCATCTGAGCTGTCTCCATCGTCTATAGAAGCTTCCATGTTATATATTCCTGAGTTGAAGCGCTGAAGCATATTGGTAGTTGGTTAAAAATCCTTGCAACAAATACCCAAGCGTCTTAAACCATATCTGACATAAAGAATACCACATAAAGTGGTCCTAAATTGCTTCACTGTTGTGTGTCTGGTCAGTGTCTTTGTTGTTGTCATTGTTAAAAACAAATTAGCCCTACTGAATACACACAACCGGCAGTCGGCAACAATAGACATAATGAATGACTCATCATTTCTTTAAGACTCTATTCATCCACAACGTCTCACCTACAGTATGTCTGTGTGAGGATCTGTGTTATATGGATGAATGACTAATTATCTCTGGAAGTCGGTATCAGTGATACCTAAAAACAAAAGAAGCCCAAAAACAAGCAGCAAAAAAAATTATAAGCCCAAAAACAAGCAACCACCCCAAAAAATAAGCAACCAGAAGAAAAAACAAGCCCAATTCCGCTTGTTATAAACTGAATTGGCAACTATGGCCTACACTATAAATCATGAACTGCACTATACATTTAAACTATACAATAATACAACAGTTAATAAGGCTATGTGTGTGGAGTGTAAGAGGGTGAGGGAATCACAAGACCGAAGCTTTATTGTAACACAGACACATATAAGGGGAGGGGCAATAAATAGAAAGGTATCCTTTACTATAGAATGTAGTCCAATCCGACCTCTGTGCTCTTCCACAACTGAAAAACGGATAGTGTTCCCAAGCCTTCCATCCTGGAATATCTTTGGTCTTTCGCCAATGAAGAAAACAATCCCTCCCTCCAGCAGACCCTTCAACCACGATACAAGATCACAGCCAAAAGGCAGAGAAGCAACTACACTTGAGCTTAACAAAAATGGCTAAAACTTAGTGGAGGAAAGTGCAGTGCACCAAAACATAAGCTGTCACAATCATGGAGAATGTGCCAGCATATATGCTCTTCTATCTATATTTTGCAAACCTGCTCTTGTCCCCTCCAGCTGCTCTATGTAGATTTGACGTCTGGCAAGGTGCATAACCCACTGACAAGCAGGCACACTCCTGCATGAGTTTTCTCTCTCACTAGCTGGATGATACACAATCATTTGCATGTGCTCCACCTCCGACACACCACCCACCCAACCACCCAGTCACCAGAGCCACCCACAAACCAACTGGCTCCGTGATTTAATTTGCACAGTGTAGTCATCCAGGCAGCATGTCCTTCTCAATGGAAGGATCTCTGGTTCCATGGAATCTTCCACATTGGAATGCTGCGGAACAAAAAGGATTTAAATATTCAGCTTGCTAGCATTCAATGTACCTGCGGCTTGGCTCTAGCACATGGGTCTTCATCCTGTGGCCCTCCAGCTACTGTGAAACTACACATCCCAGCATGCCCTGCCACAGTTTTGCTATTAAGGTATGCTAAAACTGAGGCAGGGCATGCTGGGATGTGTAGTTCCACAGCAGCTGGAGGGTCGCAGGTTGAAGACCCATGTTCTAGCATGCCTGTTCTATGATGCATGTACCGTGATGTCACAATCAGCTTGGAATGGGGTGTCTAGCAGGCATTTGCTGACAGACACTTGAGGGAGACACACATCAGGAGATGCAGCATATCGGAGGTCTTCGATGCCTTTCCAGCAAATGCACACCACCTGCTGCTGGTCTGGACACAAAACAATGCCCACAATCGAAGTCCCAAAATGCCCAACTACAGGATTCATGTAAGTAGTGAATTTAGGAATGAATTTAGAAGTAGGAAATTAAGTTAGTTCACAAGTACATTCAAATTCAGATCTAAAGTCTAGGTAGGCCTCACGTCCTGGCAGCCCCCAGCATTTAAAAATGCCTTGATTAGAGGTAGAGAATTAAATGTAGATAAGAAGTAGACACAAAATAAGACTCCACAGAGCAGTTATCAGGTGTCTTTATCAATTGTTGCATTTAAAAAATCAAGCAATTAGGGAACACAATGTTGCAACAATGTAACCCTATTTGCAAAATAGTACTAAATAAGTTTGTCGATGTAAGACATTTGCAAAGGCGCATC
The DNA here is from genome assembly GCF_028390025.1 of Pseudophryne corroboree. Classification (NCBI taxonomy): domain Eukaryota; kingdom Metazoa; phylum Chordata; class Amphibia; order Anura; family Myobatrachidae; genus Pseudophryne; species Pseudophryne corroboree. The sequence continues at coordinate 531,988 of NW_026967608.1, forward strand.
CAAAACACGCTGGAAAATGCAACTGAATCTGTTTTTGGAGGCTAGAATAGGAAATGAGCATCGGTCCTACAAGTACTGAAAGCTCTTCTCCCATCTCCCTTTTCTGAAAAGCCATTTAATATATGGTTCCCAGATAGGGGACATATCAGATATTGCCTTTCAAAAGCAGCAAATATCATACCACTTCTATTGCCATCAAAGATAAACATTAATTGTTTTCAGATATTGGATTGAAAAAGCAGTCTTTATTGACATAAAGAAGCAAAAAAACATACATAAACATTACACACATAAGTACCGTGTTGCAGCACAGCCAAAACACAATACAAATGCTGTCGGTATAGTACAGTTCAAGAACTACAGCACAGGCCAGCCTACACTATAAATCATGAACTGCACTATACATTTAAACAATACAATAATACAACAGTTAATAAGGCTATGGGTGTGGAGTGTAAGAGGGTGAGGGAATCACAAGCCCAAAGCTTTATTGAAAGACAGACACATATAAAGGGAGGATTAATAAATACAAAGATATCCTTTACTATAGAATGTAGTCCAATCCGGTCTTTCAACTCTTCCACAACTGAAAAACGGATAGTGTTCCCAAGCCTTCCATCCTGGAATATCTTCAGTCTCTCGCCAATGAAGAAAACAATCCCTCCAGCAGACTCTTCAACCACGATACAAGATCACAGCCAAAAGGGCGAGAAGCCACTACACTTGCGTTTAACCAAAATGGCTAAAACTTAGTGAAGGAAAGTGCAGTGCACCAAAACATAAGCTGACACAATCATGGAGAATGCGCCAGCATATATGCTCTTCTATCTATATTTTGCAAACCTGCTCTTGTCCCCTCCAGCTGCTCCATGTAGATTTGACGCCTGGCAAGGTGCATAACCCACTGACAAGCAGGCACACTCCTGCATGAGTTTTCACTCTCACTAGCTGGATGATACACATACATTTGCATGTGCTTCACCTCCGACACACCGCCCACCCAACCACCCAGTCACCAGAGCCACCCACAAGCCAACTGGCTCCGTGATTTAATTTGCACAGTGCAGTCATCCAGGCAGCATGTCCTTCTCAATGGAATAATCTCTGGTTCCATGGAATCTTCCGCATTGGAATGCTGCGGAACAAAAATGATTTAAACATTCAGCTTGCTAGCATTCAATGTAGCTGCGGCTTGGCTCTAGCACATGGGTCTTCATCCTGTGGCCCTCCAGCTGCTGTGAAACTACACATCCCAGCATGCCCTGCCACAGTTTTGCTATTAAGGTATGCTAAAACTGAGGCAGGGCGTGCTGGTATATGTAGTTCCACAGCAGCTGGAGGGTCGCAGGTTGAAGACCCATATTCTAGCATGCCTGTTCTATGATGCATGTTCCGTGATGTCACAATCAGCTTGGAATGGGGTGTCTAGCATGCATTTGCTGACAGCCACTTGAGGGAGACACACATCAGGAGATGCAGCATATCGGAGGTCTTCGATGCCTTTCCAGCAAATGCACACCACCAGCTGCTGGTCTGGACACAAAACAATGCCCACAATTGAAGGCTCAAAATGCCCAACTACAGGATTAATGTAAGTAGTGAATTTAGGAATGAATTTAGAAGTAGGAAATTAAGTTAGTTCACAAGTACATTCAAATTCAGATCTAAAGTCTAGGTAGGCCTCACGTCCTGGCAGCCCCCAGCATTTAAAAATGCCTTGATTAGAGGTAGGGAATTAAATGTAGATAAGAAGTAGACACAAAATAAGACTCCACAGAGCAATTATCAGGTGTCTTTATCAATTGTTGCATTTAAAAAAATCAAGCAATTAGGGAACACAATGTTGCGACAATGTAACCCTATTTGCAAAATAGTACTAAATAAGTTTGTCGATGTAAGACATTTGCAAAGGCGCAAACAAAACACGCTGGAAAATGCAACTGAATCTGTTTTTGGAGGTTAGAATAGATGCAGGATCAAGTAGCTCAATGGGTAGGGTATTTGATTAGAATTCAACAGGTTATAGGTTTGAATCCTGGGTATGATAGTTTGAGGTGTTATTTAATAAAGTATGTTTATATATTAGTCACACATGGCTTACTTGTACAAATGGCATGTCACCAGTTAGTGCTGACTGCTGATATGCCATTTGCACAAACACGCCATGTGTGACTGTATATGCATTTAAGGAGGGCACCCCGGCAATACCACAAACCATTGAGTGTCAAGTATACTAGATATATCTTCATATCTCATGTGCTTTCTCTGAGACCAATCTTGTTATGCCCCTTCCCCACAAGGCATGCGCCTTTTGTCCATATTGCAAAAATGGGGAGGGGGGGGCATATAATTATCTGTCACAGTGCACCAAAAAGTCTAGTTATGGCTCTGGTATGCATTATGTAATCTGGCAGACCATATCTCCAACACTGGCTGGTTGGAATAGAAATCCGGTTATCTATGTGAGCAAATAACCATCAACGATTTACTCTCAAACACTAGAAAATGGACAAAAATGGTCCCCTAAACAAATTGGTTAAATTTTGGGTTTAACCAATTTGTGTAATGACCATTTTTGACCACTTTTCTAGTGTTTGGGAGCAAATGGTTAATTGACATTTGCTCCTATACATTACCAGATTTTCATTCCATCCATCCAGACTGGATAGATAGCCTGACAGATAATTGTGTAGTGTACGCCCAGGATAACTGTCAGTTGTGCTTTCTTTTATGACGGCACATAAATGGGTGGGCAGATCCAGAGCAAGCACTGCCCACTCATGCATAGTTGTCAACTGATGTGAAGTTCCAGGGGGCAATCTCAGTTATAAAGAAAAGTATCTGGAAATTGTCCCTAGTTTAAAAAAAAATTAAAAAAAAATTGATCAACTCCATTTATTTAGTATGATATCCCAGGTGATAGGATGCCAGCAGTCAGAACAACATACTTTATTAAATAACACATCTCAAACTACCATACCCAGGATTCAAACCTATAACCTGTTGAATTCTAATCAAACCCCCTACCTATTGAGCTATTTGATCCTGCATAAAAATTGTGAACATTATATAAAGCTATTGGTACTTTGAAAAAAAAAGTATCAGCATTACAACGCAGCAGATCCATGCAGTTTGCAGCCACACACTACATGTATCTGCTCAGCCACAATGCTGATTATTTCTTCACAAAGTACAAGGTGAGCTCCAAACAGAATTCTCTAGCTTAGAATTATGCCAAACCTAGAAGTCGGGCCCCCCACCCTGGGATCCCCCAGAGGGAGGTCTGCACCGTCATGCGGCAGGCTTGTCTGTTTTGGAAGCAGGCTGATGGGCAGCCCAGGCTTGCTTCAGTCTGGGCTTGGCAGGTCTGGAAGCATGAGCTTGCTTTGGGTATGCCTGACCTTGGGTACGCTTTACCTTGAGGATGAAAGGGCCAAGGGAAAGTACTTTTAGCCTTCTGCGTGGTAGGAGTCATACTAGGTAGGCAAGCTGTTTTAGCAGTAGCCAGATCAGCTACAATCTTATTGAGGTCTTCTCCAAAGAGAGTGTCTCCCTTGAAAGGAAGCACCTCCAGGGTTTTCTTGGAATCCATATCCACCGACCAGGATCTCAACCAGCTGTATAAAGTATTACCTTGGAACTGGCTCTCCACTCCCCATTATCTGGTTATCATGGCTTCCTCCGCCAGTGTCCAGACTCGCTTGCTGAAGCTCGGCCACTTCTTCCTAGCAGCAGGCTCCTGGATCACTGGGCAGCAGAGGTGCTTGGGAGCCGGAAGGGGGCGGAGCAATCAGGCAGGCAGTTGCAGTGCTGCCCAGCTATCTGTGGTGTGAGAAGAAGCAGGGGCACCCCACCGCTGGCAGTGCTGCAGCTAGCGGTGGTGGCAGCGGCGAGGCTGCTGGGCTGGGTCTTGAAAAAGGTGGAAAGAAGGGTGTTACGGCATGGAATGTACAAACTGCGAGACCCTGCTGGTAGCGCCTTTGTCTATTTAGTAGGAAGGGCACGTAACAGCCGGAGGGCAATGGAGGAAGCCCCTTTAGGGCTGGAGCCCGGCGGCAACTGACTCCGTTGTCTCTGGCAGTTCCGCCCCTGGACTAGAGGAATGGTCAAGAACATGGCAACATTTAATGCCAAAAAATGCAAAATCATACACGTCTCAAAAATACAAAGGCTAACTATAATATTAAGGGCATTATAATGGCAAGAGGAAAGCTATCTAAGTATTACTATTTCAGGTGAGCAATGTAACAAAGCAATAGGAAAGGCAAGTCAGATGCTTGTTTGCATAGGTAAAGAACCAGTAGCAGAAAAAAGTAATACAGGTTGAGTATCCCATATCCAAATATTCCGAAATACGGAATATTCCGAAATACGGACTTTTTTGAGTGAGACTGAGATAGTGAAACCTTTGTTTTTTGATGGCTCAGTGTACACAAACTTTGTTTAATACTCAAAAAGTTATTAAAAATATTGTATTAAATGAACTTCAGACTGTGTGTATAAGGTGTATATGACACATAAATGAATTCTGTGAATGTACACACACTTTGTTTAATGCACAAAGTTATAAAAAATATTGGCTAAAATGACCTTCAGGCTGTGTGTATATGGTATATATGAAACATAAATGCATTCTGTGCTTAGATTTAGGTCCCATCACCATAATATCTCGTTATGGTATGCAATTATTCCAAAATACAGAAAAATCCGATATCCAAAATTCCTCTGGTCCCAAGCATTTTGGATAAGGGATACTCAACCTGTAATGCCACTGTATAGGTCCTTGGTACAGCCACATTTAGAATCCTGTGTTCAGTTCCAGAAGCCATATCTCAAGCGCCTTGAGTCCTGTTGGAGAAAGAGCACTATATAAATAAATAGTATCAAAATTTGTTTCACGGCACCCCTAGGCCAAAGTTTTTTTTATTGAGAAATTCAGAAAAAAATATAAAATTAAGTAAATTGTGTTTATAGCATGTCATCCTCAGGTTCAGTTATGTTGTGAGGGAATGGTTTTGCCAATTTAATAAAGTATAAATAATTTTAATTGGTCCTGGACCACCAAACTATGCTACCAGTGCAAGAACCCCAGTTTGGAAACTACTGCCATAAAATAAACCTTTTTTGTTTTTTTTTAAACTACATGTAATACACCTTAGATCTCAGTTCCTAAAAGGTTTTAAACCCTTGCATACAGTAAACTACACATATTTAAAAATCCTACACCGGGCACAAGTGCTCACGGGCCAATTTCATGGCAGTCTCGGATAGGAGGGCATTGTGGATTCACCAAGGGAATGCTGATGCTGACTCCAAGAAGCCTCTTCAAGATCGCAGGAGCAGAGTCCTCTGCTTCTGCCAAATCCACTGCATGACGCTGGGGCTCTCTTGCAGGAGCCCACACCAGTGGGGGGCACCAGGGGCGGAACTACTGGCAGGGCAGGCAGTGCATTGCACTGGGGCCCCGCCGCACTCAAGGGCCCACAGCCGCCGGCATTACAATGAGTCACAATGACTCATTGTATCATGCCGCAGCCGCACACCAGCGCTCCCGTCGGGTCTGCGTCCTGCGACTCCCGCCGCCCGCCCGTCGTAACGAACAGATCAGGCCAGGGCACTACGGGCAGCAGCCGCAGCACCAGACACGCTGCCGCCTCTGTAACACACGAAGAGGGAGGAGGGTCGCTTGGAGATGAGAGGAGCAGCGGCACGGGGGGGAGGAGGAGGAGGAGGGAGGTGAAGGAAGGAGCCGCAGCAGCGCTTTGTTACTGGTGGAGGCGCTGCTGCTGCCCCTCTGCTTCACTATAGGCTGTCTTCCGAGAACAGCCTACAGTGAAGCAGAGGGGCAGCAGCAGCAGCGCCTCCACCAATAACACAGCGCTGCTGCGGCTCCCTCCTCCACCTCCCTCCTCCTCCTTCTCTACTGCCCGGGAATCGTCAAGCTGCACGAGGAGCCTGAGCCAGCGGAGAGGGTAAGTATAATTCTTCTTTCTTTCTTTCTTTCTTTCTTTCTTTCTTTCTTTCTTTCTTTCTTTCTTTCTTTCTTTCTTTCGTCTCTTTCTTTCTTTGTTGGGACTGCCTGCCGCTATGTGTAAAAAGGGGGAATCTGCCTGCCGCTATGTGTAAAAAGGGGGAATCTGCCTGCCGCTATGTGTAAAAAGGGGGAATCTGCCTGCCGCTATGTGTAAAAAGGGGGAATCTGCCTGCAGCTATGTGTAAAAGGGGGGAATCTGCCTGCAGCTATGTGTTAAAAGGGGGAATCTGCCTGCAGCTATGTGTAAAAAGGGGGACTGCCTGCCGCAATGTGTAAAAAGGGGGAATCTGCCTGCCGCTATGTGTAAAAAGGGGGAATCTGCCTGCAGCTATGTGTAAAAAGGGGGACTGCCTGCCGCAATGTGTAAAAAGGGGGAATCTGCCTGCCGCAATGTGTAAAAAGGGGGAAGCTGCTTGCCGCAATGTGTAAAAAGGGGGAATCTGCTTGCTGCAATGTGTAACAAGGGGGAATCTGCCTGCCGTAATGTGTAACAAGGGGGATGCTGTCTGCCGTAATGTGTAACAAGGGCACGCTGTCTGCCATAATGTGTAACAAGGGCAAGCTGTCTGCTGTAATGTGTAACAAGGGCAAGCTGTCTGCTGTAATGTGTAAAAAGTGTACGATGTCTGCCATTATGTGTAACAAGGGCAGGCTGACTGCTGTTATGTGAAAAAAGTGTACGCTGTCTGCCGCTATGTTTAACAAGGGCAGGCTGTCTGCCGTTATGTGTAAAAAGTGTACGCTGTCTGCCGCTATGTGTAACAAGGGCACGCTGTCTGCCATAATGTGTAACAAGGGCAAGCTGTCTGCTGTAATGTGTAACAAGGGCAAGCTGTCTGCTGTAATGTGTAAAAAGTGTACGATGTCTGCCGTAATGTGTAACAAGGGCAGGCTATCTGCCGTTATGTGAAAAAAATGTACGCTGTCTGCCGCTATGTGTAACAAGGGCACGTTGTCTGCCGTTGTGTAAAAAAGGGGGATGCTGTCTGCCGTAATGTGTAAAAAGGGGACGCTGTCTGCTGTAATGTGTAAAAAGAGGACGCTGTCTGCTGTAATGTGTAAAAAGAGGAATCTGTCCGCCGTAAGGTGTAAAAGGGTCTCTACCTGGTGTAGTGGTGCTACTGTGCGGCATAATTTGAATAATGGAGACTACTGTGCACCGTTTTATGAATTGGTATTATTTTGTGGCCACACCCCTTAACCACGAAGCCACGCCACTATGTTTTTTTGCGCGCGCCTACGGCGCGCACTGCCCCTGTTTTGCATGCAGGGGTGGGGCTCCAATGCCGTTTCTTGCACACACTGCTAAAATGTCTAGTTACGGCACTGTTGCTAGGTATCCACTTCCCTGAGCAGGCCCCCCTCACCAGATCCTCTCCAGGGGTGAGGGGGTGGACTTGGATGGGATGGGATGGGGGGGGGGGGCCCAAGCCATTTTGTCGCACATGGGCCCATTGCTCGCTAGTTCCGCCACTGGGGGGCACGTCTAAAACTCTTCAGTCAGTTCTGGATTCATTCGGACCTGGACTTGTGGGTTTTACAAATAGTGTCCCAAGGGTACAAACTGGGGTTTCAAGAAGTTCCCCCTCACCGATTGTTCAAATCAGCCTTAGTCAGCAGGGAGAAGGTTTTTATTCAAGCCTCTTCGTGGTCCCGAAGCCGGACGGCTCAGTCAGACCAATCTTAAATCTGAAATCCCTTAATTTCTACCTAAAGAAATTCAATTTCAAGATGGAATCTCTCAGGGTAGTGATCTCCAGTCCGGGGGATAAAGGAAATTTCATGGTTTTGGTAGACATAAAGGATGCCTACTTACATGTTCCCATTTAGCCACTGCATCAAGCTACCTGAGGTTTGCAATTCAGGATTGTCATTACCAATTTCAGACGTTGCCGTTTGGTCTGTCCACGGCTCCGAGGATTTTCACCAGGGTGATGGCGGAAATGATGGTTCTCCTTCGCAAGCAAGGAGTCACAATTATCCCGTACTTGGATGATCTCCTGATAAAGGCGAGATCCAGGTACCAGTTGGTGCAAAACATCTACTCTCCCTGACAGTTCTTTAACAACATGGTTGGCTCCTAAACTTGCCAAAATCGCAGTTGGTCCTAATGACGCGGTTGTTGTTTTTGGGAGTGATACTGGACACAGAAGAGGTTTTCTTCTAGTGGAATGGCTCTGGAGATCCAGAGTCTGGTCAAACAAATTCTGAAACCAGCAAGAGTGTTAATCCATCAATGCATTCGGTTGCTGGGGAAGATGGTTGCGGCCTACGAGGCCATTCAGTTTGGCAGGCTCCATGCCAGAGTGTTCCAGTGGGACCTGTTGGACAAGTGGTCCGGATCCCACCTACACATGCACCGGAGGATAATCCTGTCTTCCAAGACCAGAATCTCACTCCATTGGTGGCTGCACAGTTCTCACCACCTAGAGGGGCGATGGTTTGGGATCCAGGACGGGATCCTAGGGACCACGGATGCAACCCTCCGAGGCTGGGGAGCAGTCACACAGGGGGAAAACATCCAAGGAAGATGGTCAAGTCAGGAAAGTTGTCTCCACATAAATGTTCTGGAGTTAAGGGCCATTTCATAACTGCAGACACAGTACGCACTGGGATGGGTGCCCAGCATCCTCTACGGACTAAGAGAAAAGGATTTACCAGTAGGTATTAAAATCCTATTTTCGCTAAAGTCCTAGAGGATGCTGGGGACTCCGTAAGGACCATGGGGATAGACGGGCTCCGCAGGAGACATGGGCACTTTAAGAAAGACTTTAGTTCTGGGTGTGCACTGGCTCCTCCCTCTATGCCCCTCCTCCAGACCTCAGTTTGATACTGTGCCCAGTGGAGACTGGGTGCTTTTCAGGAGCTCTCCTGAGCTTTCTGACAGAAAGTATTTTGTTAGGTTTTTAATTTTCAGGGAGCACTGCTGGCAACAGACTCCCTCATCGAGGGACTGAGGGGAGAGAAGCAGCCCTACTCTCTGAGTTGCAAGGTCCTGCTTCTTAGGCTACTGGACACCATTAGCTCCAGAGGGATTGGTACGCAGGATCTCACCCTCGCCGTCCGTCCCAGAGCCGCGCCTCCGTCCCCCTCGCAGAGCCGGAAGATAGAAGCCGGGTGAGTATGAGAAGAAAAGAAGACTTAAGAGGCGGAAGAAGACTTCATGATCTTCACTGAGGTAACGCACAGCACTGCAGCTGTGTGCCTTTGCTCCCATACACCTCACATACTCCGGTCACTGTAAGGGTGCAGGGCGCAGGGGGGGGCGCCCTGGGCAGCAATATAAACCTTTTTCGCAAAAATATAACATATATACAGCTGGGCACTGTATATATGTATGAGCCCCCACCAATTTTACAGTTTAAGCGGGACAGAAGCCCGCCTCCGAGGGGGCGGGGCTTCTCCCTCAGCACTCACCAGCGCCATTTTTTCTCCACAGCACCGCTGAGAGGAAGCTCCCCGGACTCTACCCTGCTTATACCACGTTAGACAAGAGGGTTGAAAAGAGGGGGGGGGGGGCACATAATTCGCAAATTACATACAGCAGCACTACTGGGCAAACATTAAGTTACTGTTTTATTCCTGGGTTATATAGCGCTGGGGTGTGTGCTGGCATACTCCCTCTCTGTCTCTCCAAAGGGCCTTGTGGGGAAACTGTCTTCAGAAAAAGCATTCCCTGTGTGTGTGGTGTGTCGGTACACGTGTGTCGACATGTCTGAGGAAGAAGGCTATATTAGAGAGGAGCGGGAGCAAATGAATGTGGTGTCTCCGCCGACAGCTGATTGGATGGATATGTGGAATGTTTTAAATGCTAGTGTAAACTCATTGCACAAAAGATTAGACAAGGCAGAAGCTTTGGGACAGTCAGGGTCTCAACCCATGCCTGATCCTATGTTGCAGGGACTGTCAGGGTCTCATAAGCGCCCACTATCCCAGTTTGTTGACACAGATACCGACACGGATTCTGACTCCAGTGTCGATTACGATGATGCAAAGTTACAGCCAAAATTGGCAAAATCCATTTGATTTATGATTATGGCAATAAAAGATGTTTTGCACATCACAGAGTAACCCCCTGTCGCTGACAAGAGGGTACATATGTACAAGGGAAAGAAGCCTGAGGTAACCTTTCCCCCCTCACGCGAGCTGAACGAGTTATGTGAAAAAGCTTGGAAATCTCCAGATAAAAGACTGCAGATTTCCAAAAGGATTCTTATGGCGTATCCTTTCCCATCAACGGATAGGTTACGATGGGAATCCTCCCCTAGGGTGGACAAAGCATTAACACGCTTATCCAAGAAGGTAGCCCTCCCGTCCCAGGATACGGCTACCCTCAAAGAGTGTGCTGACCGCAAACAGGAGATTACCCTGAAGTCCATTTATACACATTCAGGTACCTTACTCAGACCGGCAATTGCGTCGACCTGGGTGTGTAGTGCTGTAGCGGCATGGACAAATGCCTTATCTGAGGGGATGGATAGCCTAGACAAGGATACTATTTTATTGACCCTGGGGCATATAAGAGATGCTGTCCTATATATGTGTGTATGCAAACTACCGGTGGTGCTGCAGGGCCCACACCCTTTACTTGTCTTGTAGAGCAGCTCTGAAGCTGTTACAGTGCCCAGCTGCTGCAAGAAATCAGCTTGAATGCTTCAGGGGCTTGGGCATGGCCAACATGAGCCCCACACCGAAGGAGGGTGGGGGTGTTTAATGCAAACTTGGGGTTATCCAAGCGCCGCAAAAGACCGCCATGCCCCGCATGCCACTTTTCTCTTTTCATATACAGATGAGGGTTCCAGCCAACTTTGGCCCACTGCTTGGATGACATCACCGAATGCAAATCCGTCTGCTGCAGACCTTCCCCCAGGAATGCTTGCAATAGTTGTTGCATATGGTTTAATGTCTGAGGGTGCTTCAGTATTAGGCAGCCTTCCGCCCTCCCATGTTCATCTGAAAAGATGTGGTCTCCCTGCAGTTGTTGTCCCCAGACGAGAGTTCCCTTGTGCTTCCTCAGTTAAATCTCCTTAACTTGACGAGGGTGTGCCCGAGCAGCCGCCCTCCCCAGCCCTTTCCCAACACATACTTATCTTGCATATGAGATTTCTTGATCATGAAGATAGTTCTCACAGGTTGAGGTTCATCCTGGCCCCGCTCCCCGCTGGAGAGCGCTGATGAGGACAGCAGCGGGGCTTCAGCAGCAGGGTGAGTATGTGTGGCCAGAGACCTCCCTTCCCATGTGCAGGCCTGCAGAGTGTGCCGCGCAGGATGGGGCATGTGACACTCTCCCTCTCTGGGGCTCTTCCAGATGTAGCTCCTCAGCAGTATTTTTCCCGGGCTGCGCGGCGCTCTCCCTGACTGGCATCCGCCCTGGAACACTGCCTTCCTCAACGCAACATCAGCAGGGGGCCCGGGCCTCATCACCATCCCAGGTCTTTCTCATGTATGTATCATGTATGTGTGTGTGATATATGTATGAATCATATATGTTTGTGATATATTATAAGGGCACGGTCGTGCCCTTATATTAAGGCTGAATCGAACAAACGGAATTCTCCCATAGGGAACTTCTGAGATGGGGGCATGGTGTTTGAGGGGCTACACCTCAAAACTGATTGGACGTACTGAGCTGAAATTTGGCATGGGCGTGTAGAATCGTCACCCGGTGCTGCATGCCAAATTTCAGGGCAAAATAATAAAAAATGAGGAATTGGGAGTAACCTAAAGTTCCAACTGTCAGTTTTTTTCTGTGACTTCCTTTGTGGCTTTTTGACACCGTTTTCCTATAGAGTGAATTAGATATTTTTTGGGAAGGCATAACTCCGGATAGAGGACGAATTAAGATTTGGGGTTTGTTTTACTAGATAGAGTATGCCCCAGTGTAGTGCCTTTTGGGGTTGTGGTTTTTCAGAAAGTTATAGGGTTTTTTTAATTAAGAGAAATATGCCCCATTATAGAGATAGGGCTTTTCAATTTGTTGCGGCTGCGCAGTGGCCGCCAGGAGAGCGAGAGTGAGTGAGGGAAGGGGTCTCGTGCAGGCTGAGGTTATAAAAGTAGCTGCTGGCGGCGGGAAGAGAGCCAGCGGTTCCTGGGTGTGTGCACCTGCGGTCCCTTACAGACTGCAGCGACCCATTAGGACTGTGGAGGAGAGGGGTAGCGGCATAGCAGCCGCAGGCTTACCGAAAGTGCTCACTACTGAGCAATATGGTCCCCTTACCCGAAGTGGGAGCCGCAGCGGGAGGAATAGCTGGAGCTGCGCCGCAGGAGAAAGTCAGAGGACATCCAGAAGAGACATCCGGTGCAGCGCTGACTCCTGACTGACAGCGCTTGCCTACTGAGCGGTGTGGTACCCCCACACCTGAAGCGAGTGCGGGAGCGGCAGCCGGAGAAGACAGCTGTGCTGCACGGAAGAAGTCAGGCAGCAGCGGCAGCACCAGCGGGCTGAGGTGGGGAGGATCAGTATGGTCCCTTACGTGCGGCTCACATTCAGATCCATCCGGCTCCCTTCCCCTCCTCCCCTGCACCCTTAGCAGCCTGCCCCCACCATGTATTCCATCCTGGGGAGGGGGGGGAGACTGGCAACAGTAGCAGTGGCATCGGAGCATAGATACATACTCTGCGGTAGTTACCGGCAGCGGGACGTGCGGCTCATGTTCAGATCCCTCCGGCTCCCTCCCCCCCTGCAACTTTAGCAGCCTGCCCCCACATCTCATTCACCCACCGCCGCAGACTCCTCCCCCACACGGTTATTATAATAAGGCCACCCCCCTACGCCCTTCCCTCCCTGCTGTGTGTCCAGCCACCCCCCCCCTCACCTGCTGTGTGTCCGGCCTACCCCCCCCCTCACCTGCTGTGTGTCCGGCCTACCCCCCCCCCCTCACCTGCTGTGTGTCCTGCCACCCCCCCCCCTCACCTGCTGTGTGTCCGGCCTACCCCCCCCTCCCTGCTGTGTGTCCGTCCACCCCCCCCCCCTCACCTGCTGTGTGTCCGGCCAACCCCCCCCCCTCACCTGCTGTGTGTCCGGCCTACCCCCCCCTCACCTGCTGTGTGTCCGGCCTACCCCCCCCCCTCACCTGCTGTGTGTCCGGCCTACCCCCCCCCCCTCACCTGCTGTGTGTCCAGCCCCCCCCCCTCACCTGCTGTGTGTCCAGCCCCCCCCCTCCTCCTTTGCTGTGTGTCCGGCCTACCCCCCACCCCCCCTCCCTGCTGTTTGTCCAGCCACCCTCCCCTCCCCTGCTGTGTGTCCGGCCACCCTCCCCTCCCCTGCTGTGTGTCCGGCCACCCTCCCCTCCCCTGCTGTGTGTCCGGCCACCCTCCCCTCCCCTGCTGTGTGTCCGGCCTACCCCCTCCCCTGCTGCGTGTCCAGCCTACCCCCTCCCCTGCTGCGTGTCCAGCCTACCCCCCCCCTCCCCTGCTGCGTGTCCAGCCTACCCCCCCCCTCCCCTGCTGCGTGTCCAGCCTACCCCCCCCCCCTCCCCTGCTGCGTGTCCAGCCTACACCCCCCCCTCCCCTGCTGCGTGTCCAGCCTACCCCCCCCCCCTGCTGTGTGTCCAGCCCACCCCCTCACCTGCTGTGTGTCCAGCCCCCCCCCTCACCTGCTGTGTGTCCAGCCCCCCCCCCCCCCTCACCTGCTGTGTGTCCAGCCCCCCCCCTCACCTGCTGTGTGTCCAGCCCCCCCCCCTCACCTGCTGTGTGTCCAGCCCCCCCCCTCACCTGCTGTGTGTCCAGCCCCCCCCTCACCTGCTGTGTGTCCAGCCCCCCCCCTCACCTGCTGTGTGTCCAGCCCCCCCCCCTCACCTGCTATGTGTCCAGCCCCCCCCTCACCTGCTGTGTGTCCAGCCCCCCCTCACCTGCTGTGTGTCCAGCCCCCCCCCTCACCTGCTGTGTGTCCAGCCCCCCCCCCCTCACCTGCTGTGTGTCCGGCCTACCCCCCCCCCCCTGCTGTTTGTCCGGCCACCCTCCCCTCCCCTGCTGTGTGTCCAGCCACCCCCCCCCTCACCTGCTGTGTGTCCGGCCTACCCTCCCCCCCTGCTGTTTGTCTGGCCACCATCCCCTCCCCTCCCCTGCTGTGTGTTCGGCAACTCCCCCCTCTTCCCGCTGTGTTCGGCCACCCCCTACCCCCTCCCCTCCCTGCCGTGTGTCCGGTCACCCTCCCCTCTCTGCTGTGTGTCCAGCCACCCCCCCCTCTCTGCTGTGTGTCCGGCCACCACCCCCCAGACACGCAGCGCCTGACACACACAGACATGCAACGCCTGACACACGCATACGCATATGCAGCGCCTGACACACACGCACACACACACACACACAGCACCTGACACACACGCACACACACAGCACCTGACACACACACACACACACACAGCACCTGACACTCACACGGACCTGACACACGCGCACACACTCACACGCAGCACCTGACACACACGCAGCACCTGACACACGCACACACAGATGCAGCACCTGACACTCACACGGACCTGACACACACGCACACACTCACACGCGGCGCCTGACGCACACGCGGCGCCTGACGCACACGCGGCGCCTGACACACACGCACAGGCAGCGCTTGACACACACGCACAGGCAGCGCCTGACACACACGCACACGCAGCGCCTGACACACACAGACACGCAGCGCCTGACACACACAGACACGCAGCGCCTGACACACACAGACACGCAGCGCCTGACGCACAGGCAGCGCCTGACAAACACGCACACGCACACGCAGCGCCTGGCACACGCAGCGCCTGACACACGCACACGCAGCGTCTGACACACACACGCACCTGACACACACACGCACCTGACACTCACATGCACCTGACACACGCACTCACGCGCAGCACCTGACATACTCACACGCAGCACCTGACACACACGCAGACACGCAGCACCTGACACACACACACGCAGCACCTGACACACACACGCAGCGCCTGACACACACGCAGACACGCAGCGCCTGACACACGCAGACACGCAGCGCCTGACACACGCAGACACGCAGCGCCTGACAGACACGCAGACACGCAGCGCCTGACAGACACGCAGCGCCTGACAGACACGCAGCGCCTGACAGACACGCAGCGCCTGACAGACACGCAGACACGCAGCGCCTGACAGACACGCAGACACGCAACGCCTGACACACGCATACGCATATGCAGCGCCTGACACACACGCACACACACACACACACACAGCACCTGACACACACACAGCACCTGACACTCACACGGACCTGACACACGCGCACACACTCACACGCAGCACCTGACACACACGCAGCACCTGACACACACACACACAGATGCAGCACCTGACACTCACACGGACCTGACACACA
Organism: Pseudophryne corroboree; assembly: GCF_028390025.1. Classification (NCBI taxonomy): domain Eukaryota; kingdom Metazoa; phylum Chordata; class Amphibia; order Anura; family Myobatrachidae; genus Pseudophryne; species Pseudophryne corroboree. The sequence continues at coordinate 547,377 of NW_026967608.1, forward strand.
CGCACACACTCACACGCGGCGCCTGACGCACACGCGGCGCCTGACACACACGCACAGGCAGCGCTTGACACACACGCACAGGCAGCGCCTGACACACACGCACACGCAGCGCCTGACACACACAGACACGCAGCGCCTGACACACACAGACACGCAGCGCCTGACACACACAGACACGCAGCGCCTGACACACACAGACACGCAGCGCCTGACGCACACAGACACGCAGCGCCTGACGCACAGGCAGCGCCTGACAAACACGCACACGCAGCGCCTGGCACACGCAGCGCCTGACACACGCACACGCAGCGTCTGACACACACACACGCACCTGACACACACACGCACCTGACACTCACATGCACCTGACACACGCACTCACACGCAGCACCTGACATACTCACACGCAGCACCTGACACACACGCAGACACGCAGCACCTGACACACACACACGCAGCACCTGACACACACACGCAGCGCCTGACACACACGCAGACACGCAGCGCCTGACACACGCAGACACGCAGCGCCTGACACACGCAGACATGCAGCGCCTGACAGACACGCAGACACGCAGCGCCTGACAGACACGCAGCGCCTGACAGACACGCAGCGCCTGACAGACACGCAGACACGCAGCGCCTGACAGACACGCAGACACGCAGCGCCAGACAGACACGCAGCGCCTGACAGACACGCAGCGCCTGACAGACACGCAGCGCCTGACAGACACGCAGCGCCTGACACACACGCAGACACGCAGCGCCTGACACACACGCAGACACGCAGCGCCTGACACACACGCAGGCACGCAGCGCCTGACAGACACGTAGACACGCAGCACCTGACAGACACGCAGCACCTGACAGACACACACACACACAGCACCTGACACAGATATGCAGCGCCTGACACACACACGCAGACATACAGCGCCTGACACACACGCAGACATGCAGCACCTGACACACACATGCAGCACCTGACAGACACACACACCCACACACACACAGACATGCAGCGCCTGACACACACACACACACACACACACCCACACACACACACATGCATCACCTGACACACCCACACACACAGACATGCAGCACCTGACACACACACACACACACACACACACATACAGACATGCAGCGCCTGACACACACACACACACACACACATACAGACATGCAGCACCTGACACACACACACACATACAAACATGCAGCACCTGACACACACACACACACACACACACACGCAGCACCTGACACACATATATACATGTGGCATTTAACGCACACACGCACAGCACCTGACACACAATCATATACACTCAGAGCACCTAACACACACATACACTCGCAGCACCTCACACACACTCGTATACACACGCAGCACCTGCCACTCACACATATATACACATGCAGCACCTGCCACTCCCACATACATGAACAGCACCTGACACACACATACACGCGCAGCACCTGACAGTCACACACATACAGATGCGACAGCTGACACAAACACGCTCAACACCTGACACCCACGTGGCAGCTGACGCATACAAATGCAGCACCTGAAATACACACATATACACGTGCAGCACCTGAGACACACACATACACGTACAGCACCTGAGACACACACACACACACATGCATGTACACGCGCGGCTCCAGGCACACACATACGTACGTACACACGCGGCACTTGACACACACACGTACACGTGCGGCACCTGACACACACACACAAGCACACACGTACGTACGTACGTACGTACGTACGTACGTACACGTGTGGCACCTGACACACACACGTATGCACACGTGTGGCTCCTGACACACACGCGCGTTGCTCCTGACACACACACATGTACGTACACGCTCGGCTCCTGACACACACACGTATGTATACGCGCGGCACCTGACACCTACACGCATGTACGTATACGCCCGGCTCCTGACACCCTCACGCATGTACACGCGTGGCTCCTGGCACACACACACACACACACACGTACACGTGCGGCACCTGACACATACACGCGTGTACGTACACACATGCACAGCACCTGACATACACACATGTAGGTACGCGCCACCTGACACACGCACGACACCTGACACACACGTACGTACGTACGTACGCGCACGGCACCAGACACACACGTACATACTAGTGATGAGTGGGTTCGGTTCGTCGGAATCCGGACCCCCCGAACTTCACCCATTTTACATGGGTCCGAGGCAGGTTCGAACCTTCCCGCCTTGCTCGGCTAACCCGAGCGCGCCCGAACGTCATCATCCCGCTGTCGGATTCCCGCGAGATTAGGATGTCTGCATTCGTGGAAAGGGGTCCCATGTGTAAACATGGGACCCCTTTCAGTCCGTCTGGTCCGGGTGTTCGGTTTGTTGTTTTGCCAAGTACGTGGATTTAATCTGGAACCTGGATCAGGTGAGTATAATTATCTTTTATTTTCAGGTACCCGTGGATTCTACTTGGAGAAGAGGACCGACTGCTTCGTGTCAACATAGGTAAGTATGTGTGTGTCGGCAGGTGTGAAATAAAGTTATACTTTCACGGTGTCTGTGTCCTGTTTTTATTTGGGTATTTTTTCCCCAGTAGAACTACAGGTACCAGCGGGCCCGTTTTTCTCCCGCATGCTGGTACTTGTGGTTCTCAAAGTACCAGCTTGCGGGGGAGGCTTTGCTGGGACTTGTAGTACTACTGGAAAAAACAATATTCTTTCAATTTTCTCAAGGCTATCAGCCTCCCATCCGCAGCCCTTGGATGGGGGGGACAGCCTCGGGCTTCACCCCTGGCCCTTGGGTGGCTGGGGGGGGGACCCCTTGATTGAAGGGGTCCCCACTCCCCCAGGGTACCCCGGCCAGGGGTGACTAGTTGGATATTTAATGCCACGGCCGCAGGGCACTGTATAAAAGTGACCCCCGGCTGTGGCATTATCTGTCCAGCTAGTGGAGCCCGATGCTGGTGTAAAAATAATGGGGGACCCTACTCTTTGTCCCCCGTATTTTTTGCACCAGCACCAGGCGCAGAGCCCGGAGCTGGTTTTTTAAAAATACGGGGGATCCCCTGTCCGTTTTCCCCCCGGTTTTTTAGAACCAGGACCGGCTCGAAGAGCCCGAGGCTGGTTATGCTTTGGAGGGGGGACCCCACGCAATTTTTCTTTTCCGGGTTTTTCACATTCCATTTAAAAAAAATAATAATAATAATAATCTTTTAAAAAATATATAAATAATACTTGTGCCTCCAAAAAAGACAAACCAAGTACCTAATCCCTTCTAATATAAATAGATATGCTATTACCCCAAAAAAAACATGTTTTAAATTTTTTTTATTAGATTCCGCCTGCAAAGTGTGGCGGATTGAAAATTACGAATTTACTGTTTAAAAGCACTGTTGTCGAATTGACAAACTTCAATTGAATATACTTTTGTTGAATTGCCGCATTTGTACCATTGCAGAAAAGTCGAATTTGTCAAATGTCGAATTTTAAAAAGTCGAATTTTGAAAGGATGCAAGAATAGGCCCCGCCCCCTTCACATCAGCCGTCCCCTTCTACCCCTGTACCTTGCTCTCTCCCGTCTGTAGGACTAGGCCCCGCCCCCTTCTTACCCTCCAGTGACTGCTCTCTCCTGACAAGTGGACCAGGCCTGCCCCCTACACGCTGCTGGTGTCTTCATTCTTACTTGGTCTGGAGCTCCGTTGGGGAGAGAACTCACGTGAGCTCATTAAGAATGAGGAACTGGGATGTTTTAATTTTATTGTGAGTAGTGTAGTGTGGTGATGTAGTATGTTGTATGGGGGGTATAGTGTAACTATGAAGTGCAGCATATGGGAGGGCTATAGCATAGTGATGTAGTGTGGCATATGGGGGGTGGTAGCGCATAGGCGTGCGTACAGGGGGTGGCCGGTGCGCACAGGCACTCCCTAATGTCCAGCACCGCTGCACGCCACGCTTGCTGTAGCACAGTGATCGCTGAGTGTGTGATCGGTGGAGCCTAGCCTGTAGCTCATTTCCGTACCTCCCACCACCGCTGCGCCCGCCCCCCCTCTGCCTGCTGCTAATACTATGCTGAGTGCATTCGTCGGCGGCCTCACTGGGGGGACTGGTGTCACCTTGCAATGTGACGTGGTGATGTCCGCCTATGCTCTCCTCCCGCCCACCCGTGCTTTCCTCCCGCTGCGGTCTCTCAGTCCTAGTGTGCCGCGGCTGCCACACCACTGGCAGTGTTCCTCTAGGGGGGACTGGGAGCCGCCGGCAGACACATTCTGCTGAGACTTACTTGTCAGTGCGGGTTCCGGATGGCAGGCGGCGGGTGGGAGGGCAGACGGGGAGCAGGTGTCACAAGGAGTGTGTGGGTAACTAATTCACAATACTTCCGCTCAACGTGGCACTGCTGGTCCTTCATCTCCCATGTCTCTTCACCAGGTGGCGGGCGGCCCGGAAATTAAGTGATATGTTGTGCAGCAGTCAGTGTGAAGTGACTGTGAGTAACACTGATGGTGCTGATGATGCTGCTGCAGAATCGGGAAGCAATTAATTCATAAATATAATGTACTCTATCAGTGTATTATACATACATAAACATGTACATACGTGTATTTGTGTATACATGTATATACATGTGTGTGTGCATATATATATATATATATACAGCCAGTTCCCAGGAACAAAAGTCCTCCCCCGCTTCCGCTAAGTCCACAGCATGACGCTGGGGCTCCACTGGTGGAGCCAGGTGCGGTGGGGGCCCGTCTCAAGTGCTTCAGCGATCAGTGGGCTTGCTCACAGGTGGATCCCTGGATTCTACAAGTAGTGTCTCAGGGATACAAGCTGGAATTCGAGACGTCTCCCCCTCGCCGTTTCCTAAAATCTGCCTTGCCAACATCAACATGGACAGGGAGGCTGTGATAGAGGCAAATTCACAAGCTGTATTCGCAGCAGGTGATAGTCAAGGTACCCCTCCTTCAACAAGGAAGGGGTTACTATTCCACAATGTTTGTGGTACCGAAACCGGACGGTTCGGTGAGACCCATTTTAAATCTTTGAACACGTATATAAAACGGTTCAAGTTCAAGATGGAATCGCTCAGGGCGGTTATCTCAAGCCTGGAGGAAGGGGATTACATGGTATCACTGGACATCAAGGATGCTTACCTGCATGTCCCCATTTACTCTCCTCACCAGGAGTACCTCAGATTTGTGGTACAGGACTGTCATTACCAATTCCAGACGCTGCCGCTTGGTCTGTCCACGGCACCGAGGGTGTTTACCAAGGTAATGGCCGAGATGATGATACTCCTGCGAAAAAAGGGAGTTATAATTATCCCGTACTTGGACGATCTCCTGATAAAGGCGAGGTCCAAGGAACAGTTGTTGATCGGAGTAGCACTTGCTCGGCAGGTGCTACAACAGCACGGCTGGATCCAGAATATTCCAAAGTCGCAGCTGGTTCCTGCAACACGTCTATTGTTCCTGGGGATGGTTCTGGACACAGAACAGAAAAGGGTGTTTCTCCCGGAGGAGAAGGACAAGGAGTTGTCATCGCTAGTCAGAGACCTCCTAAGACCAAAACAGGTGTCGGTGCACCACTGCACGCGAGTCCTGGGAAAGATGGTAGCTTCTTACAAAGCAATTCCGTTCGGAAGGTTCCATGCACGGATCTTTCAGTGGGATCTGCTGGACAAGTGGTCCGGATCGCATCTTCAGATGCATCAGAGGATAACCCTGTCTGCAAGGACCAGGGTGTCTCTACTGTGGTGGCTGCAGAGTGCTCATCTTCTGGAGGGCCGCAGATTCGGCATACAGGACTGGGTCCTGGTAACCACGGACGCCAGCCTTCGAGGCTGGGGAGCAGTCACACAGGGAAGAAATTTCCAGGGACTATGGTCAAGCCAGGAAATGTCCCTACACATAAATATTCTGGAACTAAGAGCTATTTACAATGCCCTAAGTCAGGCAAGACCCCTGCTTCAAAGTCAGCCAGTACTGATTCAGTCAGACAACATCACGGCGGTCGCCCATGTAAACCGACAGGGCGGCACGAGAAGCAGGATGGCGATGGCAGAAGCCACGAAGATTCTCCGATGGGCGGAAAATCACGTGTTAGCACTGTCGGCAGTGTTTATTCCGGGAGTGGACAACTGGGAAGCAGACTTCCTCAGCAGATACGACCTCCACCCGGGAGAGTGGGGACTTCATCCAGAAGTCTTCCGGCTGATTACAAACCGATGGGAATGGCCACAGGTGGACATGATGGCGTCCCGCCTCAACAAAAAGCTAGAAAACTATTGCGCCAGGTCAAGGGACCCTCAGGCGATAGCGGTGGACGCTCTAGTGACACCGTGGGTGTACCGGTCGGTTTATGTGTTTCCTCCTCTTCCTCTCATACCAAGGGTGCTGAGGATAATAAGAAGGAGAAGAGTAAGAACTATACTCATTATTCCGGATTGGCCAAGAAGAGCTTGGTACCCAGAACTTCAAGAAATGATCTCGGAGGACCCATGGCCTCTACCGCTCAGACAAGACCTGCTGCAGCAGGGGCCTTGTCTGTTCCAAGACTTACCGCGGCTGCGTTTGACGGCATGGCTGTTGAACACCGGATCCTGAAGGAAAAGGGCATTCCGGAGGAAGTCATTCCTACGCTGATCAAAGCCAGGAAGGACGTGACCGCAAAACATTATCACCACATTTGGTGAAAATATGTTGCTTGGTGTGAGGACAGGAAGGCCCCAACGGAGGAATTTCAACTGGGTCGATTCCTGCACTTCCTACAGTCAGGGGTGAATATGGGCCTCAAATTGGGGTCCATTAAGGTCCAGATTTCGGCTCTGTCGATTTTCTTCCAAAAAGAACTGGCTTCCCTGCCGGAAGTTCAGACTTTTGTTAAAGGAGTGCTGCATATTCAGCCTCCTTTTGTGCCTCCAGTGGCACCTTGGGATCTCAACGTGGTGTTGGATTTCCTTAAATCACATTGGTTTGAGCCACTTAAAACTGTGGAGTTAAAATATCTCACGTCGAAAGTGGTCATGCTATTGGCCCTGGCTTCGGCCAGGCGTGTGTCAGAGTTGGCAGCTTTGTCATGTAAAAGCCCTTATGTGATTTTCCATATGGATAGGGCGGAATTGAGGACTCATCCCCAATTTCTGCCTAAGGTGGTTTCAGCGTTTCATTTGAACCAACCTATTGTGGTGCCTGCGGCTACTCGGAACTTGGAGGATTCCAAGTTGCTGGATGTAGTCAGGGCCCTGAAAATTTATGTTTCCAGAATGGCTGGAGTCAGGAAAACTTACTCGCTGTTTATCCTCTACGCACCAAACAAGATGGGTGCTCCTGCTTCAAAGCAGACTATTGCTCGCTGGATATGTAGCACAATTCAGCTTGCACATTCTGCGGCGGGACTGCCGCATTCTAGATCAGTAAAAGCCCATTCCACGAGGAAGGTGGGCTCTTCTTGGGCGGCTGCCCGAGGGGTCTCTGCTTTACAACTTTGCCGAGCTGCTACTTGGTCGGGGTCAAACACATTTGCAAGATTTTACAAGTTATACACCCTGGCTGAGGAGGACCTGGAGTTCGCTCATTCGGTGCTGCAGAGTCATCCGCACTCTCCCTCCCGTTTGGGAGCTTTGATATAATCCCCATGGTCCTTACGGAGTCCCAGCATCCACTTAGGACGTCAGAGAAAATAAGATTTTACTCACCGGTAAATCTATTTCTCGTAGTCCGTAGTGGATGCTGGGCGCCCATCCCAAGTACTTGTACATAGTTATTGTTAACAAAAGGGTTATTGTTGAGAGCCATCTGTGCAGAGGCTCCGTTGTTGTCATACAGTTAACTGGGTATAATATCACGAGTTGTACGGTGTGATTGGTGTGGCTGGTATGAGTCTTACCCGGGATTCAAAATCCTTCCTTAGTGTCAGCTCTTCCGGGCACAGTATCCTAACTGAGGTCTGGAGGAGGGTCATAGGGGGAGGAGCCAGTGCACATCAGGTAGTCATAAAGCTCTCTTTAGTTGTGCCAAGTCTCCTGCGGAGCTGCTATTCCCCATGGTCCTTACGGAGTCCCAGCATCCACTACGGACTACGAGAAATAGATTTACCGGTGAGTAAAATCTTATTTTATATATATATGACTTGGGGTTTGTTTTATTAGATAGAGCATGTCCCTGTGAAGTGCCTTTTGGGGTTGTGGTTTTTCAGAAAGTTACAGGTTTTTTTTAATTAAGAGAAATATGCCCCATTGTAGAGATCGGGCATTTCAATTTGTTGCGCCTGCGCAGTGGCCGCCAGCAGGGGGTGTACTAGAGTGCCTTCTCTTGAGAGCCGCAATATGGCCGCCTTCTCCCCGGTTATTCTGTAAATAGGAAAATAACCTCACAGGTTCACATAGGGCAGAGTTGCCACTACTAGTGCAGGGCTGTAACTTACAGTACTAAGGAAAAGCCATATACTAAAGCGGCACGGTGACCTCACCCCTCTCAGAGACACCAGGGTGCAGCACACTGGTACACACACCTGTTAGCTCAGGGCAGCACTATAGGACCCTCCTGTAATGCTGTGCTGGCGGCGTGTAGTGATCAGGGCACTGGGAGACTGGCTGGCTGGTCTCTGTCTCTGCTGCCTATAGAACTTCCACCTCTGTTATATATCAGGGCTGCTCTCCTGTTGTTATGATTCCAATACTCTTGTCTGGGGATATCTTATAGCAAGGACCTGAGTACTGGAACGTAATGCTTGGAAAGGGAGTGGGAACGGGAATAGCCCCTGGCGCCCTATCTCCGTTGTCTCGCCCGTGCTGTCAGAAATCTCTTGCGAGACTATGGTTGCTTGGGCCCATGGCAGCCGCGTTTGAAGGGCGGATTACGTCTGCCCAACTCCGATGCCCCCTCAGGTCTTAATGGGAGACAAAGAGAAATCCGAGACAGGGTGATAACAAGGGGCCCTCTACTAAACAACAAAGCCAGGGGCTCAAAACTAACTTTAAACTAGAGTATGGGCGGAAAACCGCCAGGGAAAAGGACAACCAAAATACCCACTTGTCCACTCTTCTACCCGGCACCGGCGAGTTCCGGAGAGGACTGTGGGAGCGGAAACCTCCGCAAATGCACCAACACAGAATACAAAATAAAGCGGCCTAGGCCGCAGCACGCGGCAGAGCCGCCACTCACGAAAACCACACGAGATCCTCTAGCGACTGTTGCGGGTAAATGAGGACTGGAAGACTCCTTGGGAAGAGATGACAACACTAAGATTCAGGAACTCTGAGGACAGGAATGACCGGACACAGCAGAACTGGAACAGACGTCAGCATACCAAAGCAGCATGCAGGAAGCTATTACCGGCGTCTGTGTGAAGCACTGAGAAGGTATTTAGCAGGGAGTCCTCCAATCAGAAGTTCAGAGCCTGATTAGCACAATGCCGTGCAGCTGCCTTGCTGCACGACCAGAAGACAAGTGTGTGTGTGTAGTTCACTTGATTGACCCTGCAAGGGGAGCGCAGTCCGTCCGTGGCGTCCCCGTTGCTAGGGTCCAGGCGGCTCAGCGTGCCCGGCGTCCTAGCGTTGCTAGGGAGCCGGCGGCTAGCACGCTCGGCGTCCCTAGTTGCTAGGCGCCGGGCCGCGAGGACATCGCGGACCACTGCGCCTAACACCTGTGTGTTCTCTTCCTCTCCTACCTCACACTGGAACTGGCCGCCCAGAGAACGAGAGGGCAGCGGCTGACATCAGAGAGGGTGCAGCAATCTGTGTGGGCAGAGCCCCTCACAGCAAGGTGTCCTTATGCTGTGCCCCGTGTAATCACTGTGATCCATACAGACTCTCACCCTGGTATGCTCTCTATTTATTATTTATTTTTTTACACTGCGGCATGCTCGAGGGAAGGGAGAAGGCACCACCCCACCGCCACTACTCCTCCGCCAGCATCACTGCCGAGCCGGTCAGTGTTCCGGCGGCAATGAGCAGTAGGCAGCCACCAGCAACAACAGTCAGGAAGCTGTTACTCCCGGCAGCAGTAGCGTCAAGCTGCAATTCAGCCAGCGGCTTGATGATCCGGGAGACAGTGGCAGCACAGGGAAGCAGTACCCCCTCCAATCGCAGCACCAACTAGGAGACTGAGGCAGCAACCTGCCCCCAGCAGCAGCACGACCCTGATGATAGGTAAGATGCATTTTGGTGTCACAAGAAGGTGGCCGGAGTAGTGGCTGGCTGTGGTCACACCCCGGGGAAAAGTGATAGTGATTTCAGTGTTCCCTTGCGCGGGGATTGGATGTGTAGATGCATGGAGGCTATGTATGTATAGATGTGAGCGGCAGTGTGCGGATGTATGAGAGCGGCAGTGTGCGGATGTATGAGAGCGGCAATGTACGGCTGTATAACTGCGTCGGTGTGCGGCTGTATGAGTGCGATGGTGTGCGGCTGTAAGAGTGCGGCTGTAAGAGTGCGGCTGTAAGAGTGCGGCTGTAAGAGTGCGGGGTTGTACGTATGTATGAGAGCGGCAGTGTATGGATGTATGAGAGCAACAGTGTACAGTTGTGTGAGAGCGGCAGTGTGCGGATGTATGAGAGTGGCGGTGTACGGATGTATGAGAGCGGCAGTGTATGGATGGCAGCGTCATAGGGAGGGATGTCGGAATGCTGTTATAGGGTTCCTAATACAAAATGCCACGTTGGGCTTGATGGGCAGGTAGTGCGGCAAGCACACCCAAATTGGCATCTGACGTCGCCCGCAGTCCACACTGTTGTGAGGAGTCAGAGTTAATTTTGACTGTGTAGTGTACTCACAGAGGACCTACCGCCCGTCCCCTCCTCGCATCTAAGCAGCAGGTCAGGCTCTTATTTTCTTTTTAATCAGGAGAGGCCGAGTGAACTGTGAGCAGGGGGGCAGAGCTACATGGGACCCAGAGGGGCTGCTGTGCTGTCAGAGAGGGAGAGGAAGAGAGAGATGAAGCTACTGCAGATCCCCAGCTGATTGTGAGGTGCCGGGTTGAAGGGTGATGTGATCACCCTTCTCCCTCGCTGCCGCTGGGGACCGCATCTAGGCTTCCTCCATCGAGGGCAGGCGGCGCAGCAGTGGGCAGCGTGTAATGAGTTTGTCTGACTCATTATACTGCTGCCTGTTGTGGACACCTCCGTCCGTACGGACTGGTGTACATGCCCAGCACAGAGGTGACAGTGTTGGTGGAAGTGCTGCCCAGTTCTGACCCTGCAGGCCTCCCTGATCTGACTGCGGCCGCTGCTGCTGCTGCGGCCCGAAACCCCTGCCGGTCCCCTCCATAGACTTCTGCCTGTCCAGCGCTGAGGTACTAGGGGTAGCCCAGCTGCGGGAAGGGTATGTCTCTGGCTTTCTCTCCGGCAGGGGAAGGTGACAGCGGCGGAGGAAGTGCTGCCCACCTCAGACACTGCAGGCCTCCCCGATCCAGCTGCGGCCACAGCTGATGCTGCCAGAACCCCCTGCTGGTCTCCTTTGTTGACTGCCGCATGGCCAGTGCTGAAGTACTGGGGGTAGGCCAGCTATGGGAAGAGTGTCTCTGCCTCGGGCTCTCTCTCTCTGTCAGGGGAAGGAAGGGCTGATTCTCTGGCACAACAGGGAGGGCTAGGCTGCAGGAACACAGCACTGGAAGAAACAGGAGGCCGAACTCATGACCAAAAAGTGAGCAGTGCAGTGATCAGCCCCCTAGTCTTTCCCTCTCTCTGGGTGCAGAGCTGTATTCTACAGAGAGAACTGGGATGGGAAGAAGGGGAACGGCACCTGACACACACATACACGCGCAACACCTGACACACACACATACACGCGCAACACCTGACACACACACATACACGCGCAACACCTGACACACACACATACACGTGCGGCACCTGACACACACACACACACGTAGCATCAGACACAATAAAATAAACATGCAGCACCTGACACATGCATATACACGCAGCACCTGACACATGCATATACACGCAGCACCTGACACATGCATATACACGCAGCACCTGACACATGCATATACACGCAGCACCTGACACATGCATATACACGCAGCACCTGACACATGCATATACACGCAGCACCTGACACATACATATACACGCACACCATCAGACACACACATACACACGCAGTGCCTTACTCACACACACATAGACACGTGCAGCACCTGAGGCACACACATAGACACGTGCAGCACCTGAGGCACACACATAGACACGTGCAGCACCTGAGGCACACACATGTACACGCGCAGCACCTGACGCACACTCATGTACACACGCAGCACCTAATGCACACTCATGTACACGCGCAGCACCTAATGCACACTCATGTACACGCGCAGCACCTGACGCACACTCATGTACACGCGCATCACCTGACACAGACATACGTATTCATGCACAGCACCAGACATACACTTGTACACACGCGGAGCACCTGATACTCACACACATATACACCCGCAACACCTGACACACACACACACGTGCGGCAGCTGATGCATACACATGCACCATCAGACACACTCATATATACACGCAGCACCTGACACACACATACACACAGGAGCTGACACACACATACACAGGCAGCACCTGACACACACACACACATATACACGCGCAGCACCTGACACCACGCACTCACACGTACAAGCAATGCATTTCACGCCTACCTCCAGCCTCAGTTACAGGCTGCTGCCGCCTACCCCCCTCCCTGCATCAGCTGCAAAGGCAGCAAAATATTTTGACCAAAGTCTAAAGGCCCATACACATTAAACGATGTCGCTCTGTGAGCGACATCGTCTAATGTTTCCCCTCCCAGGCCGGCCGGCGGCCGACTGTACACACTGAGCGATATGACCGCTCATATCGCTCAGTGACGTCACGCCCCCGCCAGCCCTGCATGAAGGTCGTGGACGACAGTCCACATCCTTCCTGCATGCCCTACCGACAGCGACGATTGTTGCCGACCCGCGGGGCCGCGCATCGTTTGTCGCTGGCTGCATACACACTTAACGATAAAATGAGCGACGTCGCTCATTAAATCGTTAAGTGTGTACGGACCTTAAACAATTCGGTTTGGTTAATAAAATAATTTTGCACAGAACAGTGATGTTATACGAACATTTTCATTAAACATTTAAAAAATCAAATGTTTATTCTTACAGTGAAATTTTAAATTTCTGAATAAAAAAAATAAATTTAAAAAAAGCGATGAAATTCTATAGACAAAAAACCTTACGGTTTCACATGTCCCATTAAGGCTTCTTAGACATGATCGAAATTTCAGAAACCTGTTGTAACTCTTCCACTCAAACTCCAAAAAGCAATGAAATTCCGATCATTAAGGCTGACGCCTTAATGGACGTGTTCCTTGCGCAATACAGATATGGTATGCCATCACAGCCTGTGGGTAAGTGCAGATTCAGCACTCTCACAGAGTGAGATTGCTGTCACTCACACAATGGTGGAGCTGCTAATTCACAGATTTGTGTGCTCATTGGAATACACACATGCAGTCTATGCAACTGAAGGTCTGAGCGGAAGACAAAGCTGCTCAGATGAGGTAAGAGTGTTATTGATTGGAGGGAGGAAAGCGGTGTGGATGGGGGAACAGAAGTGTGTGGATAGAGGGAACACTAAGCAGCACTAATGGGGGGGACAGAGAAACACAGGGGGTAATTCAGACCGCAGCAGCAGCAGCGATTGCAGTCTGAATTAGTTTGTGAGGTGCGCACGTGCAATGGCCGCACTGCGCGTGCGTACCCCAGGAGCCCAGTGAGATGCTATCACCCTGCCTGATTGATAGGCAGAGGTGGTTGCGGGGAAGGAGGGGGGCGTGCAAACAGCGTTAGAATGCCATTGGCAGGGCATGGTCTGCACAACGGAGGCGTTTCCGGACCACTGGGGGGTGGGCTGTGGCGGTTATCCCCCTGCCAAGAGCGCAGGATCCACTAAATTTACCTTCAGGATGTCACCCCATTCATGTAGCTAAGAGTGGTGTGGATAGAGGGTAGATTAAGCAGCAAGTATGAAAAGGGAGACAGAGCGGTGCAGATGGGGGAAATGGTGCAGATGGGTTGAAAACACTGGCATGGATGGGTAGAAAACTGGTGCAGATGGGAGAGAAGACAGTGTGCCATGTACTGGAGGAGGCAGAGTGACGTTGAAGAAGGAAACACTGAGCAGCACAGAGAGAAGGAAACGGTGGTACAGACAATGCACAGGTGGGGAGAGACAGATGGTACAGATAAGTTAGTACAGACTAGCACAGATGGGAGAACACAGCAGTAGGGATTGGGGAAGACCGGGCAGCATGGGGGTGTATAGGGGAAGTAAGTGTAGATGCATAGACCGTAGATGGGGTATTATAGTTTAGCAATTAACCAAGATGTTTGAGGGAGCTAAATGTGTATACTAAGTGAGATGGATGTATGGAGTTAGAAGGATGTTGTAACAAGGTGGCATTGTTGTGGTGACTGAATGGGATGGTTGTGGGCACTGTGTGGGAGGGGAGCACCACAAAACTGCTCAGACCTTCAGTTGCATAGACTGCATGTGTGTATTCCAATGAGCACACAAATCTGTGAATTAGCAGCTCCACCATTGTGTGAGTGACAGCAATCTCACTCTGTGAGAGTGCTGAATCTGCACTTACCCACAGGCTGTGATGGCATACCATATCTGTATTGCGCAAGGAACACGTCCATTAAGGCGTCAGCCTTAATGATCGGAATTTCATTGCTTTTTGGAGTTTGAGTGGAAGAGTTACAACAGGTTTCTGAAATTTCGATCAAGTCTAAGAAGCCTTAATGGGACATGTGATACCGTAAGGTTTTTTGTCTATGGAATATATATATATATATATATATATATATATATATGTATCTATCTATCGTATGTGTGTGTATATATGTATCTATCATGTATGTATGTATCTATCTTGTATGTATGTGTTCTATCTATCTATCTATCGTGTGTGTGATATATGTATGTATCTATCATGTATGTGTTATATGTATGTATCACACCTTCCTCTATATACATACATACATACATACATACATACATACATACACACACCTATATCTGTACGTACACTGACATACACACACCAACATCTATACATAAACACGCTGACCCCTAAACGTACACCAACGTACCCACATGTGAATCTATACATACATGTGCTGACACCTGGACATACACTGATGTACCCACACCTAACATCTATACATACACATGCTAACAACTGGACGTATACAGACGTACCCCCATTTGCATCCATGCATATATAGATGTAGGTGTGTGTACGTCCAGGTGTCAACGCGTGTATATATAGATGCAGGTGTGGGTACGTCTGTGTATGTCCAGGTGTCAGAATGTGTATGTATAGATGCAGGTGTGGGAACGTCAGTGTAGGTTCAGGTGTCAGCGCGTGTATGTATAGATGCAGGTGCTTGTATGTCCAGATGTCAGTGCATGTATGTATAGATGCAAGTGTGGGTACGTCGGTGTATGTCCATTTGTCAGCGCGTGTATATATAGATGCAGGTGCTTGTATGTTGGTGTATGTCCAGGTGTCAGCATGTGTATGTATAGATGCAGGTGTGGGAATGTTGGTGTATGTCCAGGTGTCAGGGCGTGTATGTATGGATATTAGGTGTGGGTACATCAGTGTATGTCCAGGTGTTAGCGCATGTATGTATAGATGCAGGATAATAATCGCACAGCGTGCCCCCCGCCAACCACAAACCTCCCCCACCCCCCTGTATGACATAAACACCGCTAATTCCACTTACACACAATAATTTCAGTTTGCGACCAGGAGCCGGCAATGTATGTGCACCCAAATGAAGCCACTGTACATGCCCTGCAGGCTGCTATGTACTGCACAGGTGCAACAAATTTAAATGCCCTATCTTTAAAATGGGGCATATTTTACTAAATTAAAAAAACCTGTAACTTTCTGTAAAACCTTAAACCCAAAAGGCACTACACTAACATCGGGGTGTAGAGTTGGATGTTGATCCAAGGCACCAACAGGCTAAAGCTTTGACTGTTCCCAGGATTCCTTGCACCGCCTCCTCTATAACCCTGCCCAGTGGCGTAACTAGACCTTTGTGGGCCCCATAGCAAAATTCTGAATGGGCCCACCAGTACTCAACAAGAATGAGTGGCGTTTGGGGTCAGAAAAGTAGAGGGGAAGGGGTCTGACAGAGTAGGGGGCAGGACATGAATGAATAGAAACTGAGGTGTCCATTATATAAAGAAATACAGTATGTGTGTCTGTGTGTATATCACACACACACATATAAGGGAAATTCAAATGCCCTCAATTATTGCGCCCATTACACTCTGGTTTAGGTGCACAAAGCACCTAAACCTGAATAAAGTAATGGGCGCGATCGTGAAAAGACACCGTTTGGTTGCCCAAATGGGTCTCTTTGCACACATTTCAGCTTGTTTCCCCTGGGGGTAGCGAGCTGAAATAAACATGTCGCACCCGTTGGCAGCAACATTAGAATAGCTGCTGACGGGCACGATTGAGGGAGGAAAGGGACATTTGAATCCAGCCCATAGATGCAATGTGAATATGTAATTTGTACCTTCCTATCTTAAAATGTATATAGTAGTGTATACACTAGAGGTCTTTCCGAACCCCCTAATCCTAACATTGTAATTTGCTTTAGGGCGCACCTCCAATTAGTCTAGTGTTTCGTATTTTCACATTAAATACTTTTTTGCATTGGTTGGTTAAAGATTAGATCGTATATTTTTCTAGATATAGCTGTGCATAGTCTACAAGGCTACATGCTTCTCCCCTAACTAGAGATGTGCAGCGGGCATTTTTCGTGTTTCATGTTTTGGTTTTGGTTTCGGATCCGCAGTTGTGTTTTGGATACGGACGCGTTTTGGCAAAACCACCCTTTCGGGTTTTGGATTCGGGTGATTTTTTTTTAAAACCTCAAACAGCTAAAATCATAGAATTTGGGGGTAATTTTGATCCTATAGTATTAAGCTCAATAACCATAATTTCTACTCCTTTCCAGTCTATTCTGAACACCTCACACCTCCCAATATTATTTTTAGTCCTAAAATTTGCACCAAGGTCCCTGGATGACTAAGCTAAGCGACCCAAGTGGGCAGCACAAACACCTGGCCCATCTAGGAGTGGCACTGCAGTGTCAGACAGGATGGCACTTAAAAAAATAGCCCCAAACAGCACATGATGCAAAGATAAATAAAAAAAGAGGCGCAAGATGAAATTGTAGTGTGTCTCTCCTGCTCAGTGTCAGTTCTCAGTAGTATCCTCATCAGTGCTCAGTATCACTGCTCATTGTCTTGTGCTGCATTGTGGTGCTCAGTATACTAGAGTACATTACTAATAGTCCAGTGCTGCATCTTGCTGCTCAGTGTCAGTTCTAGTATCCTCATCAGTGCTCAGTATCACTGCTCATTGTTTTGTGCTGCATTGTGGTGCTCAGTATACTACAGAACATTACTAATAGTCCAGTGCTGCATCTGGCTGCTCAGTGTCAGTTCTAGTAATCTCATCAGTGCTCCGTATCACTGCTCATTGTCTTGTGGTGCTCAGTATACTACAGTACATTACTAATACTCCAGTGTCTTGTGCCGCATATGGCTGCTGTAGGGTGCTGTGGTAGTGTCCTGTCACTGTGCATATGTCATCATTCCAGTCACAGTGACATACCCTCCAACTGTACCTTTTTAATAGGTACAGTACCTTTTTTTCATGGTCTGTACCTATTTTTGGCTCTCCAAACTTCCATTGAAAGTATAGGAAAAGGGGCGTGACCACGCCCCCTTTACCCGTGACCACGCCCCTTTTTCTAATTTGTACCAATTTTTGTGTGTAAAATGTTGGAGGGTATGCAGTGATATCTGGTATCTATCTAGTGGTATCTAATTCCAGACATTACCACCGTCTAATTCCAGATATATTACTGGCATATAATTCCACACATTAAAAAATGGAGAACAAAAAGGTGGAGGGTAAAATAGGGAAAGATCAAGATCCACTTCCACCTAGTGCTGAAGCTGCTGCCACTAGTCAAGGCAGAGACAATTCAATGCTATCAACATTATGTAATGATTATACGATACATTATATATCTTATCATTGTATGGTTGTAAAATACAACTTAAAAACTTTAATGAATAAATACATAAAGTAGCTTTTATGTAACCTTTTTAAACCTATTAGCATAGACCGAATCTCATCGTGTGTATAGGCCTTTAGTTCAACAACAGCATGGGACCAGTTACTGTGTTTTGACCACTGCACAGCACCTGGTGTTATATAGTAAGCACCACTATGGCATAGTATACAGCATTATGGGCCTGATATGAGTGTGACCAGCGGTGATGTGGAATGCAGTAGGAGGTGCTGTTTAGTAAGCACCACTTCTATATTCACCATGCAGTATATTGTGTGAATATAGAAGTGTTGGCTGTGTTATATATTAGAGTAATTATTGCAGCTCCCAGCTAAAATTGCAACAATGTAATTTAGTGACAAGCTGCAGAGATTAACCCTTTCTGTGGCTGCTGCACAACCTCTATTCATATCGCTGAATTCAATTAGGGAGATGTTCTCACCCCGCGAGCAAGCGCAGGTATATGCCACACTTATGGTAACATTGGATTTACAGATATTTTCTTGCAGGGGTGTTTCTAAACAATTTGGCTTCAAATGCGTGCCCCCCGCCACCATTGGCATTAAAAATTGTGCCCCTCCCCCATATATATATATATATATATATATATATATATAAAAAAAACTATATTTGCGTGAGCGCTCCGGACGGGATGGGGGGGGCGTGACCTCGCAAAAATGGGTATGGTCTCCATAAAATGGGCGTAGCCTTGCAGGCAAAGACTACCTTACACCCCAGTTCTTGACCCTGCACCAACAGACCTCGGCCACCACAGGGAAAAAAGTACAGTAATTTCCACCATGTTAAGCCCCACACATTAATGCCCTTTGGAACATATTATGTCACTCACCACAATATCTGTGATACACTATGCCCTACAGTAAAGCTTCTAATTACTTTTACAAAAACTGCTCAATGCCAAGAGTTTCACGTGCTGGGTGTCATGCTCATTGCCAGGGGTTTCACTCTCTGGGTGTCATGCTCATTGCCAGGGGGAACGCAGTAGGAGGTGTTATATAGTAAGCACCACTATGGCATAGTATATAGCATTATATATATTGTGAGCACTGGTGATGAGTGCAGTAGAGCTGCTGCTGGGTAATTACAATTGACTACAACCACCAATATATTCTGCTGCACTATATATATGCAAAGCTAATTCTGCTGGGTAATTACAACTGACTACAACCACCAATATATTCTGCTGCACTATATCTATATTTGCAAAGCTAATTCTGCTGGGTAATTACAATTGACTACAACCACCAATATATTCTGCTGCACTATATCTATATATGCAAAGCTAATTCTGCTGAGTAATTACAATTGACTACAACCACCAATATATTCTGCTGCACTATATCTATATATGCAAAGCTAATTCTGCTGGGTAATGCAAATTGAAACATTATTGCATAGTATGTGATTTTGAAGTACTTTTTTAAAGTTTTGAATGATATAGACCCAGTTTAATCTTTGTGGAATGCCTGGTTGTTGTTTTTACGGTAATTTATTGCCTGGCATTTGAGGGGGTGGGGTGTGGTTACAGATTTCAATTATTGGTTTCACTTGTAATAGTCTTCTACTTAAGTCCAATGGTGTAGGCTGTGCAAAGCCGTTTGGCTGTGCATTTATTGATCTAAGCGTGCATTTTTATCAAAGCGTGATAAAATTGACACATAACAGCAGTGTTCAATCAGCATTAATTTATCTTCAGCTGATATCGATTGTGAATTGACGTTTCTTCTCTTCTTGTCACCTACAGGTAATTACAATTGACTACAACCACCAATATATTCTGCTGCACTATATCTATATATGCAAAGCTAATTCTGCTGGGTAATGCAAATTGAAACATTATTGCATAGTATGGGATTTTGAAGTACTTTTTTAAAGTTTTGAATGATATAGACCCAGTTTAATCTTTGTGGAATGCCTGGATGTTGTTTTTAAGGTAATTTATTGCCTGGCATTTGAGGGGGTGGGGTGTGGTTACAGATTTCAATTATTGGTTTCACTTGTAATAGTCTTCTACTTAAGTCCAATGGTGTAGGCTGTGCATTTATTGATCTAAGCGTGCATTTTTATCAAAGCGTGATAAAATTGACACATAACAGCAGTGTTCAATCAGCGTTCAATCGAAGTGAAAAAGAAGGAAAACAGAAGCACACCAATCTAACAAAACAAAGAAAACTGAAGAACTAATAACAAATGTGAGTCACTTACTCCTCAGATCACTCACCTCCTGATTGTTGCATCTGATTACATAGCACAGAACTACCTTACTTGGACATTTCATAAACCATCCATTTCACCTACAAATGCCTGTATCTGTATTATTGTAATTTTGTTTTTTAAGCACAGCTGCATCAATGCAATTTTACCTGCAAACACTTAAAACATCTAACATAATTACCATTGCTTCTTAAACCTCTCACAATCCTTTCATTTCTTACACTCTAAATACTTTTCTGCACCCACTTTATCTACGCTTTTGACTTATTTCATACTAAATCTACACCCCTTGAGCCTACACTGCTTTTCTCACCTGCATTTCTGCAATTCTTCTGCTCGGATTGCCTTAGTCTCCTCTCCTACTTCCACTTTCCCTCAACCTATTTACCTACTTAACACTATGTCAAGGTTTTCTTATACTCCCCACATCACTCAGTGTCTACCTAATAATGTATCTTTAGCCTTCCCCCCTAGTCTCCTCCACCTCCTCCTCTCTCCCCTCCTCTGTCTCCCCTCCATCCCTCTGTTTCCTTCCCCCACCTTTCCTGTTACCCCACTTTCATTCACCTCTGCCCCATGGTCCTGCTACCCCACAACTCAGCCCTGCTCCCTCTCTCCCTTCCCTGTCACCTCCCCACACCCCCATCCACATCACACTGACCTCCCTCCCTGCCCACCTCCTGCAGTTTCCCCTCCTATCTCAGGCACCCGTACCATCACTACTCTCTCATCATCCCTGCCCTCAAACTTAATCCCACCTCATCGCTACAGCAACCCTGAAAATCTAATTCACATCTCTCCCACAAACTCATACCCCCTATCCTGTGCCCTCTGGAATGCCAGATCTGTTTATAACAAACTGGTCCCCACTCATGACCTTTTCATTTCCAACTCCCTACACCTACTAGCCATTACTGAAACTTGGATTACGCCCTCTGACACTACTTCTGCTGCTGCTCTCTCTGCTGGGGGCCTTACATTCACACACACACCCCGACCTGGGGGTCGCCATGGGGGTGGTGTTGGGGTCCTTTTACCTTCTAGTTACTCCTACCAACTCATACCACCAGAACCATCCCTTATATTCTCTACATTTGAGGTCCACGCCATATGCCTCTTCCAACCAGTCCATCTTAGAGTAGCTGTCATTTACCGCCCCCCTGGCACTGCTTCCAAATTAATCGACAACTTTGCTTCCTGGCTTCCTCACTTCCTCTCTTCTGACATTCCCACCATTATCCTAGGCGATTTCAACATCCCTATTGACATCCCCACACAATCCCCTGCCTCTAAACTCCTTAACCTCACCTCTTCACTTGGTCTCTCCCAGCGGAACTCCTCACCCTCCCATGTGAATGGGAGCTCACTGGATCTGGTCTTCACTCACCGCTGTGATATTTCTGATTTTTCCAACTCCCCATTTCCCCTATCTGACCACCACCTGCTCTCCTTCAACCTATCTCTCTCGACTTCCCCATCTCTACCTCCTAAGGCTACCATCACTAAGCGTAACATTGAAGCTATTGACACCACATTCCTTTCCTCCCTGTTTGACTCACCTCTCTCTCCTATTCTCTCTCTCTCATGCCCTGAACAAGCCACTTCCACATACAATGCTTCCCTTACTTCTGCTCTTGACTCTGTTGCTCCACCAACCACTATTCACCCTCACAAATTAACACCTCAACCCTGGCACACCAAATGCACCAGATATCTGCAAATATGCTCACGTACGGCTGAGCGACACTGGAGGAAATCACGCTCTAAGGCAGACTTTCTCCATTTCAAACTTATGCTCTCATCCTTCAGTGCTGCCCTTTCTCTTGCTAAACAGTCATACTTCAAGAACCTCATCTCCTCCCAGTCTTCCAACCCCCGGCGCCTCTTTGCCACTCTCAACTCACTCCTCTGCCCACCTCCACCTCGTCTCCCTTCCTCACTCTCTGCTCTTGACTTTGCCACTTACTTCACATCCAAAATTGACTCCATACGTCAGGACATCACATCACACCAGACTATCAGTAACCAGCCTTCTCCCAACCCTTACGAACCCTCCCCATCCCTCGCACCAACTCTGTCATCTTTCTCCCATGCATCTGAAGAGGAAGTCATGGCCCTCATTCGTTCCTGTCCCCTCACCACCTCCCCACTTGACCCAATCCCCTCCCGCCTCCTTTGCCACCTCTCTTCTTCTGCTTTTTCCCATCTTTCCCACCTTCTTAATCTCTCCCTCTCATCAGGCACTGTCCCCTCTGCCTTCAAGCACGCTCTCATCTCTCCTATTCTTAAAAAACCTACCCTTGATCCAAACACTCTCTCCAACTACCGACCCATCTCTCTCCTCCCTTTTGCCTCCAAACTCCTTGAGCGTATTGTCTACAACCGCCTTTCTTCCTTTCTTTCCTCACAATCACTGCTTGACCCATTCCAGTCTGGCTTCCGTCCTCTCCACTCCACTGAAACTGCCCTTACAAAAGTATGCAATGACCTCCATGCTGCTAAATCTAAGGGACACTACTCTCTACTTATTCTACTTGATCTCTCTGCTGCTTTTGACACTGTGGACCATCCTCTCCTACTGCAAATCCTTCACTCCATTGGTCTGCGTAACACAGCCCTTTCTTGGTTGTCGTCCTACCTTTCTCTGACGTCCTAGTGGATGCTGGGAACTCCGTAAGGACCATGGGGAATAGCGGCTCCGCAGGAGACAGGGCACATCTAAAGAAAGCTTTAGGATCACCTGGTGTGCACTGGCTCCTCCCCCTATGACCCTCCTCCAAGCCTCAGTTAGATTTCTGTGCCCGACGAGAAGGGTGCACACTAGGGGCTCTCCTGAGCTTTGTGAAAGTTTTAGTTTAGGTTTATTATTTTCAGTGAGACCTGCTGGCAACAGGCTCACTGCATCGAGGGACTAAGGGGAGAAGAAGCGAACTCACCTGCGTGCAGAGTGGATTGGGCTTCTTAGGCTACTGGACATTAGCTCCAGAGGGACGATCACAGGTTCAGCCTGGATGGGTCACCGGAGCCGCGCCGCCGGCCCCCTTACAGAGCCAGAAGAGCGAAGAGGTCCGGAAAAATCGGCGGCAGAAGACTTTCCTGTCTTCAGATAAAGGTAGGCGCACAGCACCGCAGCTGTGCACCATTGCTCTCAGCACACTTCACACTCCGGTCACTGAGGGTGCAGGGCGCTGGGGGGGCAGCGCCCTGAGACGCAATAAATCGTTAGAAAACCTTTTATGGCTAAAATAAATGCATCACATATAACTCCTGGGCTATATGGATGCATTTAACCCCTGCCAAAACATACAAGAAAACGGATGATAAGGACGCCGAGAAAGGGGCGGAGCCTATCTCCTCAGCACACTGGCGCCATTTTCCCTCACAGCTCAGTTGGAGGGAAGCTCCCTGGCTCTCCCCTGCAGTCACTACACTACAGAAAGGGGTTAAAAAAGAGAGGGGGGCACAAATTAGGCGCAGTATAAACAATACAGCAGCTATAAAGGGAAAAACACTCATATAAGGTTATCCCTGTATATATATAGCGCTCTGGTGTGTGCTGGCAAACTCTCCCTCTGTCTCCCCAAAGGGCTAGTGGGGTCCTGTCCTCTATCAGAGCATTCCCTGTGTGTGTGCTGTGTGTCGGTACGTTTGTGTCGACATGTATGAGGAGAAAAATGATGAGGAGACGGAGTAGAGTGTCTGTAATAGTGTTGTCACCCCCTGGGGGGTCGACACCTGAGTGGATGTACTGTGGAAATTGCGTGACAGTGTCAGCTTTGTATAAAAGACAGTGGTTGACATGAGACAGCCGGCTACTCAGCTTGTGCATGTCCAGACGTCTCATATAGGGGCTCTAAAGCGCCCGTTACCTCAGATACAGACGCCGACACGGATACTAATTCCTGTGTCGACGGTGAAGAGACAACCGTGATTTCCAAATAGGGCCACACATTGCATGATTGAGGCAATGAAAAAAGTTTACACTTTTATGATAATATGAATACCACCAAAAAAAAAGGGGTATTATGTTGGTGAGGAAAAACTTCCTGTAGTTTTCCTGAATCTGAGAAATAAAATGCGTGGGTTTCCCCCCGATAACAATTGATAATTTCTAAAAAGTTATTGGCAGTATACCTTTTCCCGCCAGAGGTTAGGGTGCGTTGGGAAACACCCCCTAGGGGGGATAAGGCGCTCACACGCTTGTAAGAACAAGGGCTCTACCCTCTCTTGAGATGGCCGCCCTTAAGGATCCTGCTGATAGAAAGCAGGAGGGTATCCTAAAATGTATTTACACACATACTGGTGTTATACTGCGACCAGCAATCGCCTCAGCCTGGATGTGCAGTGCTGGGTTGGCGTGGTCGGATTCCCTGACTGGAAATATGATATCCTAGATAAGGACAGTATATTATTGCCTATAGAGCAATTAAAAGATGCATTTCTATATATGCATGATGCACAGCGGAATATTTGCCGACTGGCATCAAGTATAAGTGCGTTGTCCAATTATACCAGTAAAGTGGTCAGGTGATGCGGATTCCAAACGGCATTTGGAAGTATTGCCTTAAAAGAGGGGATGTACCCCAGGTCGCCTCTCAAAATATGACGCCGTATTATCAGGCGCAGGCCTGGTTGGCAAGCGGACAAAAGGGTTCTTCTTTTCTGCTCGTGACAGAGGGAGAGGAAAATGGCTGCAGAGATCAGCCAGTTCCAAGGAACAGAAACTCTTTTCCGCCTCTGCCAAGCCCTCAGTATGACGCTAGGGCTTTACAAGTTCAGGCACGGTGGGGTCCCGTTCTCAATGAATTTCAGTGCGCAGTGGGCTCACTCGCAAGTAGACCCCTGGATCCTTCTGGTAATATTTCAGGGGTACAAATTGGAATTCGAGACGTATCCCCCTCGCCGTTTCCAAAGGTCTGTTTTACCGACGTCTCCCGCTGACAGGGAGGCAGTTTTGGAAACCATTCACAAGCTGTATTCCCAGCAGGTGATAATCAAGGTACCCCTCCTGCAACAGGGAACGGGGTATTATTCCACACTATTGTGGTACCGAAGCCAGACGGCTCGGGGAGACCGATTTTAAAATCTAAAATCTAAAATCTTTGAACACTTGCATACAGAGGTTCAAATTCAAAATTGAGTCACTCAGAGCAGTGATTGCAAACCTGGAAGAAGGGGACTACATGATGTCTCGGGACATCAAGGATGCTTACCTTCATGTCAAAATTTACCCTTCTCACCAAGGGTATTTCAGGTTATGGTACAGAACTGTCACTATCAGTTCGGACGCTGCCGTAGGGATGGTCCACGGCACCCCGGGTCTTTACTGAAGTAATGACCGTAATGATGATATTCCTTCGAAGGAAGGGAATTTTAGTTATCCGTTACTTGGACGATTCCCTGATAAGGGTAAGATCCAGGGAACAGTTGGAGATCGGTGTAACACTATATCAGGTAGTGTTGCGGCAGCACGATTGGATTCTCAATATTCCAAAATCGCAGCTGGTTCCGACGACTTGTCTTCTGTTCCTAGGGATGATCCTGGACACAGTCCAGAAAGATGGTGTTTCTCCCGGAGGAGAAAGCCAGGGAGTTATCCGAGCTAGTCAGGAACCTCCTAAAACCGAACCAAGTCTCAGTGCATCAATGCACAAGGGTACTGGGTAAAAATGGTGGCTTCCTACGAAGCAATCCCATTCGGCAGATTCCACGCAAGACTTTCCAGTGGAACCTACTGGACAAATGGTCCGGGTCGCATCTTCAGATGCTTCAGCGGATAACCCTGTCACCGGGGACAAGGGTATCCCTCCTGTGGTGGTTGCAGAGTGCTCATCTTCTAGAGGGCCGCAGATTCGGCATTCGGGACTGGGTCCTGGTGGCCACGGATGCCAGCCTGCGAGGCTGGGGAGCAGTCACACAGGGAAGGAATTTCCAGGGCTTATGGTCAAGCCTGGAGACATCTCTTCATATAAACATTCTGGAACTAAGGGCCATTTACAATGCCCTAAGTCAAGCGAAACCCCTGCTTCAGGGTCAGGCGGTATTGATCCAATCGGACAACATCACGTCAGTCGCCCACGTAAACAGACAGGGCGGCACGGGAAGCAGGGGGGCAATGGCAGAAGCTGCAAGGATTCTTCGCTGGGCGGAAAATCATGTGATAGCACTGTCAGCAGTGTTCATTCCGGGAGTGGACAACTGGGAAGCAGACTTCCTCAGCAGACACGATCTTCACCCGGGAGAGTGGGGACTTCACCCAGAAGTCTTCCACCTGATTGTAAACCGTTGGGAAAAACCAAAGGTGGACATAATGGCGTCCCGTCTAAACAAAAAACTAGACAGATATTGCGCCAGGTCAGGGGACCCTCAGGCAATAGCGGTGGACGCTCTGGTAACACCGTGGGTGTACCAGTCAGTGCATGTGTTCCCTCCTCTGCCTCTCATACCAAAAGTACTGAGAATCATAAGAAGGAGAGGAGTAAGAACTATACTCGTGGTTCCGGATTGGCCAAGAAGGACTTGGTATCCGGAACTTCAAGAGATGCTCACGGACGAACCGTGGCCTCTACCTCTAAGAAAGGACCTGCTCCAGCAGGGGCCTTGTCTGTTCCAAGACTTACCGCGGCTGCGTTTGACGGCTTGGCGGTTGAACGCCGGATCCTGAAGGAAAAAGGCATTCCAGATGAAGTCATCCCTACCCTGGTCAAGGCCAGGAAGGACGTAACCGCAAAACATTATCACCGCATTTGGCGAAAATATGTTGCGTGGTGGGAGGCCAAGAAGGCCCCTACAGAGGAATTTCAACTGGGTCGTTTCCTCCATTTCCTGCAAACAGGACTGTCTATGGGCCTAAAATTAGGGCCCATTAAGGTTCAAATTTCGGCCCTGTCGATTTTCTTCCAAAAGGAACTGGCTTCAGTGCCTGAAGTTCAGACATTTGTAAAAGGGGTACTGCATATACAGCCTCCTTTTGTGCCTCCAGTGGCACCTTGGGATCTCAATGTTGTGTTGAGTTTCCTAAAGTCACATTGGTTTGAACCACTCACCACTGTGGACTTAAAATATCTCACATGGAAGGTGACGATGCTGTTAGCCCTGGCTTCAGCCAGGCGTGTGTCAGAACTGGCGGCTTTATCATATAAAAGCCCTTATTTAATATTTCATTCTGACAGGGCAGAATTGAGGACTTCTCCTCAAATTCTACCTAAGGTGGTTTCTGCATTTCACATGAAGCAACCTATTGTGGTACCTGCGGCTACTAAGGACTTGGAGGATTCCAAGTTGCTTGACGTGGTCAGGGCCCTGAAAATATATGTTTCCAGGACGGCTGGAGTCAGAAAATCTGACTCGCTGTTTATCCTGTATGCACCCAACAAACTGGGTGCTCCTGCTTCTAAGCAGACGATTGCTCGTTGGATTTGTAGTACAATTCAGCTTGCACATTCTGTGGCAGGCCTGCCACAGCCAAAAATCTTAAAATGCCCACTCCACAAGGAAGGTGGGCTCATCTTGGGCAGCTGCCCGAGGGGTCTCGGCTTTACAACTTTGCCGAGCAGTTACTTGGTCAGGAGCAAATACGTTTGTAAACTTCTACAAATTTGATACCCTGGCTGAGGAGGACCTGGAGTTCTCTCATTCGGTGCTGCTGAGTCATCCGCACTCTCCCGCCCGTTTGGGAGCTTTGGTATAATCCCCATGGTCCTTACGGAGTTCCCAGCATCCACTAGGACGTCAGAGAAAATAAGAATTTACTTACCGATAATTCTATTTCTCGTAGTCCGTAGTGGATGCTGGGCGCCCATCCCAAGTGCGGATTGTCTGCAATACTGGTACATAATTATTGTTACCAAAAAATTCGGGTTATTGTTGTAGTGAGCCATCTTTTATAGAGGCTTCTCTATTATCATGCTGTTAACTGGATTCAGATCACAAGTTGTACAGTGTGATTGGTGTGGCTGGTATGAGTCTTACCCGGGATTCAAAATCCTTCCTTATTGTGTACGCTCGTCCGGGCACAGTATCCTAACTGAGGCTAGGAGGAGGGTCATAGGGGGAGGAGCCAGTGCACACCAGGTGATCCTAAAGCTTTCTTTAGATGTGCCCTGTCTCCTGCGGAGCCGCTATTCCCCATGGTCCTTACGGAGTTCCCAGCATCCACTACGGACTACGAGAAATAGAATTATCGGTAAGTAAATTCTTTTTTTCTGACCGTTCATTCTCTGTCTCCTCTCATGACTCCACCTCCCCCTCACTTCCACTAACTGTAGGGGTACCCCAAGGTTCTGTCCTTGGTCCTCTTCTCTTCTCTCTCTATACGTCCTCACTAAGTAAGCTCATTAGTTCTTTTGGTTTCCAATATCATCTCTATGCTGATGACACTCAAATCTATCTTTCCTCTCCAGACCTCTCCCCTACTCTCCTCACTCGTATCTCCAACTGTCTCTCTGCTATCTCTTTCTGGATGTCCCAGCTCTTTCTTAAACTTAACATGTCTAAGACCGAGCTGATCATCTTCCCTCCCTCCCGCATAACTTCACCTCCTACAATCTCATTATCTATTGATGGCACTACTATCTCCTCTACCCCCCAAGTGCGCTGTCTTGGAATAATCCTTGACTCCTCCCTCTCCTTCAAACCACACATTCAGCACCTCTCACAAACCTGCCGTTTTCATCTAAAAAATATTTCCAGGATCAGACCCTTTCTGACCCAGGATGCTACTAAGACTCTTATCCACTCACTGGTCATCTCCAGACTGGACTACTGTAATCTCTTCCTGACTGGCATTCCTGACAAATACCTCTCTCCACTCCAATCTATCCTCAATGCTGCTTCCCGGCTCATTTTCCTCACCAAACGCACTACGTCCACCTCTCCTCTCTTACTAGTCCTTCACTGGCTCCCCTTCCCTTTCAGAATCCATTTCAAGCTTCTCACACTTGCTTACAAAGCCCTCACCCACTCCTCTCCCATCTACATCTCTGATCTTATCTCGCTTTACACTCCCACCCGTCCTCTTCGCTCTGCTAATGCACACCGACTCCTGCCTACGGATTACTTCCTCCCACTCCTACCTCCAAGATTTTTCACGTGCTGCACCACTTCTCTGGAATTCCCTACCTCTCCCCCTCAGACTCTCCACCTCTCTACAAAACTTCAAACGGGCTCTCAAGACCCACTTCTTCACCAAACCCAGCCAAATCTCATCCTAAACCTCTGTTCCACGCTCTCTATGTACCCCATCTGTCTCACCCCTGTCTGTCTACCCCTCCCTTTTAGAATGTAAGCTCTCACGAGCAGGGCCCTCTTCCCTCATGTGCTTACTCTTTTCTTACTTTAATAATCTTCAGCTGCACCAAATCCAGCAGTCTTCTGCCACCTGATACTTATTCCAGTGTCATCTGCTGATGTAGCTATGTTTATTTACCCTGTACTTGTCCTATATTGTCGTCAACTGTAAGTTGCTGTTTTCCTGTTTGATTATTTGTTTATGTACTCTGTAATTGGGCACTGCGGAACCCTTGTGGCGCCATATAAATAAAGGATAATAATAATAATAAATAATATAATATATAGCAGTACGGTACAGTAGGCCACTGCTCTACCTACCTCTGTGTCGTCAAGTATACTATCCATCCATACCTGTGGTGCATTTTAGAAAAAAACGTCTCGGGAGAGCAATCTATAAATCCATAATTTTTCAGACAGCAACAGTGGGTATTGTAATAGTCACCCAATCCATCACTTTTATAGGGTTACATGCACCCACATGCTACAGCCTGTCTCAATAATTTTACTGTCATGCTGTGTGTGTTTGTGTTTTTATTTGGGTATTTTTTGTTGTTGTAGAACTACAGGTACCAGCAAGCCCGTTATTTCCCCGCCTGCTGGTACTTGAGGTTCTCCAAGTACCAGCAAGCGGGGGAGGCTTGCTGGGCCTTGTAGTTCCACAACAAAAAAAACAATATTCTTTTTTTACACACATGGCTATCAGCCCGGCACCCACCACCCAGGGGTGCTGGGGACAGCCTCGGGCTTCACCTCTGGCCCTTGGGTGCCTCGAGGGGAGGAACCTCTTGATTTAAGGGGTCCCCACTCCTCCAGGGAACCCCGGCCAGGGTTGACTAGTTGGAGGGGTAATGCCAGGGACGCAGGGACCTACATAAAAGTGTCCCCCGGCTGTGGCATTATCTCTCTGGCTAGTGGAGCCCGGTGCTGGTTTTAAAAATATGGGGGACCCCTACATCTTTTGTCCCACGTATTTTTGGAACCTGGACCGTTCTAAGAGCCCGGTGCTGGTTGTCTAAATACGGGGAACCCCTGTCCAATTTTTCCCCCAGTATTTAAATAACCAGGACCGGCTCAAAGAGCCCGAGGCTGGTTATACTAAGGAGGGGGGACCTCACGCATTTTTTTTAACCCATTCAGACCCTTCTCCTTTAAGTTAATGGAAGCCCTGGACAACAAAATTGCATTCATGTCCTCCTCCCTCACCCTTCCCAGTCCCAAACACTCATTTTTTTTTCTTTAAAAATGTATAATATATAACAAGAACAATGAGCAGGCAGGCAGCGGGCATTGGCGGCATCGGACTGAGATAGAAATTAGTGGTGGAGGGCTGGGTCAGTTGATTGTGGGAGAGTTTGTAAGCCATTGGCGGTGGCAGCGGGTATCGGCTCAGAGGCAGTAGCGGGCATTGGCTAAGGGTCATCGGCAGGATTCGGCGGAAATTATGGCTGTAGTGCCTCACTAGCCACTGACCTCACCGCACGCCACTGCGGGACAGATGTAACATGCAGAGAGAGGTAGATTTGGGAGGGGGAATGTCCTAGCATAACTGTTAATTGCAGTGTAATACTGTAATTCAGCTGTGCAGCATTTGTGGCTAAATGTCAAAGAAGACAGTATTTACCCTGCATGCAAAACAATAAATGTATTTGAACATACCTCCCAACTATACCAATTTTTGCAGGACAGTCACTTTTTTTGGGAATGTCCAGCTAACCCAAACAACCCTCCCCCCCCCCCTGTGGGGGCCGCAGTGTCCCATAGTCATGGGGAAGGGGGGGGGGGTGGAAGGCTCCCTGTAGCTTGTTGCTCTGCAAATATGCACATTGTGGGTAATTCAGACCTGATCGCTAGGGTGTGTTTTTTGCATCCCTGTAATCAGGTAGTTGCCGCCTACAGCGGAAGGGAAAATTTGCTGTGCAGGTGTGTGATCACATGTGCACAAGAGCTGCACAGCTCAGCACTTACTCAGCCATTGAGGTGACGTCACAAATCCTCCCACAAAACGCCGGGTCCCTCCAGTGTTTTTCCGGACACTCCCTAGAAACATTCAGTTGCCACCCACACAAACACCCTCTTCTTGTCAATCTTCTTGTGATCTCCGGACCGTCGCACTTACGCATTGTGGCGCATACGCATGTGCAGTGCAGACCTGATTGCCCGCTGGGTGAAAATAAATTGAAGCGATCTGGTCTGAATAAGCCTCAATGTCTATTCACGGGAGACAGAGGGGCTGGGGCATGGCCAGCAGCTCACAGAGCACCTATAATGACAAAAATGGGAGACATGGCTCATGATCGCGATATACCTGCGAAGGTACGCCCTCTACTGATTGACAGGCAGAGGCATTCGCATTTTCTGCGGGGCACCCGGAGAAAATGTAGGCACACGCACAGGATGGACCCTGCGTATATGCCCCCATCCTCTTCATAGTTTTTGCGGTTGTAACGCGTATTACGATCCAAACTATGTCTTATATACACGAGCAGTGTGAAAATGGGGGTAATTCGATGGGGGTAATTCCAAGTTGATCGCAGCAGGAATTTTGTTTGCAGTTGGGCAAAACCATGTGTACTGCAGGGGAGGCAGATATAACATGTGCAGAAAGAGTTAGATTTGGGTGAGTTATTTTGTTTCTGTGCAGGGTAAATACTGACTGCTTTATTTTTACACTGCAAATTAGATTGCAGATTGAACACACCACACCCAAATCTAACTCTCTCTGCACATGTTAAATCTGCCTTCCCTGCAGTGCACATAGGTGGTCATTCCGAGTTGTTCGCTCTGTAATTTTCTTCGCATCGCAGCGATTTTCCGCTTAATGCGCATGTGCAATGTTCGCACTGCGACTGCGCCAAGTAAATTTGCTATGCAGTTAGGAATATTACTCACGGTTTTTTCATCGTTCTGGTGATCGTAATGTGATTGACAGGAAGTGGGTGTTTCTGGGCGGAAACAGACCGTTTTAGGGGCGTGTGGGAAAAAATGCTACCGTTTCTGGGAAAAACGCGGTAATGGCTGGAGAAACGGAGGAGTGTCTGGGCGAACGCTGGGTGTGTTTGTGACGTCAAACCAGGAACGACAAGCACTGAACTGATCGCACTGGCAGAGTAAGTCTCGAGCTACTCAGAAACTGCACAGAGATGTCTTATCGCAATATTGCAAATCTTTCGTTCGCAATTTTAAGATGCTAAGATTCACTCCCAGTAGGCGGCGGCTTAGCGTGTGCAATGCTGCTAAAAGCAGCTTGCGAGCGAACAACTCGGAATGAGGGCCATGGGGGGTAATTCTGAGTTGATCGCAGCAGGATTTTTGTTAGCAGTTGGGCAAAACCATGTGCACTGCATTTACGAACAGATGATTTTTTATATAAATTTTAAAATGTTAGTAAATGTGTGTTTTTTTTTCAACCTGGAAGCCCAACATCGATTAAGATCGATCTTAAATAGACCCCTGGGTTTTAAGGATAACCATGGTTGAGTCCAATGGTTAATTCACATTGACCGAAGTTCTAATTAAGTCACCTGTGCTCAAGCATGATATCCTTAAAATCTGGATTGCAATGACAGCATTTGGGAACTATGCCTAAGGGTTTAATTTTTACATTTATCCACTGACAATAAATCTACCTACAATATCCCTGTAACTGTTATGATTACAGTATTTCACTAAATAATTTAATTTGCTGAACCTTCTGTAAAAAGAAATATTAAGATGCTGTAATTCCCAGATGCAGCAAATTTGTTAGCTAGTGGGCAAAACCATGTGCACTGCAGGGATGGGGGGGGGGGGGGCAGATATAACATTTGCAGAGAGGTTTAGGTGGGTTATATTGTTTGTGTGCAGGGTAAATACTGGCTGTTTTGTTTTTACACTGCAATTTAGATTTCAGTTTGAACACACCGCACCAAAATCTAACTCTCTCTGCACATATTATACACCCCCCCCCCCCCTGCAGTGTACATGGTTTTAGCTAATAAATTTGCTGCTGTGAACAGATCTGAGTTAAGCCCTATGTATTTGGCACTGGCAAAGGGTTAGAGGCCTTGCTGTAGAGCTCACACCTTTCTTATCATGCATTGTAATATTTCCTATGTCCTGATGTTGTGCTCTCTGCTCCATCCAAGTAAACAGCAATGTAGCGTGGCTATCAAAGAGCGTGAAGATTGCAGATTTCCTGGGATTAATGCTAAAGAATGCTATTATAGAGGCTGCTGCTTTAATTCAAGTGTCACTGGGGTTAAATGGTGTTTTTACCTTAAAAACACAGGTAGAGTATGCAGTACAGTGGGAGCATGTAGTGCTATTGATTACAGATTTGATGGAGCTTAAACATGGATAAGGTCCATAGCTATAAGAGTTTATCTTGTGTATCCTTTATTCTTAGTCATGGTCAGATAAGATTAGAAAATACCATTTAAGTGGAAATTTCCTGTTAGCTGTTTCAGCTAAATTGCACCAGTTAAAAAAAAAAAAAAAAAAAAACTAAGCTGCTGTAATTCCTGGATGTTTCCTTACTGCATCAACAGGAAGTGACAAGAAACAATGTAATGTGGAACCGTACAGCAGAAGGGATTGCGGCTACCCCACAATAAGTGCAGCGGAATGTAAGAAGAGGAATTGTTGCTTTGACTGCAGCATTCCCGGGGTTAACTGGTGTTTCTTCAAGTCACAAGGTATGGAGCTGCTGTATAGTTACTCGCAAGTCAGTAGTTGTATGATGCTCACACCTGTTAAGCTGGATACACACAGAATGCCCTACACAGGGGGTGAAATGAGCGCCCCCCCACCCCCCGTACGCTCAGTACACATCACGCTGTGCTGAGTGGGGGGAGAGATGTGTGCTGAGCAGTTCGCTCAGCACACATCTCCCCAAAATCGGGCCGTGAATACGGACCTTTAAACTGGATCCACACTTAGATTATCTGTCCAATTTTTTTTTTCTAGTTGAAGCAAAATTATGCTAATATGTGGCAGCAAATGACAATTGACCATTTGCTCACAAACACTGGAAAACATCCAAAAATGGTCATTTAGATAAATTGGTTAAATCCATTTCATTTAGCTAATTTATCCAAACTACCTTTATTGTATCTTTGTGGGTGAATGATGTGTGGGTCAGTGTTGAGGGTGGTGGAGGAGATGGGTAATAGGCACAGCAGGGTGTGGACAGTCCAATAGTGTGCTTAGAGGTTCAGAGTCATTGTATGAGACTCTGGCAACAGTGACTTGATGAGTCTGGTGTCCATAGGGTGGGACGCACTAACCTTTTTATGCTATTGAAATAGTTCTCCTCCTGACCGACGCAGTTCCTTGCTCCGAGGTTGGTGTATTGTCCTGTTGCAGCGCCTCTCCACTGTGGTCACAGTGAGCTGTGTGGTGTTGCTGGCGCATGCCAATCTCCCCCCAACCTCCCTCTGGCATTTCAGACCTACGTACGCATGATGGGATCTTGTATGATATGCGCGTGTACTGTAGAGATGAAAGTGGCGGTGAGGAGGCAGATCGTGAGATGGGGAAACTTTGTGGACTGTTAGCGAAGGGGAGCACTGGGCAATCTGAGTTGCAAAGAGGGCAGCAGAAGAGGTTATTGCATGTGCACTGGTGACAGGTCCATCCTTGGTGGCTAGCCTCAGTGGTAAAGGGGTACATGAGCTAGTGTCCCTTGGTCAGCCATGTACCATGGCCACCTCCCTACCTCCTATATATTCTCCCTAATCTGTCACTTTGTTACGGTCTGCTGCTGGCACTGGTGTATCGTCCTGCAGATGCCGTCTCCGCCCATTGATGTGACTTCCCCCAGAGTTAGCCACACAGAGTGACAGATCTGGGAAAATATATAGGAGATCATTACTTTCACTTGCAGCCTACCTTATTTTTTGCAGCCTAGCATGCTCCTGACCCCTTCTCTCACTAATACTTATACAACATTCATGAACTCATCTTAAGGTTTCTTTATTATTCAGTCACACTGTCTTGGATCCAAACCATTTCCTGTGGCATTGCAGTCAAACAATTGAGCTATTTACCCTTGCATAGAAAGGTATAATCTAAGCTAGAGAATTCTATTTGGAGCTCACCTTGTACTTTGTGAAGAAATAATCAGCATTGTGGCTGAGCAGGTATATGGAGTGTGTGGCTGCACACTGCATTGATCTGCTGAGTTGCAATGCTAATAATATTTTTTTGCAAAGTACCAATAGCTTCATATAATGTTCACAATTTTTATGCAGGATCAAGTAGCTCAATGGGTAGGGTGTTTGATTAGAATTCAACAGGTTATAGATTTGAATCCTGGGTATGGTAGTCTGAGGTGTTATTTAATAAAGTGTGTTTATATATTAGTCACACATGGCTTACTTGTACAAATGGCATGTCACCAGTTAGTGCTGACTGCTGATATGCCATTTGCACAAGCAAGCCATGTGTGACTGTATATGCATTTAAGGAGGGCCCCCCGGCAATAACACAAACCATTGAGTGTCAAGTATACTAGATATATCTTCATATCTCATGTGCTTTCTCTGAGACCAATCTTGTTATGCCCCTTCCCCACGAGGCATGCGCCTTTTGTCCATATTGCAAAAATAGTGTGGGGGGGGGGGGCATATAATTCTCTGTCACAGGGCACTAAAAAGTCTAGTTATGGCTCTGGTATGCATTATGTAATCTGGCAGACCATCTCTCCAACACTGGCTGATTGGAATAGAAATCCGGTTATCTATGTGAGCAAATGACCATCAACGATTTACTCTCAAACACTAGAAAATGGACAAAAATGGTCCCCTAAACAAATTGGTTACATTTTGGGTTTAACCAATTTGTGTAATGACCATTTTTGACCACTTTTCTAGTGTTTGGGAGCAAATGGTTAATCGACATTTGCTCCTATACATTACCAGATTTTTATTCCATCCATCCATCCAGACTGGATAGATAGCCTAACAGATAATTGTGTAGTGTACGCCCAGGATAACTGTCAGTTATGCTTTCTTTTATGATGGCACACAAATGGGTGGGCAGATCCAGGGCAAGCACTGCCCACTCATGCATAGTTGTCAACTGATGTGAAGTTCCAGGGGGCAATCTCAGTTATAAATAAAAGTATCTGGAAATTGTCCCTAGTTTAATAAAAAAAAAAAAAAATTGATCAACTCCATTTATTTAGTATGATATCCCAGGTGATAGGATGCCGGCAGTCAGAATAACATGCTTTATTAAATAACACATCTCAAACTACAATACCCAGGATTCAAACCTATAACCTGTTGAATTCTAATCAAACACCCTACCCATTGAGCTATTTGATCCTGCATAAAAATTGTGAACATTATATGAAGCTATTGGTACTTTGAAAAAAAA
The DNA here is from genome assembly GCF_028390025.1 of Pseudophryne corroboree. NCBI lineage: Eukaryota > Metazoa > Chordata > Amphibia > Anura > Myobatrachidae > Pseudophryne > Pseudophryne corroboree. The sequence goes on from NW_026967608.1 coordinate 584,455, forward strand.
AAGTATCAGCATTGCAACGCAGCAGATCCATGCAGTTTGCAGCCACACACTACATGTATCTGCTCAGCCACAATGCTGATTATTTCTTCACAAAGTACAAGGTGAGCTCCAAATAGAATTCTCTATCTTAGAATTATACCTTTCTATGCCAAACCTAGAAGTCGGGCCCCCCACCCTGGGATCCCCCAGAGGGAGGCCCGCCCCGTCATGCGGCAGGCTTGTCCGTTTTGGAAGCAGGCTGACGGGCAGCCCAGGCTTGCTTCAGTCTGGGCTTGGCAGGTCTGGAAGCATGAGCTTGCTTTGGGTATGCCTGACCATGGGTACGCTTTACCTGGAGGATGAAAGGGCCAAGGAAAAGTACTTTTAGCCTTCTGCGTGGTAGGAGTCATACTAGGTAGGCAAGTTGTTTTAGCAGTAGCCAGATCAGCTACAATCTTATTGAGGTCTTCTCCAAAGAGAGTGTCTCCCTTGAAAGGAAGCACCTCCAGGGTTTTCTTGGAATCCATATCCACCGACCAGGATCTCAACCAGCTGTATAAAGTATTACCTTGGAACTGGCTCTCCACTCCCCATTATCTGGTTATCATGACTTCCTCCGCCAGTTTCCAGACTCGCTTGCTGAAGCTCGGCCACTTCTTCCTAGCAGCAGGCTCCTGGATCACTGGGCAGCAGAGGTGCTTGGGAGCCGGATGGGGGAGGAGCAATAAGACAGGCAGCCTTTGGCACCCACACACAACCACACACACCCACACACACCAAAAAAGAACATATCCCAGTTTAACATAACGCTATGTGGTGCAAGGTATGGAGCTGGTCACTTGTATCAGACCTCTGACATTTGCCTTTTCACCTATATTGCATACTTTTTCTTGCAGGTTGTGTCTTAATTCAAGAAGTGTTCTAAGTACTTCAGCTTAGTATCTTTACTGACCCCTCTTTACCCCACACTACATAACTGACCCCTCTATACCCTACACTACATCACTGACCTTTCTATAACCATCACTGCATTACTGACCCCTCTTTACAGTACACTGACCTCTATATACCTGCTAGTACATCCCTGATGCCTATATTCCCTACGCTACATCCCTGACATCTCTATTCCTTACGCCACATCCCTGACGCCTCTATTCCCTACGCCACATCCCTGACGCCTCTATTCCCTACGCCACATCCCTGACGCCTCTATTTCCTACGCCACATCCCTGACGCCTCTATTTCCTACGCCACATCCCTGACGCCTCTATTTCCTACGCCACATCCATGACGCCTCTATTCCCTACGCCACATCCATGACGCCTCTATTCCCTACGCCACATCCCTGACGCCTCTATTCCCTACGCCACATCCCTGACGCCTCTATTCCCTACGCTACATCCCTGACGCCTCTATTCCCTACGCTACATCCCTGACGCCTCTATACAGTACAATGCATTACTGATCCCTCTAGACCATACATCCTCATTACATCAGAGAGTTAGTGAAACACTGGAAAAAATAAGGGTATAAGTGGACTACAGAAACTGATGCTCTAAACAAAGGAGAGAGAGAGTAAAGCACAAGGGAAAGTGGGCAATTGGAACACCATAGAGAGAGGAGAGATAGAAATGCCTGAAAAAGTAAAGGGGGTTGGGTATGGCATCCGGCGCTCGGGATTCCAGAGGTCACATGATCCCCAATCCTAATACTAACCCTCTGGGGGGTGGCGGATAGGGCTAACCCTCAGGGGGTGGCAGCTAGGGCTACCCCCCCCCCCCCCCCCCTCCTAGTGCCTTCCCTTACACCACCTCCCCTGGTCCGACTCCTAACCCTCCCTCCAATACTCACCTTCGGGATGTTGGCTGTCTGTGTGCCGGCACCAGTCTCCCAAGTGGTGTCAGGATTCCAACATCGGTCAAATGACCGCCGGTATACCGTCTGCCAGGATGGTAAATGTATCCTGAGGACAGGTAGTGAGTGTGGAGGGATAGGTGGTTCAGTAAAATGTAACGGCTCAAACTGCGATCATTCACTGATAAATTGATTTATAGCTCTCCCTTTTTAACCATTGCAATTATAAAAGCAATGTTTTTTAAACTTTTAAATAAAGCTTGTTAGCATCCCCAGCACACTGTATATGCTGGGAGATGTAGTTCTCAATATGAAAACATTTAATTACTGTATGAACTCTAATCCCCCAACTGAAACCTGGATGGTGCTCCTGGCAAGTGACATCCTGGCCAATTTTATTTATTATTTATTTATTACCAGTTATTTATATAGCGCACACATATTCCGCAGCGCTGTACAGAGAATATTTGCCCATTCACATCAGTCCCTGCCTCAGTGGAGTTTACAATCTATATTCCCTATCACATGTACACACAGACACATTAACACTAGGGTTAATTTTTGTTGGGAGCCAATTAACCTACCAGTATATTTTTGGATTGTGGGAGGAAACCGGAGTACCCGGAGGAAACCCACGCAAGTACGGGGAGAATATACAAACTCTACACAGTTAGGGCCATGGTGGGAATCGAATCCATGACCTCAGTGCTGTGAGGCAGTAATGCTAACCATTACACCATCCGTACTGCCCAAAGGGGTAGATACGCCCCTGAGGGTCAGGGCCAGCAACAGAAATCTTGGGCCCCAGTACACTATCTCTGGGGCCCCCTTAAGCCCCCCTTAACTTGGCAGAGGAATCTTTAAAAAAAAAAATGGAGCCTTTGACTCGGACCGTCAGTGAGGCCGGCAGGTGGTTTTCATACTGGGCTTATCCAGCTCTTCGGTGGCGGTGGCAGGGACATTCAGAAAAGGGCCAGCACAGCAACATGCATAATAATGGCAATACAGTATGGACCACAGGGACTGGACAAAGTGATGGGGTAAAAGGAGGGGGGAGGGTTTAGTTGGCCTGTTGACACTGCAGCATACTTACGACTGCAAGGGATATAGGACTCTTGAGTTCACGGGCCAATTTCATGGCAGTCTCGGATAGGAGGGCATTGTGGATTCACCAAGGGAATGCTGATGCTGACTCCAAGAAGAAAGGGAGTCTCTTCCCTATGAAGGTGAAGCCTTGTTTGGCGACGGCCTAGTTAATTTGATCTCGGCAGCTCCCGCAGGTAAGTCAACCTTCTTGCCCTATGTTCCCTCTCAACGGATGAAGACGCATCATTATCTACCACAGTCATTTTGGCCCAATAGATATGCAAGAAGTTAAGATTCCCCTTTCTTTGCAGGTAGAGGAAGGAGAAGGAAGAGGTCTGTAGCCTCTTCAAGATCGCAGGAGCAGAGATTGTCCTCTGCTTCTGCCAAATCCACTGCATGACGCTAGGGCTTTCTTGCAGGAGCCCACACCAGTGGGGGCACGTCTAAAACTCTTCAGTCAGTTCTGGATTCATTCGGACCTGGACTCGTGGGTTTTACAAATAGTGTCCCAAGGGTACAAACTGGGGTTTCAAGACGTTCCCCCTCACCGATTGTTCAAATTGGCCTTAGTCAGCAGGGAGAAGGTTTTTATTCAAGCCTCTTCGTGGTCCCGAAGCCGGACGGCTCAGTCAGACCAATCTAAAATCTGAAATCCCTCAATTTCTTCCTAAAGAAATTCAATTTCAAGATGGAATCTCTCAGGGTAGTGATCTCCAGTCCGGAGGAAAGAGATTTCATGGTTTTGGTAGACATAAAGGATGCCTACTTACATGTTCCCATTTAGCCACTGCATCAAGCTACCTAAGGTTTGCAATTCAGGATTGTCATTACCAATTTCAGACATTGCCGTTTGGTCTGTCCACGGCTCCGAGGATTTTCACCAGGGTGATGGCGGAAATGATGGTTCTCCTTCGCAAGCAAGGAGTCACAATTATCCCGTACTTGGATGATCTCCTGATAAAGGCGAGATCCAGGGACCAGTTGGTGCAAAACATTGCACTCTCCCTGACAGTTCTTCAACAACATGGTTGGCTCCTACACTTGCCAAAATCGCAGTTGGTCCCAATGACGCGGTAGTTGTTTTTGGGAGTCATACTGGACACAGAAGAGGTTTTCTTCCAGGGGAAAGGCTATGGAGATCCAGAGTCTGGTCAAACAAATTCTGAAACCAGCAAGAGTGTTAATCCATCAATGCATTCGGTTGCTGGGGAAGATGGTTGTGGCCTACGAGGCCATTCAGTTTGGCAGGTTCCATGCCAGAGTGTTCCAGTGGGACCTGTTGGACAAGTGGTCCGGATCCCACCTACACATGCACCGGAGGATAATCCTGTCTTCCAAGACCAGAATCTCACTCCATTGGTGGCTGCACAGTTCTCACCTCCTAGAGGGGCGATGGTTCGGGATCCAGCACTGGATCCTAGGGACCACAGATGCAACCCTTCGAGGCTGGGGAGCAGTCACACAGGGGGAAAACGTCCAAGGAAGATGGTCAAGTCAGGAAAGTTGTCTCCACATAAATGTTCTGGAGTTAAGGGCCATTTAATAACTGCAGACACAGTACACACTGGGACGGGTGCCCAGCATCCTCTACAGACTAAGAGAAAAGGATTTACCGGTAGGTATTAAAATCCTAGTTTCTCTAACGTCCTAGAGGATGCTGGGGACTCCGTAAGGACCATGGGGATAGACGGGCTCCGCAGAGTTCATGATCTTCACTGAGGTAACGCACAGCACTGCAGCTGTGCGCCATTGCTCCCATACACCTCACATACTCCGGTCACTGTAAGGGTGCAGGGCGCAGGGGGGGCACCCTGGGCAGCAATATAAACCTCTTTTTGGCAAAAATATAACATATATACAGCTGGGCACTGTATATATGTATGAGCCCCCGCCAATTTTACAGTTTAAGCGAGACAGAAGCCCGCCGCCGAGGGGGCAGGGCTTCTCCCTCAGCACTCACCAGCGCCATTTTTTCTCCACAGCACCGCTGAGAGGAAGCTCCCCGGACTCTCCCCTGCTTATACCACGGTAGAGAAGATGGTTGAAAAGAGGGGGGGGGGCACAAAATTTGGCGCAAATTACATACAGCAGCGCTACTGGACAAACATTAAGATACTGTGTTATTCCTGGGTTATATAGCGCTGGGGTGTGTGCTGGCATACTCTCTCTCTGTCTCTCCAAAGGGCCTTGTGGGGAAACTGTCTCCAGAAAAAGCATTCCCTGTGTGTGTGGTGTGTCGGTACACGTGTGTCGACATGTCTGAGGAAGAAGGCTATATTAGAGAGGATTGGGAGCAAATGAATGTGGTGTCCTCGCTGACACCTGATTGGATGGATATGTGGAATGCTTTAAATGCTAGTGTAAACTCATTGTACAAAAGATTAGACAAGGCTGAAGCTTTGGGACAGTCAGGGTCTCAACCCATGCCTGATCCTATGTTGCAGGGACTGTCAGGGTCTCATAAGCGCCCACTATCCCAGATTGTTGACACAGATACCGACATGGATTCTGACTCCAGTGTCGATTACGATGATGCAAAGTTACAGCCAAAATTGGCAAAATCCATTCGATATATGATTATGGCAATAAAAGATGTTTTGCACATCACAGAGGAACCCCCTGTCCCTGACAAGAGGGTACATATGTACAAGGGAAAGAAGCCTGAGGTAACCTTTGAGGGGGTCACACGAGCTGAACGAGTTATGTGAAAAAGCTTGGGAATCTCCAGATAAAAGACTGCAGATTTCCAAAAGGATTCTTATGGCGTATCCTTTTCCATCAACGGATAGGTTACGATGGAAATCCTCCCCTAGGATGGACAAAGCATTAACACGCACAGCTACAGTTGGAAAATCAAATTTTTACCTTATGTTCCCTCACAGCATAAGAAAGCTATGCATTTTCAAATGCAGTCCTTTCGGTCACAAAGAAACAAGAAAGTGCGAGGTGCGTCCTTTCTTGCCAGAGGTAGGGGCAGAGGAATAAAGCTGCACAACACAGCTAGTTCCCAGGAACAGAAGTCCTCCCCGGCCTCTACAAAATCTACCTCATGACGCTGGGGCTCCACTGGCAGAGTCCGGCCCATGTGATGTCATGCAGCTGCTCTGACCACACCTCCTGTTTCTCCGTTGCCGACCCCATTTTGAAACCGTGCCCCCGCACCGCTCCATCTCCGACTTGGAAATGGAGTGTTGTTGACCCCCCTCCCCCCCCCCCTTCACCGATTCACAGGCAGAGGCGATCGCATTATCTGTGGGGTGCCGCAGAAAATGCAGGCGGATGCGTATGCTCTTAGCAGTTTTTGCAGTTGGATTGCGATCCAACCTGAATCGGGTCCCATTACCTATCACAATGCACTGCGGGTAGTACAAAATGGGGTTAATATAGGAGAAAAACCCCAGAGCTGTGCTCCTTAACTCCCCCTGGTGGCTAGTGGAGCGGCTGCCCAGTAATCAGTGTCCACGCCAGTGCGCACACGGCCCGCCCCCATCAGCGGCCTCCTGATCCCGGAGGGTGGTGTGTGTGTGACTGACCTTAGGAAGAAACCGGAGCCTCCGCTGCAGTGACCCAGCAACCGGGGCACGGGAGTATACTGCGCCACTGGGAGTGATGGAGCTGCAGTAAAGAAGTCTATTAGACCTAGCCTGCTGCAGCCCTTGTAGATTCTTATGAAAAAAGTTCTTCTCTTCTTGCCAAAATTAATAGCTAAGAATAGGCTGCCTGAGGCAGCCCCCATGTTAAGTGGCTTGCTACTGAAGGCACCAACTACAAACTGAGCTCCCTGTTCATGGAAGCGAGGTTATAGAGGAGGGGGCGCTGAGCATCTTGGGAACAGTCAAAAGCTTTGAGCCTGTTGGTGCCTCAGATCAAGATCCTACTCTACACCCCAATGTGAATCCTTGTGGAGTCCAGTGTACCCCACAGAAGAAATGAATGTGTCACACCCATTGGCAGCAACATTAGAATAGCTGCTGATGGGCACAATTGAGAAAGGAAGGGGGGAAAACATTTGAATCCAGCACATATATGTAATTTGAATATGTAATTTGTACCTTCCTACTTTAAAATGTAATGGATGAACCTCACCCTGTGAGAACTATCTTCATGATCAAGAGATCTCATATGCAAGATAAGTATGTGTTGGGATAGGGCTGTGGAGGGCGGCTGCTCGGGCACACCCCTGTCAAGTTAAGGAGATTCAACTGAGGCAGCACAAGGGAACTCTCATCTGGGGACAACAACTGCAGGGAGAACACATTTTCAGACGAATGTGGGAGGGCAGAAGGCTGCCTAATACTGAAGCACCCCCAAACAACAAACCAAATGCAACAACTAGTGCAAGCATTCCTGGGGGAAGGCCTGCAGCAGATGGATTTGCATATGGTGATGTCATCCAAGCAGTGGGCATAGTTGGCTGCAACCCTCGTCTGCATATGAAAAGAGAAAAGGGTCACGCAGGGCATGGCGGCCTTTGTGGGGTTGCGCTTGGATGACACCTAAATCGCTTTATACACCCCCACCCCCCATCAGTGTGGGCTCATGTTGGCCATGCCCCAGCCCCTGAAGCATTCAAGCTGATTTCTTGCAGCAGCTGGACCCAGTAACAGCTCCAGAGTTGCTCTACAAGACAAGTAAAAGGGTGTGAGCCCTGCAGCACCACCTGTAGTTTGCATACACACATATATAGGACAGCATCTCTTATATGCCCCAGGGTCAATAAAATAGTATCCTTATCTATGGTATCCATCCCCTCAGATAAGGTAACCGTCCATGCCGCTACAGCACTACACACCCAGGCCGACGCAATTGCCGGTCTGAGTAAGGTACCTGAATGTGTATAAATGGACTTCAGGGTAATCTCCTGTTTGCGGTCAGCAGACTCTTTGAGGGTAGCCGTATACTGGGACGGGAGGGCTACCTTCTTGGATAAGCGTGTTAATGCTTTGTCCACCCTAGGGGAGGATTCCCATCGTAACCTATCCATTGATGGGAAAGGATACGCCATAAGAATCCTTTTGGAAATCTGCAGTCTTTTATCTGGAGATTCCCAAGCTTTTTCACATAACTCGTTCAGCTCGTGTGACCCCCTCAAAGGTTACCTCAGGCTTTTTTCCCTTGTACATATGTACCCTCTTGTCAGGGACAGGGGGTTCCTCTCTGATGTGCAAAACATCTTTTATTGCCATAATCATATATCGAATGGATTTTGACAATTTTGGCTGTAACTTTGCATCATCGTAATCGACACTGGAGTCAGAATCCGTGTCGGTATCTGTGTCAACAATCTGGGATAGTGGGCGCTTATGAGACCCTGACAGTCCCTGCAACATAGGATCAGGCATGGGTTGAGACCCTGACTGTCCCAAAGCTTCAGCCTTGTCTAATCTTTTGTGCAATGAGTTTACACTAGCATTTAAAATATTCCACATATCCATCCAATCAGCTGTCGGTGGAGACACCACATTCATTTGCTCCTGCTCCTCTCTAATATAGCCTTCTTCCTCAGACATGTCGACACACGTGTACCGACACACCACAAACACAGGGAATGCTTTTTCTGAAGACAGTTTCCCCACAAGGCCCTTTGGAGAGACAGAGAGAGAGTATGCCAGCACACACCCCAGCGCTATATAACCCAGGAATACACAGTAACTTAATGTTTGCCCAGTAGTACTGCTGTATGTAATTTGCGCCGAATTATGTGCCCCCCCCCCTCTTTTCAACTCTCTTGTCTACTATGGTATAAGCAGGGGAGAGTCCGGGGAGCTTCCTCTCAGCGGTGCTGTGAAGAAAAAATGGCGCTGGTGAGTGCTGAGGGAGAAGCCCCGCACCCTCGGCGGTGGGCTTCTGTCCCGCTTAAACTGTAAAATTGGTGGGGGCTCATACATATATACAGTGCCCAGCTGTATATGTGTTATAGTTTTGCCAAAAAGAGGTTTATATTGCTGCCCAGGTGCCCCCCCCCCCCCTGCACCCTGCACCCTTACAGTGACTGGAGTGTGTGAGGTGTATGGGAGCAATGGCGCACAGCTGCAGTGCTGTGCGTTACTTCAGTGAAGATCATGAAGTCTTTTGCCACCTCTGAAGTCTTCTTTTCTTCTCATACTCACCCGGCTTCTATCTTCCGGCTCTGCAAGGGGGACGGAGGCACGGCCCTGGGACGGACGCCGATGGTGAGATCCTGCGTACCAATCCCTCTGGAGCTAGTGGTGTCCAGTAGCCTAAGAAGCAGGACCTTGCAACTCGGAGAGTAGGGCTGCTTCTCTCCCCTCAGTCCCTCGATGAGGGAGTCTGTTGCCAGCAGTGCTCCCTGAAAATTAAAAACCTAACAAAATACTTTCTGTCAGAAAGCTCAGGAGAGCTCCTGAAAAGCACCCAGTCTCCACTGGGCACAGTATCAAACTGAGGTCTGGAGGAGGGGCATAGAGGGAGGAGCCAGTGTACACCCAGAACTAAAGTCTTTCTTAAAGTACCCATGTCTCCTGCGGAGCCTGTCTATCCCCATGGTCTTTACGGAGTCCCCAGCATCCTCTAGGACGTTAGAGAAAATAGGATTTTAATACCTACCGGTAAATCCTTTTCTCTTAGTCCGTAGAGGATGCTGGGCACCCGTCCCAGTGCGTACTGTGTCTGCAGTTATTAAATGGCCCTTAACTCCAGAATATTTATGTGGAGACAACTTTCCTGACTTGACCATCTTCCTTGGATGTTTTCCCCCTGTGTGACTGCTCCCCAGCCTCGGAGAGTTGCATCCGTGGTCCCTAGGATCCAGTCCTGGATCCCGAACCATCGCCCCTCTAGGAGGTGAGAACTGTGCAGCCACCAATGGAGTGAGATTCTGGTCTTGGAAGACAGGATTATCCTCCGGTGCATGTGTAGGTGGGATCCGGACCACTTGTCCAACAGGTCCCACTGGAACACTCTGGCATGGAACCAGCCAAACTGAATATCCTCGTAGGCCGCAACCATCTTCCCCAGCAACAGAATGCATTGATGGATTAACACTCTTGCTGGTTTTAGAATTTGTTTGACCAGACTCTGGATCTCCATAGCCTTTCCACTGGAAGAAAGCCTCTTCTGTGTCCAGTATGACTCCCAAAAACAACAACCGCGTCATTGGGACCAACTGCGATTTTGGCAAGTTTAGGAGCCAACCATGTTGTTGAAGAACTGTCAGGGAGAGTAGATGTTTTGCACCAACTGGTCCCTGGATCTCGCCTTTATCAGGAGATCATCCAAGTACGGGATAATTGTGACTCCTTGCTTGCGAAGGAGAACCATCATTTCCGCCATCACCCTGGTGAAAATCCTCGAAGCCGTGGACAGACCAAACGGCAACGTCTGAAATTGGTAATGACAATCCTGAATTGCAAACCTCAGGTAGCTTTATGCAGTGGCTAAACGGGAACATGTAATTAGGCATCCTTATGTCTACCAAAACCATGAAATCTCCTTCCTCCATACTGGAGATCCCTACCCTGAGAGATTCCATCTTGAAATTGAATTTCTTTAGGTAGAAATTAAGGGATTTCAGATTTAAGATTGGTCTGTCTGAGCCGTCCGGCATCGGGACCACGAAGAGGCTTGAATAAAAACCTTCTCCCTGCTGACTAAGGCCGATTTGAACAATCGGTGAGGGGGAACGTCTTGAAACCCCAGTTTGTACCCTTGTGACACTATTTGTAAAACCCACGAGTCCAGGTCTAAATTAATCCAGAACTGACTGAAGTGTTTTAGACGTGCCCCCACTGGTGCGGGCTCCTGCAAGAAAGCCCTAGCGTCATGCAGTGGATTTGGCAGAAGCAGAGGACGATCTCTGCTCCTGCGATCTTGAAGAGGCTACAGACCTCTTCCGTCTTTTCCTTCCTCTACCTGCAAAGAAAGGGGAATCTTAACTTCTTGCATATCTATTGGGCCAAAATGACTGCGTTAGACAATGATGCGTCTTCATCCGTTGAGAGGGAACATAGGGCAAGAAGGTTGACTTACCTGCGGGAGCTGCCGAGATCAAATTAACTAGGCCGTCACCAAACAAGGCTTCACCTTCATAGGGAAGAGACTCCCTTTCTTCTTGGAGTCAGCATCAGCATTCCCTTGGTGAATCCACAATGCCCTCCTATCCGAGACTGCCATGAAATTGGCCCGTGAACTCAAGAGTCCTATATCCCTTGCAGTCGTAAGTATGCTGCAGTGTCCTTGATATGATCCAACGTAAGGAGTATCCCATCTCTCCAAGATATCTATATCGGATGACGAGGTATTCGACCAATTCTTGAATACTACTACTCACCCATGCGCAAGTAATGGCAGGTCTAAGTAATGTACCCGTGGTTACATAACTAGAAATAATGTAGCTTCCTGCATACGATCCGCTGGATTTGTGACAGGGCCCCGTGCAGAAGAGGGGGTGACTCCCACTTTATTCTGTCCGCAGCAGGAAATTAATAAATAACCGGAAACCTTTTGGGGATTTGAAACCATCTTGTCGAGCTGGCCCAGACTTTCTCAAACAGAGATGGAGGAACGTTACATCAGCTTTCATTATATATCTATATATACATACATATATACCCCTTTGTCAGGAACAGCAGGGTCAGTGATGTTAATATGTCCTTAATATCCACAATCATGTACTGAATGCTCCTTGACAATATTGGATCTAATCAGGAAATATTATGGCCGACATAGGAATCAGTATCCGAGTCAGTATCGATGTGTAGTAACATTTTTGCGGGCCTAAGTGAAAAGAAGCATAGCCATGAACATCACATCTTTTCTCTACGTCTGTGTCTGGGACACAGATTTATCCAACCTCATTCTGATATTACTGAAACTTTCACCCAGTCAGTTATTGGTGGTGCCAACAGGGCCACCATCATATGTCTGCATTCCTAATATAGTTTCCTCTTGGGAAAAACATTCAGCCACCGACATGTTGACACACATGTACCAAGTACCCACAGACACATCGGCTTATGGGGGATAGACCTACAGTAAATCTGTCAGAGGGACAGAGAGGATTTTTCAGCTCACAATCCAGCGCCAAAAGTACACAGTCTGGGAAATAATAAACTCTATAGTGATAGACTTGTTACGCTCTATAGATGTGCTGGTGAGGTGAGGAAGAAGCCCCGCCGCTGTAATGGCACGCTTCTGTCCCGCTCAGAAACAAATAATTAATTACGCTGGCGGGGTAAGTACAGTGCCCAGGCACTAATGTCCACTTTTGCCAGCCTTTTGTGAGGAATTTATGCTGCCCAGGGTGCCCCCCTTCCCCACCCACGCACCCTGCAGTGCCTGTGTTTGTGTGGGAGCATGGCGCACAGCATTCCGCTCGCTGCGTGGTACCTCAGAATGCCGTCACTGGAGAAGAAGTCTTCTGTTCTTCTGCTACTCGCCTGTCTTCTGACTTCTGACTCTGTAAGGGGGTGATGGCAGGCTACGGGAGTGGGCATCTAGGCGTACCTAGCGATCAGCACCCTCAGGAGCTAATGGTGTCCTGTCAGCCAGAAGCAGAGCCATTGAACTCACTAGAAGTTGGTCATACTTCTCTCCCCTAAGTTCCACGAAGCAGGGAGACTGTTGCCAGCAGCCTCCCTGAAAATAAGAAAAACTAACATAAGTCTTTTCAGAGAAACTCAGTAGAGCTCCCCTGTAGTGCATCCAGTCTCACTGGGCACAATTCTAAAACTGGAGTCTGGAGGAGGGCAGAGCCGAAACTAGGGAGGGGCTAGGGGGGGCATGTGACCCGGGCGCGGGATTTGATAGGGCGCTGGGATCAGCTGGGTCTGACACAGCAGAGAATCTATTGAAGAAAAATGGGATTTGTAGTCATGTGTGCTACTGCTTAGACTTTATGCAGTAGCATAGAGACTACAAATCCCATGAGGCATTGCAGAAAGCTGGCCACGGCTGCTGGTTCTAGGGAGTCAGGGTAACGTCTAGTTTCCCTTCCTAAGCAGCGGCGGCAAGCCCAAAAAAGTATACTGCCCGCCCGCACGAGCTACGAATGTGGTCAGCTACTGACCTTTTTCTGGCCCCACACAGCATTGCATTCAGCCCGACAGCACAGTGATGGATGGAAGCAGGACAGCGAGAGACGGAGGTAAAACACACACACATATTCACTGTGACTGGTGTTAACCCCTGCAGCTCATTCAAACTACTGCTCATTTTCACCACTGTGACAGCTACAGATATACAGATATATACAGATATATATATATATATATATATATATATATAATAAAATAGAAAAATAAAAATAAAAAAAATAAGAAACAAACAAATTCAACACAGATATCCCTCAGACCAGCAGACACCAGTAATACACACATGATATATATATATATATATATATATACACACACGCGTGTATATATGTACACAGCCACATACATATATTATATATATATATATTTATTTATTTATTTTTGGGGGGGGGGGGGGGCGCAAAATTTCTGTCTTGCCCCGGGTGCCGTTAGTCCTAGTTTCGGCCCTGAGGAGGGGCATAGAGGGAGGAGACAGTTCACACCCTTTGAGAGTCTTAAAGTGCCCATGTCTCCTGCGGATCCCGTCTATACCCCATGGTTCTTAATGTAATCCCAGCATCCTCTAGGATGTATGAGAAAACAAATAACGCACACACGAGGAGGAGAGAACAAAGGAAGCTATAAGGAGGGGAGGGGGGGGGAAGGTAAGGTAAGGTAGTAAAGGGATATTGGATAAACTACAACCTTATACATATTCATTAATGTACCAGTAGTTAGAAGTAGAAGAGCTCTAACAGACACCACAAAGCTTATCTAAAGCCACACCACACTGGATATGCCCAATCTCATTTGATCTTTGAAGCAAAGCAGTATTGGACTTTGTTACTACCAAGCAGTCTCCCATCCATGTATTATCAGATTATTTAGGTGTTTTTAAACTACCAACACCCTTTTCTTGGTACTGTACATTTAATTTTTACACATATTCTTTTATGTACCAGAAGTTAGAAGTAGAAGAGCTCTAACAGAAACCACAAGCTCATCTACAGCCACAGCACACTGGATTTGCCCAATCTCTCCTGATCATGGAAGCTGAGCAGTGTTGGTCCTGGTTTTAGTACTTGGATGGGAGACCACCAGGAAATACCAGGAGCTGTGTGTATTTTTACAATACCAACACCGTTCTCTTGATGCATTCCATTTTGAAACATTGGGGCAGATCTATTAAGCCTGGTGAACTGATTAAGTAAAACAATACAAAAGAATATAACCAGGCGCTAATACATCATCACCATATTCTGGTGATCAAATTACTGGTATTAAAAATTATGTACAAATAATACTGCAATTAATGTATACTTAAGCTGCAGGAGAGAGCTTGACTTGGGGTAAATCAAGTAAAAAAGAACCGGCACTTTAAAGTCTCCGGTAACACTGGAACACTGAACTAATCTCCTCTTGCGCTATAAATAGTATGATATGGCTCAAAGTTCAATAAAAACAAATAAATAATTTCATATATTCTATATTTTTTATTACATATTAAAATATATATACCGGTCTAATAGTTTATTGTAAAGTGTATATATATATATATATATATACTTTACAATAAACTATTAGACCGGTCAAATAAAATCACTAACAATATATTTGCATAGCTATAGGAGGTGGATCTTAGATAAACTCTGTGCACAGAGAAATTTTCAAAAATAAAAATCAGTCCATATATTGGATTAAAAAATCAATTTACCAGCTGTAATTCTCACCCATGTAGTAGATAACATATTTATTAGAGATGAGCGCCGGAAATTTTTCGGGTTTTGTGTTTTGGTTTTGGGTTCGACCGCGTTTTGGCAAAACCTCACCGAATTTTTTTTGTCGGATTCGGGTGTGTTTTGGATTCGGGTGTTTTTTTCCAAAAAACCTAAAAAACAGCTTAAATCATAGAATTTGGCGGTCATTTTGATCCCAAAGTATTATTAACCTCAAAAACCAGAATTTCCACTCATTTTCAGTCTATTCTGAATACCTCACACCTCACAATATTATTTTTAGTCCTAAAATTTGCACCGAGGTCGCTGTGTGAGTAAGATAAGCGACCCTAGTGGCCGACACAAACACCGGGCCCATCTAGGAGTGGCACTGCAGTGTCACGCAGGATGGCCCTTCCAAAAAACCCTCCCCAAACAGCACATGACGCAAAGAAAAAAAGAGGCGCAATGAGGTAGCTGTGTGAGTAAGATAAGCGACCCTAGTGGCCGACACAAACACCGGGCCCATCTAGGAGTGGCACTGCAGTGTCACGCAGGATGTCCCTTCCAAAAAACCCTCCCCAAACAGCACATGACGCAAAGAAAAAAAGAGGCGCAATGAGGTAGCTGACTGTGTGAGTAAGATAAGCGACCCTAGTGGCCGACACAAACACCGGGCCCATCTAGGAGTGGCACTGCAGTGTCACGCAGGATGTCCCTTCCAAAAAACCCTCCCCAAACAGCACATGACGCAAAGAAAAAAAGAGGCGCAATGAGGTAGCTGACTGTGTGAGTAAGATAAGCGACCCTAGTGGCCGACACAAACACCGGGCCCATCTAGGAGGGGCACTGCAGTGTCACGCAGGATGTCCCTTCCAAAA